>NC_136519.1:65514879-65734879 GCF_053919585.1 Euprymna scolopes
TTATATGATAGAATCCCGCAAGCCTGGATAATAGAATGCCTGAGAATGTACAAAATACCAAGTAAGATAATCAATTTGATAGAAAATACAACGAGAACATGAAGACTTAATGTGACATCTGATGGGCAATACGTAACTGAAATCAAAATACAAAGAGGAATCTTCCATTGCGCTTCTCGCTCACCATTACTGTTTATTATAGCCATGGTGCTCTGGATAATGCACTAAGAAAATGCCAAGCCTGATATAAGTTCATTAACAGAGTAGAAATAATGAACCACCTAATGTACATGGATGATCTGAAAATGTTTGCAAAGACAGAACTAGAAATGCTAATAAAACAAACAGAATCTTTAGCCAGGATATCCGTATGGAATTCGGTATAGTAAAGTGCGCATTGCTGGCCATAAAAAGGGGAAACCTGGAAACAACAGAAGGTATAGTACTGCCCAACAAAAGAGAGATGAGGGCCCAAGGTGTGCATGATACCTACAAATAATCAAGAGTGCTGGAAGCAGACACAATCGAAGTAATGGAAATAAAAGACGAAAATGGGATAAAATACCTCAGAAGAACAAGAAGACTCCTCGAAACTAAACTAAATAGTAGAAATCTAATTAAATGAATAAGCACGTGGGCAGTGTCAGGAATGAGATACTCTGGACGGTTTATAATCTGGATCAAGGAAGAACTAAGAGATCTCGACCAGAAGACCAGAAAACTCATGACAATGTACAATGCACAACATACAACGGATGACATTGACCGACTATATGTGAAAAGAAGAGACAGAGGAAGAGGGCTGGGTTGTATAGAAAACTGTGTAAATAACACAAAAAAATAATTAGAAAGAGACACAAAAGAAACAAACAAAATAAAAGAGGACAAAGCATAAGACGAGATTAGGATTATTAAAATGGGGGTCACGAAAACATCTTTAAATGACAACAAAAAGGACACCTAAACGAGGAAACTGCACTAGATAACGCAATTAGAACCAACCACATCAGAGCAATGATTAACCCAGCACAAGAAAACAGCAAATGCAGATTCTGTGGACAAATGGAGGAAATATTATACCAAATATATAGTAAATGCAGCAAACTAGACCAAAATGAATATAAAATAGACACGATCAAGAGGGGAGGGCAGTGCATTGGCAATTATCTAAACAATTGTATCTTCAACGCACAGACAAATGGTACAAACACAAACCGGAAGCAGTACTGGAAAATAAAAGTTAAAATATCATATAGGACATGAATATACAAACGGATAATTCTATCCAGGCCAGAAGAATGTATGTCGTACTAGTTCACAAGAAGAAAAACTCGTGCCAGATTGTAGATTTTTCTGTTCCAGCAGACCCAAGAATAAAGATCAAGGAAACTGAGACGTAGAGCAAATACGCAGAACTGGTCAGAGAGCTTAAAGGGATATGGAAAATAAAGAAATAAAAATAACACCCCTAATATTATGAGATCTAGGAACAATACAAAAAAACACTTTGAAAAAAGAATTACCGAGATTGAAATCAAACGGATGGCCGAGAAGATACAACGGATTTCAATAATAAAAACTGCAGAAATATTAGGGGAAACACTTGAATATCGGAACAAACATTAGGTACACGCACAAACAAACACGGAAACGGCTACAGATATAAAACACAAAGGAACATCAAATGAAATCATAAAAACTGAAACTGTATCATTGTAAGATACACACCTTTTTGTCGTGTGAGTGTCACCATAAACGGGCACCCCACTTAATAATGAATGTCAAGAGGGATGAAAAGACCGATGAGAGAAAAGACTACCCATACCTTCTCTGGCTGAGGGCTTGGGTCGGCTTAATGCCACTCAAATTTCAGTGAAAACCAATGGCATCCGCTAATGAGAAATCAAGTAAGCGGCCGTTGCGATAACGCAAATTCTTTTGCAGAGGTTATAGAAAAAGGTGGACATAATTGGGTGTCTGTGGAGATTGTTTGTTACTCATATTCCAGGGAACACCAGTAGTTTTTCTAAAAGAGCTATTTTTGATGACGGCTTGTGTGTCTTCACCTAGTGCGTATTATTATTATTATTATTATTATTATTATTATTGTTGTTGTTGTTGTTGTTGTTATTATTATTATTGTTATTGTTATTGTTATTGTTATTATTATTATCATTTTTATTATTATTATTATTATAATGATAATAAAAATAATAATAATAATAATAATAATAATAATAATAATAATAATAATAATAATAATAATTCTGATTTCGTTTATCAAAGTCTCTCTGGAAAGCGATGTGATTCATTTCCAGAGGATTTCCTTTAATCTCGGCTTCAAACCAGGATCTTCAAAGTTCAAAGGGTTTCCTAAGGATGTTGCATGCCCCTATAATTGCAGAGGTCTGAAGGCCGCCTAAAACATCAGGGATTTATAGTTTTTTCAATTGCCATTCCAAATGACTTGATACTACTCCTAGTGTACAAACTACGACCGGGATTATCTGTGTTTATACCCTGTGTGTACGCCTTATCTCCAAGGCCAATGGAGCATGATTGCTCCATTTCCCATTCTCCCTCTCTCTCACATTCCTGTCCCAGGGTACTGAAAAGTCTACAAACTTGCCATCCTCACTTGTTCTCACTTCATCAGGCACCCCTAAAAACATTTTCCAGCACACTTTACCCCAACCCCCTTGCACACCTCCCAATATATCGGGAGTCCCATGCGATCGTGTCTTTTGCGGTACTCTCTCTGGGCCAGTCCACTACACCCTGCTGCAAGGTGCGCAATTGACTTTGAGGTCTTAACACGAATCAGGCATTCTGCAGCAACTTCCTCTCCTAGAACCACTTTTTTTAACAATCGTGTTCCTAATGCTTGCTCTTGTGCTGCATAAACCTAAGCTTCAGTACTCTTAGCCAGATGCCCAGCTCTAAGCCATTGCCATGATCTTTCATCAGCCACTTCTGCTATATCTTGGAAGAACCTTCCATGCATTTTCTTCCGAGCCAGTTCCTCTGCCCTTTCTCTATCCATACGTTTCACATAATCAGCCTTGGTTTCATATACCTCCACTTCATTGGCCACATCCTTTAGCATCCACTCCTCACATCTAACCACATGCTCCTTCAACGACATCTTCTCGGTTCTCATGCAATATTTTACACTTTTCAATCCTCTCCCACAATCTTTGCTCTTTTGATACAGCCATGCTACGCTACTTCGAACGGGAAATATACCAAACATTGCTAAAACCTTTCTTGTTTTGGTATCCATAGCATGCAAATCCTTGCCAGATCATTCTCAAATACTCGCACTGTATCTCAAAACACTGAGTATTCATGCATTCACTGCTTTCATTAGATTTCCTCCATACATTGAAATTAGTTTTACTCTTTTAAGTTACGCCTTCCTGACTTTCTCCTTTATCTATCTCCTCATGATGCCTACACCCTCCAACACTCCCAAATACTTATATACTGTGTCTTCTATTTCTTTCATGATTTCTCCATTTGGCAGCACTATTCCATTCGAATGAAGCTTTACTCCTCTTTTCATCACCAGCACCGCGCATTTACTTATCCCAAACTCCATCCAATGTCTTCTGAGTATGTCCCAACAAGTTCTACCAGTCTCTCTATTTCCTTTTCATTTCTACCGAATAATTTCAAATACTCCATAAAAAAGATGGTTGAGGCGTCTGTTTCCAGATCCAAACATATACCCCAGTTTTCCTCTCTTCAAGAGGACGTTTAGTGGCATCATTATCATTACAAAAAGAAGTGGCAATAACGAATCTCCTTGAAATATTCCACGTTTAATGCGCACCTGCCCCATCGACTCTCTTTCTTTCACCGTTTTCCATTGAGCCATACTTGTCTCTAAAAGCCCTACCACATTCTCAGCAGCCTTCATCATTAATAGTGTTTCACGTATCCATGAATGAAAAACCATGTCAGAAGCTTTTCTATAATCGATCCATGCAACGCTCAGATTCCTCTTCTTCTTCTTCGCATCCTGCATTAATACTTTATCAATTAGTAGTTGCTTTTTGGTACGCTCGAGCCTTTCCGGCACACTTTTTTTCGTCAGGAAAAACACCATTACTCTCAATATGTTCATAAATTTTTCCCACAAATTGTAATTGGTCTATAATTATTGCAAGATCTTTCCTAATCCGTGTTGTTCTTCCCTTCACAAACCATTCAAGGACATCTCCCGACTCTACAACTATTTGCAGAGCAGCAGCTATAGGTTGATAACAGCATAGAAACTGTTTAGACCAGACACCCATCACTCCATCTGGATCAGGTGCCTTCCAGTTTGTCATCCTTCGTATGCCAGCCTTAACCTCATCGATGGTTATCTCAACGTTCTTCATCTGCTGCATTTTTGATAGCCTTTGTCTGACCTCTCCCTACCAGCTAGCCTTCTTATTACATCGACAGACCAAATCCTACTCCAGAACTTCCTGGCATATTTTGCATTTGGAGTGTTGTTATTTCCCGCCTTTTTATTACCATTTAATTATTTATACAGCTGAGACTGATTGTCCGGAAAAGGTTGTTCTGCCGAAACGCAAATCTTTTTCCAACAAAGTTCTGAATTTTCATACCACCAGTGTGGATCTTCTCTTTCATAATTGTTAGAACACGCACGGTTCCCTTTTCAAGCAATCTATACCGACTTTCAAGCTCGTCCTTAGCTGCCTGCCCTAGTTTAACTCCTTTTCTTATTTCTTAGATTCTAGCAATGTCTTTCTCCCACCGTTCAATACTGTCTTCAAGCCGCTTCTGTCAGTGTGGCCTTCATTCCTTCATTTCTCTCTTTTTCTCCTGTATTAAGTCAAGACGATTCGCAATAACGTATGACGCTGCATACAGAAGCCTGTTAAGTTCCGTGATCGATATGTTCTTTCTTATGATGTTGTGAATTACTCCTTGAACTATTTTTACCTCGCTTTTCACCTTCCGCCTATCACTACTCTTCATACTTGGAATTTCTATGATATCGTATCTACTACTACTACTACTACTACTAATAATAATAATAATAATAATAATAATAATAATGATCATAACAAAATTAAAATACAAACTGTTTGGACTTCGTACCTTTTAATATTTCGTTCATAACGGCATATATAAAAGGGGAAACTACCACTCTGATTTTTATAAGATTGTTACATAATCTCCGTATGTGTCTCTGGAAGGATATAGAGACAATCCGTTTCATATCAAACTGTAATAATGACTGTTCATATATGAGGAAAGGAAAAATAAGCACTACTAGTAATAATAAGAAATGGGTATTATGGTAATCATTATCATTTAATTATTAAATCATTTTTTTCTCTGATAGGTTCATAAGAGTAGTGGTTGATGGGCAGAAATGATGGGCTTTTAGTATTAATTCTGGAGTTACTCAGGGTCAATCCTGGGCCCAACTCTCTTCCTGATCTATATTAATGATCTTCCAAATCACACCGTTACATCATTCGTAGAAATCTATAATGATGACACTACTATCTATGCTAGCACATCTAAGACCGTAAACGACCAAGTTCTCTCTGATTCTCTCTCCTCTGATCTTGAACAAGTGGTACAATGAGGAAAGAGGTGGCTTGTTACTTTTAATGCATCTAAAACCAAGCTTTTATCTTTACATTATCCACACTCTGATCCCCAGATAGCATCAATTGAAATGAATAGTCTTGGGGAGGCCTCATCTTTTGACAAGCTTCTGGGCTGGACCTTTACTCCTGATCTTAAATGGAACACATACATTAAATTCGTTGCCAAGGCCGCTGGAAAAATGGTGGGATTATTCTATCAACCCAGACAATATCTCACTGCTGATGCAATGCTCTATCTATATGAGAGCCAGGTACGTTCAAGGACGGAGTACTGTTGCCACATCTGGGCAGAATCTGCCAGAAAGGATTTATCCGGCGTTGATAGAGTTCAAAATATATTCATAGCCTTGTGAGGGATGTCCTTTTCTCTTCCCTGCAACCTCTTTCTCACAGAAGAGATGTTGCGAGTTTGTATCTACTTTATCGTTATTTTCATGGCAAGTGCTCGGCTGAGCTCCATTCTATGGAACCACCGTCTAGCAGAAAACACTATCACATATTTCCCCCACTCTTTATCTGTGCGTAAACCTAAACGTAGATTCCATGAACAAAGTTTCTTTCTCATAACTGCACGTCTATGGAATTCTCTTCCGTTTTCTTGCTTTTCAGCTGACTACAATATGGTTGTCTTCAAGTCTAACGTAAACAAGTTTATGATGAGTGGTTCCATATGAATTAACACATTTACCGAATCTCCATTACTCACGCTTACTATATTGTCAAATTTCTATTGTACACTCTGTAACGCTTATCCTCGCGTGACCTTGATAAATGGTGATACCTATGTATAAAAAATAGCCAATCCAGCTATGGATCAAATATTAAACCATATTAGAGGTAACATATCTAAGGAAAGCCGATACCTGATATCAAGCAATAGCAGTTTGTTTTACATCTAGCAAGATTTAATGACGTTTCATGGTCAAAACTGGGTATGTAGGTGAACATTTCTTAGATAATATCTCAATAAAAATACCAGGAAAGGAAACCCCTGAACAAACAATTTCTTATATTATTCAAATCAAACTGAAAACTCCCTAAGTGTTACCAGGACATCAACATCAAGTGTAGGTCCCATGCCCAGTAGGGGAAAAACGAATCTTCCAAAGCCGTCACCCATAGAAACGCTCGTTACAACAAATTGGACTAAAGCTTTAAATAAAACTGTAATGAAGTGTTATCTGAAAGATGATGCCCCTAATATGCGATACAGAAAAGAATGCAGCAAATATGGAATGAACTAGGCCTGTTTAAAATAACAAAGCAAAAACTTGCAGGAAAAGCCCAGATAATGAAAAAAATGGATGGTATATGTTCTTGTAATTGAAGATATGAAAAGATAAGTTAAGAAAGAAATGTGGTTATCAATAACGATGATTTGGTTGATAAAGTGTCAAAGGTAGAAGGAACCACTAAAACTGTAAATAAAAATATTCAGTCTTTCAGCAATTAGACTCCTTCCACAGAAACAATTGTTAAACTTATGAATGATGATTGGAAGACGAAAGAAAATATGGACATATTCAAATTGGTAAATGAGAAGGTAAGAGCAGGTAACTTAGAACAGCTTCTAATCCTCCAATTTGTGAATCGGAGAAGACGGAAATCTCTCAATACCAAGGTGAATGAAGTCCTGCCATTTTTACCAGTAAATAATTTAGAACAGGGCACTGTCGGATATGGCTTATTCAGAGCGTATGTAATAAACTAAACTAAATAAACAACGAATCACAACTAAAACTACTAAAATTAAACGTTACCATGGCAGAACAGACTGAAGGAATTACAAGAAAGACGTTGTATCCAATGCTGATGTATCGCGTATATTCTGAAAAGGAATCTGGGAAAAAGAACACACCAAGACAATGCAGAATGGTTCAAAGATACTGAAAAAGAGGTGCCCTATAGAATGGAGCAACAAATCAACATAACAGTCGTCGTCGAGATGCTGGATGTAAAGGCTAAAAAGCTTTCAAACTTGGAAAGCGTCTGAATCTTACGGAGTCCAGGAATACTGGTTTAAACACCTCCTACTCTCCCTCCACTTCTTGCAACAATGCTAAACGACTGTTGATAGCGGGTTACTTTCCTGGTTGGCTGACAAAAGGAACTACACTCCTTATTATGAAAGATAAGACAAAAAGTGGTGAAGTGAGAAACTTTAGACCAAGCATTGCCTCTCAGTTATGTGGAAACTTTTAACTAGCATCCTCCCAGAAATTATCTATGGCCATTGGGACCAAAACAATTTGCTGCCTTAAGAACAGAAAGGTTGTCGAAAAATATCCTGAGGGAGCACGAACAAACTTCGGATCGATAAAATCATTCAAAGAAACTGCGAAAGTAGATCTACCAACCTTGTCATGGGTTGGGCAGACTACAAGGATGCATTCGACATGTTTCCACATTATGGATACTCAAGTGTTGGCAAATTTTTGAAATATCCCCTAACATTCGAGCATCTGTAACAAATGGCATTAAGAATTGGGAAACCAATTTATCTCCAGGAAATGTTGTATTAGGCAAAGTGAAAATTAACAGCGGGATCTTCCTGGGTGATAGTCTTTACATTCTGCTTTCTGTCATCAGCTTTATCCCGTTGACATGATTTGTAGAAGCAGGATATAAAATGGGAAATAAAACTTTCTACAGTCAACCATCTATTATTTATGAATGTATATCTATTATTTATGAATGTATATCTATTGTTTATGAGTGTATATCTATTATTTATGAATGAGCTGAAAGTTTTGGAAAGAATGAGCACCCGCCTATGTTAATGAACACGATCATATTGTTTAGTAATGCCATAAGGATTGAATTTGGCATCTGCAAAAGTGCTGAATTCTTGTGATGAAAAGAGGCAAACTAGTCCACTATGATGTCCGCAAATTTCAAACAACATATCTGATGAAGAATGTTGACAGCGAGAGAGGCCACAAGAATTTGGGGATACTGTAAGCCAATAAGATTCATAACATGGAAATGAAAAAATAGGTCGGAACCGAGTACACAGACGATTAAAGCTTATTGTTAAATCACACCTCCTCAGTAGGAATACAATATATACCATCAGCATCAGAGCACTTCTATTTACTGCTGGTAAACCTGTATTGGAGTGTAAAGAAATTGAAAATTTGGATAAAAAAGCATAGGAACACTGCTTACAATTCATGGGACCTTTGCTGAGAAAAGGGATATAGATCGATTGTATCTACCATCAAAGGAAGGTGATCGCAGCTTACTTAGTGTAAAAGATGTTTTAATTATAGCTGAAGAAAATCTAAGTATATTTCTGAAAGTCATGAAACTCTTCTACATTTAGTGAGAAGAAAATAGATAAGACAATGAGGTGAAGAAGAGTCAGAGAATACAAGAGAAGGGAAAATATATTTGGAAAGAAACTACAAAATGTATTCTTTGAAAACACTGTGTAGATATAACGACAGCTGGGATTAGTTGATCAGTGAAGATCTTAAAATATCTAATAAGATCATATTAACAATCTACTTGCCCAGGAACAAGCCACTCGCACTATATCCATCAAACACTACATCGACAAACCTACAGAATCACTGGTGTTCAGAATGTGCAATGAAAGGGAAGAAACATTAGCGCATATTTTATCAGAATCCCCCATGCTATTTCTACACTAATATAAAAAATGAGGCCACGCCAAAGTCGCTCAGGTTCTACACTAGAATATATGCAAACTTTATGGATTAGACCACAATAAGAAGTTGTATAAGCATAAACCAGACGTGGTTAAGGAAAACGGAAATGGCAAACTTCTTCAGGATATGCGCCAACAGACTTATAAGGTCGTTGGACTCTCCAGAGCTGACATAATTTTACTAAATAAAAAAAGAGAGCTTGCTAAATCGTTGAAGAAACCTGCCCTTTCGATACAAGAGTGCAAGAACAAGAAAAATAAATACCAAGATCTGAAATAGGAATGTGTAAGGCTCTGGAAATTTAAAGAAGTCAACGTGATGTCAATTGTAATTGGAATGCTTAGGACCATAGAAAAAAGCCACCATAAATTGCTTAATCAGATTGACATGACAATTTCTTGTCCGATTGTGCAAAAGGCTTGCTTGTTACAGACGGCGACAGTGTTAGCACAGCTTAAAGAGCAAAGTCAGATGAATTTGCCTGATGTTGATGATGGAAGAAAATCCAACCAAAACATCTAGAGAGTATGACTACTATGGTATTATAATAATAAGAAACTAAACAGGATGCTACTCTATTAAAAAGAAAATCAACATAAGTAAAATATTGGAACTCGTAATTGTTCATATAAAATAAATCATAATAAAATAGATAAGATAAAATAAAAGATCTAAATATTTGAATATTTTACAATAGTACAAATATATGTTTACCCAATATCCTAAAATCCTAAAACAAGCTCCGATTCAATATAACACGGGAGATAATTATTTGTCTATATTTTGTAGCTTTGTTTTCATGAACAACAAGAAGACCCTGTTACCCGGCGTTACTCGATGGAAGCCTGCACCCCCTTGTAAAAATGTAAACTACAGTTGTTGTTAGTGGGCACTGCACCCCTGTACAATTGCGGACACTGGCGACGGTGGCGGAAATGAAATACTCTGGCTTTCACTGGCGATTTGTGATGGTTTGGGGCGAGAACATGCAGACATTGTAAGAATTTAAATAAAAAAGCAATTAAGGAAATGTGTAAATCAGTTTAATTAAAAAAAAACATATATGGAAAACAGTCAATTAGAATAATAATTGAAAAGTAAATGCAGAAGTTTTAGAGGTTAGGGATTTTTACTGTTTATGGACTATTTAAGGTGAATCAATGGTAGCAGTCCTAGCTGTTTCCGTGTATTATTCCAGTCTTCCACTAACAGTATTAATTTAAATTCAAATTTTATGTTGCCCTTACGACTTTTTTCACTTCACTTCTTGTAGTATTGTCATGTTTAGAACGGCGTTTGAAATAGACATTCTAAAATCCCGTTGTTAAGAACGGCTTTCAAAATAGATACCACAAAACTCTTCATCTTAAGTATGGCGTTCGAAATGGATACCCATAACATCTCCATGTAAAGAACGTCTTTCGGAGTAAACAACCCTCTTGTTATTGATGAGGATATTGAAAACACCCCCTCAATGTTAAACTTGATAATCAGTGTCAGCATAGCCACCCGCAAATGCAAAAAAAATGAGGTAGCAATGCCAGTAGAGAAGAAGATGATTTGTTTATTAAACTTTGCAGCCAGTTAATTACAGTGCATAATACAGATGTTTCTATCTCTATAAGTACCTGTCTCTGCAAAATTTAAATCAAGTTTCCTTAATCAGAACAATAGAAAACCTAATGAAAATTGTAGAGGTGACCTAATGTTCAAATTTATCCCCCACAACAATAATTTAACTTGTGCGCAATGTCGCGAATCAGTCCAGGAAAACAATTTAATTAAAATATACCACCGAATTCAAATCCCATGTAATGAAATTAACCTTAAAAATGTAGCCCAGGTTATCGGTAATTGTGACTAAACCAAGACTTTTTACTTTCAAACACGCGTACAGGTCTGTCAATTGAGGTATAGAAGAAAAAATTTGCAAATATCTAAACAGTTTGCCGAAAAATATAAATAAATATAATTATTCAAAAAGATATGTGATGAAAATAACAAAAAATCAATAGCGAAAGAAAGGTTACTTTTTAATATATTTTTATTATAATGAAATGAAAATAAACATATTTGAGTATAAAAATAGTTTAACAGTTTCAAAAATTGGAAGGATATTTACTGCGAGTTACGAAATAGCGAGGGAGCGAGCGAGGGAAAGAGGAAATAAATGTGTGTTTTTTCTTGTCTTCGGGGCGAGCGATACAGAGAGAAAGAGACAGAAATAGAAAGGCCGAGAGAGAGAGAGAGAGAGATAGGGGGCGGAGTTGGGAAGAATATATACATCGAGAGAATCCAGTAGATCATGCACTTTAAATAAAGTATATATAAATGAATTACCTAAGAAAATATAACTATGCTCGAAAAAATCAAATTAATTACTGAAACAAATGTGCGAAGTGAGCGAGCGAGCAATGTACTCATAGGTCAAAAGTACGTATCAAGAGAGAAAGAGAGAGAGAGAGAGCGAGAGCGAGAAAGAAAGAGGGAGAGTGAGAGAAGGAGAGAAGACTTGGGAAGAAAATATACAGCGAGTAGAACGCACAGGTTTAAATGAAATATATATAAATGGATTACTTTAAAAGACGTAACAATGTTTGAAAAATATAATTATTTGCTGAAACAATTGTATAAAACGAGGGAGCGAGCAATTTACTTATAATGCAAAAGTAGGTATCATCGCGACGCCATCTTTGAATGTTACGTAAGCGTTCGTTTAGTATGCTAACACCGTTATTCTTGAATATAGAAATGGACAGTACTCATCCAATCAGGCAGAGGTGGAATTAGTCGAGGGAGACTTTGTTTTAGGAAAGATTATGTTATGTCAGTAAGTTGCTGACATAACATAGTTAAAAAGGCTTAAAGCCCATATCTGTGCAAAGTACAGAATACCTTCCGGTGATTACTGCGAGCGGTAAAAGGACTTGTTATGTAGAGGGGAAAAATAGGGATTACTTCCTCTAAAGATGGTTGCGATGGTGATCATGTTGTTCCTAGGATGAAATGTAAGGCTTTAGGACTAAATGTGTCTAAAACTTTGTTATAAAGTTATATATGGTAGTTGTCAATAGTTTCTTATTCTTTTTAACTGTTAAATTGATGTCATTTAGACAAGTCCCATTGATAAGTTCGTCTTTTTTATTCACAGGGTATTATATCCGCTTTCCTGTGAGTTTTCTTTCGGTCACACTTATACATAACAGAGAATTATAGCATCCTTATTTTCCACCAACTTGAATTCCACCAACTTTTGGCACAAACTCCAATGTAGATTTGAAATACTTTGTCATGGTGACGGTTGCACTCTTTGAGCAAGTGTAGGGCACGCACTAACAAAGTGTTACATTATTTCAAGAGTAACACCACACAGCCTGCACTTCTCAGATCAGTTCTTCCAAAAGATGTTTCTATTGATTGCATTTGGCTCAAGTGAGCAATGATAAGACTTTCTGCCTTATTTCAAGTCGCCTTCAGACAGACAATTACACGTATTCTGACATTATTCTGCCTTAGTGTTTCGCTCAAACTGACCATGAATTTCATTCTTGCCAACTCAGTCAACTTTTACTGCTTTTATTCCTTCCATCCATGTGGTGTACAGCTTGGTAAATTCTACATTGACTAACAATTTCCGTGTATCACGATCCTACTTGACCATTTCTTTTTGAGTTTATCTTATAAAATCGTAACTGTATCAGAATTACAGCACTCACACATCAATTGCTCAAGTTCCTTCCAAGTTCAGTTGTGACTTCAGGAGTAGTTCGACTATTTTTATTTACACTTCTTTCATATTCTCTCTCATTTTATTTTATAGCATCGTCGCAAGTTTATGAACCTCTAAGCTCTCGTAAGCCGTTTTATCAGGATGTCGTAATTTTTCACCATTTGGCTAAGTGAAGCCTTTCATGTATTCTCTCTTCGCTCGTGTAAGACTATTTCCCATTTGGAAATTAAACACTCTATATTTTGTCTTCACTCCACTGCTGTACATTTTGAACCAAAGAATTAGTTTCCTTTACTATTTGCCAAACAATTTCAGATCATCTATAAATAACAAATGGCTGATCTTCAGTCTGTTCTTCTCCAGTTGGTAACTTATGTTTGTCTTCCTATAATACATATGTTCAAGAATAGAAGTGATTTAAAAATCTTGGAAGATAATGTATTCGATGTTGACTGTCCTTAATAGTTTCCCATCTGAAAAAAATCGTTTTCAAACGGCTCACGAACACGAATATATATTTTCAGCCATTTTTAACGTCTGTAATACCCACGAATGTGATACCATAGAATAAGTTTTATCTATCCAATTTTATCCATCCAAGTTTTATTTCTCGAAGCCAAATGCAAGTTTATTATTGTTTTTATACATCTTTTCCTTCCACATCTTGGTTTAATTAACCATTTCCTTCAAGATTGTCATGTGCTTTTTTACTGAATATCTTTGTAAATGTTTTTAAAAGAATGTTAAATGGAGTAATTTTTCTGTGAATTCCAACGTCTAGATTTTAAATGATCAGAATAGTCATTCTTACTATCAGCCATGCTTGTATCTCACACAATGAAACACAAACAAACAGAGAAACAGTAAACATCTCGTTGATTTCCGTGAAAGATAACAACCAATACATGTGAATTCCATCAGGTGTGAAGCTTGTCCTCTTCGTCAACAAAAATTTGGATACCCTTTATCATGCACTTGACCAAAACTTTGTAGCTTCTTCGGGATTAGGAGCCACTGTTTTATTTTCACCTCTTTCTAAATTTCTAAAGAACCTTGACTGGTTAAACTGATAGATTATGTTATATTTTTTATTCTTGGAATTTGTTTTGCCTAAATCTGCTTCTTTATCTCTTCTATGGCTTTCATTTTTTATCGTCTATTCAGTTCTTCGAATACCCCTTCTTTGCATTTTTGCTACTGTCCTTTGAACCCCTCCTTTATTTGACCTAGATGTTTTCTTAAGTCAATTTCAATTCTTCTTCTCCAATATGTTTTTTCTGTTTTATTTTTAGCTTTTTAACCCGTACCATTTCAATACAAAATTTCTCTATTATCTGTTATTCTCTTCAGTAACATCCTATTCATTACCCTGTTCCGTTTTTGTTGCATCCTTTAACTTTTTCTGATCAGAATACTTGCAACTAAAAATATTTCCTTTTTCACTACTTCTCATTTACTGTTTCAATCTATTCAGCAAATTTAATCCATCATCTATCATTTCCGCACTGGAAATTTCTCTATTATTAAATAAGCTATCCCAGTTATTTTGAAATATATCATTATCTATCATTTCCGTAGTGTCACGTCTACTTACTTCTATATTTTTCTCCTATTTAAGCCACTTCTGGATTGTTTTAACGGGATCAGATTTAAGCAAAGTATCTGCATAGTCAATGCCACCGTCTAATGAACTGTGTGAGTGGCTGTTTACTATCCTCCACTTGATCGATTCTATTTCAATTGGCATAAGCCATCCTTTTTCAAAGTAGTTCTGATCTGATTCATCAGCTTATTTCCTATCACTTCAAATATGCTTCCTTCTTCCCAGTATCTCAGTGTAACCATTCTAGTTTCTTTTGTATGACCATTCAATTCCGGTCTCTGTTTATATTCCACTGCAAACCTGTCCTCCTTCGTGTTCCACTTACTTTTGTTTATGCAAACTCGATGACCGTTTGGACTTCTTACCCGGAAGCCTCGAAGTCATACACTAAAGGTTCAGTTTCTCCAGATGCATTCGTAGTTGTATTCATTATCACACGAGTTGTATTTGTTGATGTTCTTTTCCCGGTATTTTTATCGAGACACCCTTTCGAGGTGACTGCCAATAAAGACTATTAAGCGATTCACCTACCAATAAGCCCTCCTTAGCCTTGTTAGACGTCAAATCAGAATTTCACTTCCACAGGGTATGTGTTTTATGGTTTTAATCAACCAGTATTTTTATCGAGATAAAACTATATAAAGACGGTCAGCCAAGATCCAGAGCTCTTTCTCCTTGGAATGCAAGTTTATAACTTGCTTTTTATTATTATTATTATTATTATTATTATTATTATTATTATTATTATTATTATTATTATTATTATTATTATTATTATTATAACAACAACAACAACAACAATAATAATAATAATAATAATAATAATAATAATAATAATAATAATATGTGTAATAAGAAGATTACAATTATATGTTGAAAGATAAAATAGAAACTCAATTTAAAACGGCAGGTTTCCTCAATGATCACGATGATAATGCTGATGTACACGGTAAAGCAGATTTGCGCATCTACAAATTGAAACAAATCTATAAATATGCTACGATTAGGGAGAAGTTCCATATGCAATGTTTCTTGTAAAGTTCAAATAGAAAAAAATGTTTTGGGACCCTAGTCCTCCGTAATGATTACGACATTGATGATGATGTATCTAGTCAAACAATTTTAAACAAATACAAACAAATCCAACAAATACCTTACGTTTAGCGAATAGTTGGCAATTGCAGTCTTTCGTGTAAAGTTCAAATAGAAATAAAGCTTAAAATGTTAATCCTTCTCGATGAGCATGATGGCAATGATAATGCACAAAGACAACAGATTTATACATAAAAAACAAAGTAAACAAATATTTTAGCGTAAACATTACAATCTTGGGTGGAAGGTTCACAGAGAAAACGCGTTTGAAATGTTTATCTTCATCAGTTATCGATCTATCTGGATATATATAAGAGAGTTATCTTTCTAAATCTTTATTTAGAAAAACACAAATATAGGTGAGAAAGGGTCAATTTGATGCAGACAGGAATATAACTAAGGTAAATTAATTTTAAATTTGGAAAGAAGAAAAATGTAGGATAGGAATACATACATACATAAATGTATAAATGCATATACATACATATATAAAACATAGAATAAAAATAAAATAAAGTAAAAACAATATAGGAAAAACGTAGTAAAATATAGGAATAACGTGAGGCTAAAGCAAAAAATCGTAATAAGCAAATGGGCTACACGCACATTTAAATTTTGTCTCGCACAAAGAATAGGAGAAATCATTTTTATTGAGTAAATTTATAGCCGAAGTTCTAAGAGGTGATCTAAGTAATTTCGAATTGGTTATATTTGAATTTTTCGTTATGTGTACATTGGGAAATTAGTTCGCTCTTGACATTAACTAAGTTTATACTTGGTGGAAGTGAATATACTTATAGCCTAGGATATGCAGAGGTGGCAAGACTCAGAACCAGTAGTGTAAGGCTTCGACTTTCTAAGAATAGATCAATTCATGGAGAAAGGGAAGTTTTTAGATTTAAGTTTTTTAATTAAATTGCTGGAGAATTTCCTTGGCTATTATCAGTTATTTTATTATTGAAGTATGCATTGGGGTTAAATATTCTAACGTTCATTAATGTTAAAGTGGCGTCAATATAAGTATAACTGCTGCGGAGTTTCGTTTTGTTTTTTCAGTTTGAAGCTATTTTTTTAAAATTAGCGTGATAACTAGGATAGTTCAATTAAAAGACAAATACGAACAAGAGATTTAGAGAAATAAGAGATGCTTCAAATGACGTATAAGTTTTGTAAACAGTATCATTCAATTTAGCTTAGATCTGCGGTTTTTGCAAACTTACAAGTGCGGACTTTCTTTTTTGGCGCCACAGCCCCTTCCCCCCCTCTCTCTCTCTCTCTCTCTCTCTATATATATATATATATATATATATTATTTACAATTAAATCACTAAAAACGGAGTAATAAGATTTGAATATTGTTGCAGTAAGTCGAAAAGGTGAAATTGCCAATTTACCGTACAACTAACAAGTGAGACACATAAGCAAATATATAATACCAATAGCAAAGAAGAATGACATACACTAATGATTTTTAAAAATGATTAGTATTGTATTTTATTTACCGAAAATGAAACTGGTAAATTATTGTCAGTCGAGATCGTTTATTCAGGGTCAGATGAATCGAGTCGGGATAAGTCATTGGAAATCGGTATCTAAACGTCAGTAGAAACTGAAACAGGTGGCTTAACGTCAGTAAACTCTAGAAACTGGTAGCTGGACCTCAATGGGCACTGACACAGATAGCTCGATATCAGTGATATCTGGAACAGGTATTTAAACGCCACTGTGCTCTGGAACAGGTAGCCGGGTGTCATGGGATTCTGGAACAGCTATCTGCACATGCGTGAGTACTGGGACGGGTAATTTGATGTCAATGAGCATTGAAACAGGTAGCTATACCTCAGTGGGCATTAGAAACCGCAAGAGTCGCTGTAAGTTGCAGTAGTGACCTTAAACCGCTGGAGTAAGCCGGAGTTCGCTGGTTGTAGAAACGAATTTAAGAAGCATGGAAATAGTAAAGAGTGAAATTTGTATACAGGTTGTTTGTAGTAGTTTACTCTGAAAAGGACCCGTTTACATCGCAATAATATTTATAGTAGTTAGCCGTCAATAAGGACTGTTTAAACTACTGCTACTGATACACTTTGTCTGCGGGGTTCGGACGACTTTACTGGTTGCGTCAAAATCGTATTTCTAGAGGTTTGCTGTTCCCTAGCCCGTTTAAGAAATTAAGTTTTCTCTTACTGACAGAATTGTCGCACTAAGACCGGAAAGTTGGACTGAGTAATCAGCTCCCCCGAGAAGGAGCATTTTAACCCGCAAAAAGGTCATGCGCAGCTCCCTCGGCATTCCCCGATAAAAGCGCTTCAGACGATTAGCAGTAAACTAACTTTTTCTCAAAATAAAAAGACAAAGCTCAAGAGGTTAAACTTTCTAGAACACACGGAATCATCATTACATCCTAAATCAACAGTGAGAAGGCCATTACAGGAATGAGGACCGAGGATAAAATTCCCAAGCCGACCTACAATGAAACACTACATATATACATATATACGTATATACTAGGGTTTTAGACTTAATACATATATAGTAGGGTATACGACTCAAGTTTTTATCAGACTATCGGTGAGATAGTTATATTTTTCCTTTTGAAAGGATTAGTTGAAAACATGCTTGAATAATTTACATGATTTTCAAAAAATGATTAAAAATTATTTTAAACTTAATTGACTTTATCGTAAAAAAATCAGATTTTTAGGAGATCCTTACCCCTTTCTATATTGCACATTAATAATATTAATTTTGCCTATATTTAACTTCACACACACGTAAACCCACGCAAAAGTTAAATATTCAAAATCACATATGGCATGTTTCAGTATGGCTAAGACTGCCTTTTATGAGGAATGGTGCACCTAATTCAAGTGATATGATCTCACTTAACAGCACGAGGCTTCATATTCCACCAGACCATATAAATTAATTTCCTGGAGACTATTTAAATGGTCAATTAGGGAAATGAAATTAGTTTCCAATTTCTTTTCCTAGTCTGTGTGTCGGGAGGTAAATGAAAACTTTAATGGAATATTCAAATATCTGTGTATCTCATAAAATGATAAAGTGTTACTCTCATGGATGGGGGCCTTGGTTTGTGAGAAATTCGACTGACACAAAGTAAAACAAAAATTAAAACATACACGCACACACATACATACACACAGGACCACACTCCCACACACACACCCACACACACATATATATATATGTATATATAACAGAAAGATGATATACAGTTGCGTTACTATGTCAAATGAAGAAAAAAATGGGGGTCATTGTTGATTATCCAATTGACATCGTGATGTCACTGGGTTAAGAGAGAGGTCTTCATGGCTAAACACCTCTTTGGCACTCTTCAGTCCCAACAGATGCATTCATACGAGGTGTAACTAATTCGGCACTAAACGCCCCCTCTCGCCATCCGCCGAATTCACAAATTGCCATTACTTTCACCTAACCAACAAACTCCGCTCTCCGACAACCCCAACCTCACCTCGTCCTTGTCGGGAAATAAGCTAAGCCACCTGATGACGAACAACGGCTATTCTTGGTGTCAACGCTTCTACTTTAATTACCGTTTATATTAGTCAGTCGTAAATTGTTGTGTATCATATATATGTGTATGTGTCTGTGTGTATAATATTTATATGTTTGAGTGCATGCAAATTAGGTCCCAATGTAACCTAGACCTGACACTCTGGTGAACACGGGCACGATGTTGTAAGGGGTAGATAACAGCTAACCATAATGACACACCGAAAATAATCGCTATTTTCGTCGGTCATTTTTGAATTTTTGACACTGTTATCGAGTTTCCGAGATAGGTGATTTTAATAAATTACTTTCAAAATTCTAATCGTTTCAAACAAAGACAAGCGTTTCCACACACACATGTAAACACACAAACGCATATACATAATACTCATAGCTTGCAGTTATCCGCCAATGTTCCCCTTTGTAAGCCTCCGCCTGTTAATCTTGGTTTCCTACATCTTTGCTTGTTTTTATTAATCCCACTTAATCCTTTTCTCTTTTAATCGCGCTTTTCGCCCATCTCTTTACAATTGCATTCTGCAACTCTCTCTTTCTCACAGACACAGATATTAACCAGTCTTCTTGCTTAAACCTTTTTCTGTCTCACACTCATTTTACTGTACTCACTATTCCTAGCCCTCACAATATAAACCTCCTCCTACTGTCCCTCTCTCTCTCCATCCTTCTACTAATTCTCTTTGTGATCTTCACGTTTTTTTATCTCTTTATCCCAAACAGTTTTACTCTTTTTCACGTGTATTCGTTTTTTACGATCTCAACCTGATTCATTATTTCTCTCTTCCTCTCAGTATAAATTTTACCCTCTTCATCGGCTCCGATCCAATCTTTTGTCACTTTTAATTGGATTTGGCCCCCTCTTTACCTCCGAAACCAACATTTTTCTCAAAATCACACTTGTTCATCCTCTTTCAGAATCTCCATTTGTTTTCTCTTCGCTGTTTTTATCTTATCTATCTCCCTCTTAATCGCATTCCTCTATTTTCTTTTCTATCTCTGTTTCTCACTAAATCTCAGTCACAGTGTTTGAACCGCTTTTGATTATGTATATCTTTCAATGTTTCTTTTTGTAGCCATGTCGATGTCTTCTTATGATTTACGCCTTTTCACGTATTCTACGTCATTGTTTCGCTGTTTTACCTACTTACAATTGGTCACCACTTTCTATTTCATGCTATATATTTCTCTATTCGTATAAATACGACGTCTACACAATCTTAAATCCTTACGAGCCCCTTTCCCATTGTTTGCTTTATTTGTTCTGCCTAATCCTTTTATTAAAATATTTTTGTGTAGTTCATGATTTTCTGTTACTGTTTCCAGTTTTCAGTAATAATCCCACGACAAGTATTTATTTACTTTATTATCTCTTTTATCTCATGTGATGAAGTAACTTTTGAGACTTCCCAGGTATTTCGAATTAACGCATACATATAGTTTTTCTCACTTTTTACTTAGGTAGTTCGAAACTTTTATTTTTGTCAGTTTTTCTTTTCTTCGGCACAAGTCGTTCATTTCTGTGTCCTGATTAACTATCTAAGAGAGTTTTTCCATTTCAACCATGTGGATTATATCCTTTTCCTTGGTAGAGAACAGTTGAATCCCTTTTGAATACATTGTATGTTGCCATTCAAGGAATAATGACGCCGTTTACAGCAATAGCAGCAACAATCTTAGAGATGTTTTTTCATTGGTTCTTTTTGTGGTTCCACTAATTTTTTTAGTACATTGTCACCCCAAACAAGGCACATTACAACTTTGTTGTAGGGGGCTACTATCAGTGACATAGGCACCAGGGGTACTGTGTAGGGAGTTGGGCAGCAAGCTGTCGGTTCACTTTACACTTGAACTTCTGCATGTCATTGCAGTTATTCCAGATATCATACAATAATAAGTTATTCCAGATATTATATAATAATAATATAAGTTATCTATATTTTACAACCTCGTTTCTTTTTTCTTTGACATGTTTACCTGATTTTCCTCCAATAAATTTATTAATCTTCAATTACTATTCAAATAAATGATAAAAATGATTATGTTTCTAAAGATATCTAGTTTTATATATATATATATATATATATATATATATATATATACATGTTAATTCGTATTCCTCTCTGTTTGTTTGTTCACAATTTGATTAATATATACAAAACGTGTCTTACTTAAATCTTTCATTTATTTCTGTGCAATACTTTTAAAAATATACAATTAAGAGATCAGCTTATTTGCATATGGCATTAAGAAAAGTTGATTTTACTAAATAGCGGTATCTTAGTTAATGTTTTAGCTAGATAATTATTTTAATTATTCTATTTAAAATTGTTATTTAATAAATTTTAAACAAGAATTATATTGATAGTATATTTAATTTAATTTATTTTAGAATTAATATTTTAAACAGCGACCTTTTTTAAATTTTGTTATAGAGTTATTTGCCCCTAAGTGCTATCCATAAAAAAAAACGTTTACAAATATTATTTGGCAATTTCGTTAAGTTTCTAGCTGGAAAAATAATTCCGTGTAGAAACAGAAAATGTTTGACTGTTGTTTTTTGTAAATATTAAAAAAAAAACACACTTACGAAAAAAATTAAAAGATTTCATTTGTTTGTTTTATTTTCGAAACGTCGGTTTCTATTAAACCCATAGTTTGAACCCTAACATGTACTACCACTCCGGGTCAGAGTGGACCTGGGAGTAATGGTAATTAAAGGGTGGCTCCACACTCCCCAAAGCCCACAAGCTGGGGCCTCACCACTGGATATAGTTTAATGTCATATCCAGGGCCCCCATTGAGGGGCTTTTACCCTCTGCAGGGGGCAGTCGGCGTATTCTAATGCCCTACCGACAGGGCCACCGTACTTTGTAAATTACACAAATGTTTTTCGTTTGTGTTTCTAAACCATTTTATACTTACACATTTTATAAATTACCTTCTTTGAAAATTGCAAGGAATATTAACATTTCTTTTCTAAATCATTTTATACTCGAACCGCATATAAATACGGTACTTTGGAATTTTTTTTCATTTTTCCTAAATAACTTGACGCTTAAACTTAAAACAATATTGTACTTTGAAAATTGCAAACATTATCATCATTATTTTTTGTAATAGTTTAATAATAAAACTCATATTAATACCGTGCTTTGAAAATTACAAAAATTATTTTCATTTTTTTCTAAATCATTTCATACTTAAACCTTATATAAATACCAGACTTTCGAAATTGCAAAAATTATTTTAATATTTTTCTAAAACTTCTCATAGTTAAACCGTATATAAATACCATAGTTTGCAAATTACATTTTTCTAAATTATTTTATACTTAAACCTCCTAAAAATATCGTACTTTGCAAATTGCAAAAAAAATATTCCAATTTTTTTTCTTAATTACTCACCAAGATATTTTCTCTTATACTCTGTTCTATTAATTACGCTTTTAAAAAACGTTTTGTTCTTTCACAAATTCAAACACAATTTTTGTCCCATTTCACGTTCGGTTCTTTTCTCTATGTTTTAAATTCATATTTCTTTATTACATACGTTTTTACTTCATATTTCTTTTTTAAATTCATGCTTTTTCTACTTACTTTTTTAATGTATAATAATTCTATTTTAGATTTTTAATTCATACCTACTTTATTTTACATTCCTTTCTTTTAAATGTTTAAATTGATACCTCTTTCATTTTATACTTTTAAAAGTAATACGTTTTCTTTAATTTATACTTCCTTTATCTTATACTTTTTTTAATTTAATACTTTATTTCATTCATAGATTTTTTTTAAATTTTTTAACTATGTTATTTTATATTTTTAAATTTAATATTTCTTTATTTTATTTACTTTATAATTTTATAAATTCACACTTCTTAAATGTTGTACTTGTTATATGTATACTTCTTTAAAATTTCTAAATTATATTTTTTATAGATTTTAAATTTAAACTTTTGGTACTATCCTTTTTAAAATTATGCTTCTTTAAAACTCTTACATCTTTCGTTTCACATTTTTAAAAGTTATACTTCTTGTAACTTATGTATTTTTTTAATTTATACATTTGCAAATTATAGTTTTTTTGGATTTATACTTCTTTTATTTCTTAAATTTTAGATTTATAACTCATTTTATAAATTTAAGTTCATATCTTTTAAGAATTTTCTATTAGGTATTCTAAAATAATCATATATATATATATATATATATATATATATATATATATATAGATTTTTTTATTTTAAAATATTATATATACATATATATCTTACATATATAATATATTTTCTGTGCATTTATTGTATATTTTAAAAATTATTTATATAATTTGAAATTTATACTTTTTTAAAATTAATATTCGTTTAAAATAATTACTTGTATTTGATAGTGTGCATTTCATTTATTTTAGACGTGTAAAATTTATACGTCCTATATATTTATATTTCTTTTATTTTATATTTTTATACGTTGGTTTTACACTTTTTAAATTTATACCTCTTTTAAATTTATATTTCTCCATATGTTATGATTTCTAAAGTTATTTAAATAAGATTTTTCATCTGCATTTTGCCCCCGTTATTGTCTTTTTTGATTTCGCGTTTTGTTCTCTTTAGAAAGCTTTTTCATTTCAGGATATGCTCGTCATTTTTGTAATATTTTGTTATGTATGCTTTTCCTAAAAATTGTGTGTTTGTTTCCGCGTTTATTTCTGTTTCTTATTTCGTTCGTCTCTATTAATTTGTTTCATTTTCTACTCTTTTTTCTCTTATCTATTTCGTGTTAACATTTTGCTTTCTGTATTTTGTTCTAGATTTTGTACATGTTTTTATTAATATCTCCTTTTTCCTCTTCTTTCTTGGGTTTACTTATCATTCCAAATTCTATTTACTTTCATTTCCCAAATTTCCATTGCGTTTTATTTTCTTTCAAATCAACCTTCTTTTTCTTTGCCACACTTTTTTTTCGCAGATTTTTTTATATTTTTGTTCCTACGTAAGTTCCTATTTCATATTTTTGCAATCAGTTTTCCCAGAATATTCGTTTAATGGCATATCCGTTTTACCTTAAACGATATTTCGAAAAATCCTAACTCATCCAATTTGTTTCAGAATAATAAAAATAAAAAAATTAGGGAGTGGAAAGCCTTTCAAACAATTGGTGCGACCTCGCATCATTTCCTCGATTTGCATCGGTTCGGATCGCACGCTTCTTTACCGATCGGATTACATTGTATTTTTCAGAAAATAGAAAAGTAAAAAAAACAATAAAACGTGTCTTTGGTTTATTCGTCTTTTAACTTTCTTTCACAAAATTCGGGTACAAAGAGGAGGTCAAAAGGCAACTATTCAATTTCTTTACTCGTACTTTGACCCTCATAACCGAAAACTTCCAGATATTTTCAGAACTTTAAATAGATATATCTGTAAAGTTGATAGAGAAAACCAATTTACTTATTTAGTTCAACATGTAATATATATATATATATATATATATATATATATATATATATATATATATATATATATATATATATATATATATATAATATACCTATATTGCCGTATTAATATTCGGGCGCACACATATATAATGCACATATGTGCATATATATATATATATATATATACATATATATATGCACATATGTGCATTATATATGTGTGCGCGCGAATATAAATACGGCTATATAGGAATATTATATAAAGCACAGATATATGCAAATGTATACATAAATGTACACGCATATACGTGTATATAGCCATGCACTTATCTATTTCTATGTATACAAATTTGCGTGTATATATATATATATGTGTGCTTATGTACATGCCTGTACATATATCTCTCTATATTCATTCAAGTATGATAAATTCTGAAAATTTATAGTGTTTCAACCTTGTTAACACTCCTCCAGCTAATGCCTACATATATATGAGTATTTGCATTTTATTAAAATATGACAGTTACTTCATGTATGTACGTATGCATCTAGCTATTTACCTACCTATAACCAACATATATATATATATATATATATATATATATATATATATATATATATCTGTATGTATGTATGTATGTATGTGTATATATATATATACATATATATGTGTATATATATACATGCATATATACGTGTTTGTGAGTGGGTGCTTGTAGATTAAAAAAATCAAATACACATGTATATATATATATATATATATATATATATATATATAATTATGTTTTTGGATTTAGTATATACGCTGAAAATTTCATATATATATATATATATATATATATATATATGCAATAAGCATATCGATTCAAAAATGCATACTTATATATTCATATATATATGTGTGTGTGTGTGCTTAGATGTATATTTGAAGCATATACTGTCTACAGTCGAGAATATGCCGGTTATACTCAGGTAAATTATATTTATTGAATACTATTGAATAATAATTTATTTACAAGCCTTCAAACACACATTATATATATATATATTTATGTGTGTATGTACATACATACATATATATATATATATATATATATAGTCTTTGATTTCTGGTTTGTTGACTGTCATTGTTCTTGTGGGCTGCGACGTGTTTGGCTGTGCGATAGAGTGACTAGTTAATAACGAATTGAATATGGTGAGAATTGGAGAAAAAAGGGATTAGGAGTGTGGAGAACTAAGAGATGGAAAAAGAAAAAGAGAAAGAAAAATCCAAACTGGAGCCCTATCACTATGACGAAATATAAAACGCTGAGCGTTTATAGACGCATATATACGTCTTCACGTTTATAGACGCATATATACATATACACATATACATATATATATACACATATATATATAATATATATATATATATATACGCATATAGACTCACGAGCATACATATAAACGAACATACGTACACGAATACGTATATATATATATTGTAAGTAAAAAATGTTAAAATGTTAAATTAATGAAATTAAGTTATTAGTTTTAATTTAGTTGAAAGGTGGTTATGGAGTTATTATGAGAATTTAAAAATAAATCGGGATACATATAAATGTACACATACATATACAGATATATAAATGTGTACGTGTTTTATTATTTCTATTATTTTCAATGTTATTAAATCAATAAACAGTATTATCACATTATTATATGCGTTATGTGAGGTGCTAATTTTATCACATTTATACATGCGTTATATAATGTGTTAATTTTACTTTTGATTAATTGAGCTAATAGTGATTAAAATTTTAATTAGAGGAATAAGGCAAGGTGCAAATATTTTCATCTATCAAATTAAGTGACTGCTTAGTTATAATGTTCGTCATTTTGTACGTATTAGATTTACTCGTAGGTAGAATATTATTTTACTTAATGTTTTTGTTGGCATTTTACGACTTGTATAGATATAAATTAGAGTGGGGTGGTTCTGCGCATGTCATAACAATAACGGTAAACTACATATTTAACCATACACATATTTAAAAAATATTTAGGGACACATGCGCACATATACACATATGTACTGACACATATACATACATAGACACATAAAACTAGGAGGATGATTAAAATACAATAGAATCATTAAATGCATTGTTTTTTTTTTGCTTAGCAAACCTTATTAAATTTAAAATATTTTCTCTTACCCAGCTCCTATATACGCATACATGTAGTTATATAAATATTTTAACATATACTAACTGGGAGAAAAACTACAGAAGTTATATACTGGTATATACATACATATATAACATGAAGGTTTAATAGTTATGTATACATTTACAATATAGGTAACAAACAGAGATATAGATATATGTTGACAATAATTCAAAAGATACATATACACAACATATAAATAGAACCGTAGTAACCATATACATAACAAATATGACTATAGATTACTAAGAAAGTGTTTTTTATAGTGTATGCACTTTATAGAGTTCTCGTGTGTTTTTTATTTAGGAGCGTATCCTTCTCCCTATATGCTGCAATATATAGTTTTTCATTAAGGCATAAGTAGCAAGGTTAATTTATAGAGGAAGAGGTTTTTGCCCTCCCAAGGATATTCCAATTTACATTTTAGTATGTAAAGAATGATGTTCTGTCTGTATTTTCGAGGAAGCATTTATGTCTTGTATTTCTTTCCTTGAATGTGTCATTTGTCATGCAAATATATTATTTTTATGCAGGTTTTCTTAGGTGGAAATGGTAGCTTTGTAAAGAACTGAATTACAATTAGACTGTGTTCTATAACGGGCGCATTAATACTTTCATCCACACCTATAATTGCATGATTTGGCTTCTTTAGGTGTGTTTATATATATATATATATATATATATATATATATATATATATATATATACCATTTAATATTTTGCTATTATGTTTTTAATTATTTTTTCTAAATTATCACTTCAACTATAGCTTCATTTAATAGTATTTTTATTAAAGATTTCGTGCATAATTACTTCTGGAAGGAAATGACTTGATAAGGTTTAAAAATTTATTGCATAGAATAGTTTTACGCATCACATTAAAAGGTGGCGTAAATTATATTATTTTTCTGTTTATTTTAGGTGTATTACTGGAAGGTGTTGGTGAAATATATACTACTTGCATATTTTAACCACTGTCTTTAAGGGGTTTATTGTGAAAATTGCTGTAGGGGTTTAAGATGCTTTGATTGGAGGAGTTTCTACTAATCATCTTGCTAATTGACTTAGGTATGTGTTTGATAATAGATTTAGGGTAGGTAGATAGTGAGTTAAACTCACTATCTATTGTTATAATCTATGATTATGAAAGACTCTAACGATCCTAACTGCGAGACAATGAATAAAACAATCCGTAATTAATTTTGGAGAACCAAACTAAAATTTATATTGTTTCTAATAATAAAATAGTTATTTTTATGTAACCTTAGCTTAAAAAAGTGCAATGAACAATATAAGAAGGATACCATTAATCCCATCTATGTTATCCCACTATCAAACCACCCTTAATCAAACGGGTACATAAATATATACTTATATATAATTTATATTTGTATGTATGATCGAATAAGATGCACATTTGAAACAGTTTTCTAGACAAACCACCGATTATCTCTAGAGAAGTCAAGCACAAATGCTGGGAAACAAAATAATGCAGTGATCACACGGGTTAAATAACTGAGCCGTATATATATATATATATATATATATATATATATATATATATATATATATATATATATATATTTAAAGTGATGGTTGTGTAGCTCCCCCGAGAGAAAAATATACATCTGTTATCTATGCTACATCTTGTTTGTGTATATACGTGCACTTATGTTTGGGTGACCGAATCCATGTATGCATATGTGCTTGGATTAGAAAGGAAACTTCAACCAATATATACATAAGGTGGGATGTATGAATATGTATGTGTATGTGTTATTGTGAGTGCATGTGCCCATATATATATATATATATATGGGTGGATGAATGCATACACATCCGTATGTATGTGTGTGTATATATATATACATATGTATGCACATGTATGAGTGGGTAAATGTGTTCGTGTGGATATGGATATACGCGTATGTGTGAGCCCCTGCATATGTCTGTGTGTGTGTATGTGCCTACATGGTATGTGGATGTTTGTGAGTGTATATGCACATACATATATGTGTGTACATATATGTGTGTATGTGCGTGTATGTGTGTGTATATATATCTTCTCCTACCTCTTCTCCATCTTACTTGTGTGGGTGTGGGTGCGTGTACGTATGTCTGAATGATTAAGCGCATATATACATGCGTGTTTTGGTTGGGAAAAAAAGTGTATATATATATATATATATATATATATATAAAATAAAAAAATAAAAATAATTGTTAGCGGTGGATGTGTGCGAGTACGTGTGTGAGTGTGTAGGTGGGTATGTATATATGTATGCTCCTACATATATTTCTATGTATGTGCGTGTGTGTATGTGTGTGTGCCTGCGTGCGTGTGCGTGTGCATGTGTACATGTACATGAATGTATATGTATGTGTGTGATTGTGTGTGAGTGTATGCTATACATGGGGAAATAAAGTCTTTAAAAAGAACCCTAAAAAACTCATAAAAACCTTCACCATATGGACCAAAAACTACTCTTTGAAAATAACTTTGACCGGACACTTTGAACACTTACAGTTGGAGTCAGAATGTCTGAGCCCACGCATCACTCTGAAAAACATATTTAATATCAGCGGAGGTAACTCTACAAACTCCCATTTTAAAGAAAAACTTTTTACGAAAACATCTGAAGAGAGCACACCCTAAGCTCGAAACGCGTTATAAAAAATATTTTAAAATAAAAATATGATGAAAACCTTTAAAAAAAAACCCACAATTGTTGATGGCTACACTCTTTTAAATATATATATATATATATATATATATATATATATATATATATATATATATATATATATATATGAAGCATAAATATCTCCCACATTTTAAACTTTCAAATTTGTGTTTCTAACGAACATATGCAAGTGCGATTGATGTTATTGTTTAGGTAATGCCTTGCCATTTTCCTTATAGTACTTCTCATTGCTTGGACTGATATATATCGTTGTTTTACTGTGGAAATGATTTTGAACAATGGTGAATCTATAACTACAACTAGACAGATTTCCGCAAATTGGACTGCAAATTTGAGAAGTACATGTTCGACATTTAAGAGGAAACCCATCTGGAAGGTTTCGAAGGGCTCTAAAGCCAGACAGTATTCAAACTGTGAGACTTCTGTGACTCTGTATTAAGCAGCTCCCAAACATATATTAGCTTTTGCATTGTCTGATCAAACAGTCAAAAAATTTTACTCACTGATATGCAGTTTCAGCTATGAAAATTAATGATTGGTCAGAAACTGCACGAGCGAGACTGGGGAGATCGCATGTAAAAATGTGTGTGCGTGTGTGTGTGTGCGTTTCTATACAATTCACATTCAAACTAATAAATAATTTCTATGAATTTCGCAACACAGTTTCTAAAAAAATAAGACATGTTATTGTTGGCTATATTTAGTTTTATTCGTTTCATAAAAAATAAAATAAAAATCTTTGTTAAATTTTTTGTGCTTTTTGTAAAAAAAATAACGAATATTAGGCATCGATTAATAAATATTAAAATGTTCTTAGATTTACATGGACTTGGATGCGAAGCAATTAACAGTTATGTATTAAATTCAAAATTTTATTAGAATCTCTTAAATCTTAATCTTTTTATTTTGCACATTATCTGGAATCAAAATTATCTCACGGATATTTATCAAATTAATGGAATGATTATAGATATAAGGTTTCGTAATCTTATATATTTGGAATCATGTAATTAGGCATAACGTGTTATTAAACATGTACGTTAGGGAAATTGATTTTACTAATTCCTTTACGAGTATTCGTTTAGTACAAACACATGCACACCAATACACACACACATATATAGATAAACATTTATATACACGTTTTTATTTTTATATATTTCCGTACGAATTTCTTTACATGCGTACATACAGAAACACGCCCACATAATTGCACACATATAGATATAGTGATCAAATTACTTATTCAAATGTAGCCATGTTACTACGCATTCATTGTTTCGGTCACTATTTTAATCAACCGAATTTCGTGTCATATTACATACGTCTATATAAACCCAATAAATTTAAGGAAATTTTATATCGACTGATATCGAGTAGATATAAGGTGAGCAAAATTAAACCGGAATTGCTAAACAACCTGTACAGGACTTAGTGTAAGCCGAAGAATAAAAGAACCATGAGAAAAACTGATGGATCGGAATAAAAACGGTTAATGTTCGGTCGATTACGTATGAATTAATATTTCAGACAGAATGAATACACACGAACAAAATCTTAAACTTTCCTCTGGAATGAGATAATGGTGTTAAACTGTTAAATGAAAACTGGATTAAAAACTGAAACTAAAACATAGATATGTATACTATAATATAATATAGTAAAAATAGTACATACATATAATCATATAAAGAGAGCGATATGTTTATTTATAGCTATTAACTGTCCCCCTATTTATACGTATGCATATGTATTTTTATATTCATAATTATATATATATATATATACATATATACTTATTTATATATATATAATATTATATATATATATATATATATATATATATATATATATATATAACTTACATTGCATTATGTGTTGATAGAAAAAACATCATTAAATTACAAATTGCGCCAATTCCCTCTTTCTTCTATTCAGTATGTATTTATGAAATATTTTTCTATCTCACGCAAATTTTTTTTGCGATTTTTTTGTAATTCGTTGAATGGTTCCGAGAGCGTCAAGCCGTCTTAGCTTTCAACAAAATACACGCCATATCAATCAAGTCAATAGATATTTCTTTTCGTTTTTTACATTAAATAAAAATATATATTTATATTATTCGAATTATGGAAATTAAATGTTTTTCGCATTTATTATTCCGGGGATATTTAATTACCTACAGACATATTTCTTCAAGCAACCATCATTTTTTAAGCAGATAACACATATTCCATAATGCATATATATATATATATATATATATATATATATATATATATATATATATATATATGTATATGTATATATATAAACACACACATATATATATATATATATATATATATATACATATGATGAGAATAATGGAAATAGTATTCCGACAAAATAGAGAAATAAAAAGAAACCTACCGAGTTATGTGTTCATCAACGTTACTTTATATCCAGAGAGAGTCTTGAAAAAAAGAAAAACGTTGATGAACACATCACTCCGTTTGTTCTGTTTTATTTCTTTCTCACTCACTCTCTCTCTCTCTCTCTCTCTCTATATATATATATATATATGTATATATATATATATATACTTGTGAGAAATCGGCAAGGGTTATTGACTGGTTGGACGACCGCGTCTCTTGTCGAAACGAAGTGGGTTCATTTCACAGTCGGATTTCGACGCGGTTTACTTGATCTGTGTTGGTTATTAAAATTCTTGTGTGCGGGGCATTTGCTCAGTTGGTAGAGTGCTTGCATTGCATGCAAGAGGCTCGGGTTTCAAACCCTGAGGTCGGATGAGTCTGACTGATGAGGCCAAATAAGGGCGAACTCGAGTCTTGGACTTCCGGTCCGTTGACTGTCATGGCTCTTGTGAGCTGCGGCATTGTTTGGCTGTGGAATTTATCATACAATCTCTCACATTCTGAAAATCATATATATATATATATATATATATATATATTCTCTCACTCACTCACTATCTATCTATCTATATATATATATATATATATTGGGGGCATGCACACACACGCATATATATATATATATATATATACATATATATATATATGTATGTATACATATATATATGGGGGCATGCGTTTATGTATTTGTATATAAATATTAATCCTAAATATTTTTGTATGTTACCTTGTTTTTAAACGTGTTTTTTCGTGTTTTATTCAGTGTATTTTTTCTGTACTCTCCTGTCTTGTCTGTATGCTCCTGTATTATCCGCCCCCCTCATTCTACAAAGTTGAACAATAAAAACAAAGAAAATGCCGGCAACTAACGATAAAAGAAAAAATGCCGGAAATTATTATAATAGAATAGATAAAGTTTGGACTTTGAAAAAAAAAGTTAGAACTTTTTTTTTTTAACAAAAAAAATGTAAATTAAATATTTTCACACATCCGACCGTAACGACTTTTATACAATATATGGATAGGCACTCGACCAAGTTATCCGGAAGTAGAAATCTTCTTTCGCTCTAGAAAGACATGCCAGCTTCAAGTTGACAAAAAGACGGAGAACGGAATCTTCTAGCGCAACAACGTTAAGTATTTTTTAATCTAATCCTAATCATTTTTGTATGTTACCTTGATTGTAAACGTGTCTTTATCGTGTTTTATTTATGTATTTTGTCTGTATTCTCCTGTCTAGTCTGTATTCTCCTGTATTATCCGCCCCCTCATTCTACAAAGTTAAACAATAAAAACAAAGAAAATGCCGGCAACTACACATAAAATAAAAAATGCCGAAAATCATTCTAATAGAATAGATGAAGTTGGGACTTTATAAAAAAAAAGTAAGAACTTTTTTTTTAACAAAAAAAAATGTAAATTAAATATTTTCACACATCCGACCGTAACGACTTTTATACAATATATGGATAGGCACTCGACCAAGTTATCCGGAAGTAGAAATCTTCTTTCGCTCTAGAAAGACATATGCCAGCTACAAGTTGACAAAAAGACGGAGAACGGAATCTTCTAGCGCAACAACGTTAAGTATTCTTTAAAACTAATCCTAAATGTTTTTGTATGTGTCCTTTTTTAAACGGTTTTTTATCGTGTTTTATTTATGTATTTTGTCTGTATTCTCCTTTCTTGTCTGTATTTTCTTGTATTATCCGCCCCCCTCATTCTACAAAGTTAAACAATAAAAACAAACAAAATACCGGCAACTAACGATAAAAGAAAAAATGCCGGAAATTATTCTAATAGAATAAATAAAGTTGGGACTTTATAAAAAAAAGTTAGAACTTGAAAAAAAAACTGTAAATTAAATATTTTCACACATCCGACCGTAGCGACTTTTATACTATAAATAGATAGACACTCGACCAAGTTATCCGGAAGTAGAAATCTTCTCTCGCTCTAGAAAGACATATGCCAGCTCCAAGTTGACAAAAAGACGGAGAACGGAATCTTCCAGCGCAATAAGTATTTTTTTAAAACTAATCCTAAATGTTTTTGTATGTTACCTTGTTTTTATACGTGTTTTTTCGTGTTTTATTTATGTATTTTGTCTGTATTCTCCTGTCTAGTCTGTATTCTCCTGTATTATTCGCCCCCTCATTCTACAAAGTTAAACAATAAAAACAAAGAAAATGCCGGCAACTAACGATAAAAGAAAAAATGCCGGAAATTTTTCTAATATAATAGATAAAGTTGGGACTATATAAAAAAAAAGTTAGAACTTTTTTTGTTAACAAAAAAAATGTAAATTAAATATTTTCACACATCCGACCGTAACGACTTTTATACTATAAATAGATAGGCACTCGACCAAGTTATCCGGAAGTAGAAATCTTCTTTCGCTCTAGAAAGACATATGCCAGCTACAAGTTGACAAAAAGACGGAGAACGGAATCTTCTAGCGCAACAACGTTAAGTATTTTTAAAACTAATCCTAAATTTTTAGTATGTTACGTTGTTTTTAAACGGTTTTTATCGTGTTTTATTTATGTATTTTGTCTGTATTCTCCTGTCTAGTCTGTATTCTCCTGTATTATCCGCCCCCTCATTCTACAAAGTTAAACAATAAAAACAAACAAAATGCCGGAAACTAACGATAAAAGAAAAAATGCCGGAACTTATTCTAATAGAATAGATAAAGTTGGGACTTTATAAAAAAAAAAGTTAGAACTTTTTTTTAACAAAAAAAATGTTAATTAAATATGGGCACACATCCGACCGTAACGACCTTTATACTATAAATAGATAGGCACTTTACCAAGTTATCCGGAAGTAGAAATCTTCTTTCGCTCTAGAAAGACATATGCCAGCTACAAGTTGACAAAAAGACGGAGAACGGAATCTTCTTGCGCAACAACGTTAAGTATTTTTAAAACTAATCCTAAATGTTTTTGTATGTTACCTTGTTTTTAAACGTGTTGTTTCGTGTTTTATTTATGTATTTTGTCTGTATTCTCCTGTCTTGTCTGTATTCCCGGTATTTTCCGCCCCCCTCATTCTACAAAGTTAAACATTTAAAACAAACAAAATGCTGGCAACTTACGATAAAAGAAAAAAATGCCGGCAATTATTCTAATAAAATAGATAAAGTTGGGACTTTATTTAAGTAGTATACTTAATATATACTATTACTGCAAGCTTGCATGTATTGTAAATGCCTGCTCCTTGCTGCCATTCAAACCATCTAATATAGTTAGCCTTATGTTCAAGTACATTCGAATATAATACAGTGCAAAGAAACAGTTACTCATGAAAACGAACCTCCTAAAGTAAAACCATGAATAATTATCTAAACTCGAATGTAAATTTATATTAATCCGACTTTACAAATTGATAATAATTAATTATTGGATTTTAATTAATTATAAGGTGAAACTCTAATGATTTAAACTTGATAGATAACGACAAAATTCCACCCATTTATATGGGAGGGGAGATTATCATCAAAAGTGTCCTGAATTGTTAACTTAGCACCGGACTTACTACTTAGATATAAATAAGTAACTTTCCCCCCCTTTTTTTTAAATGGAGAGTAGATAATACAGTAGATGTGTTATCGGCAGCTCCAGTAACTCTCGATTCTCCTATTTTGTCATTCAGTCCTCATTCAATGAGTGATTTTTCTGACAAAGGGAGCAGAAATAGCTGCTTAAAGGTCGGTAGTACTTGGTGACCAGTAGTCGTAGATGTCGGAAATTTTTCTGTCTCTGTCTGTCCTTGTGCCCATGTCACTAGTAAGGGTGCTGGAGGTAAACGTTTGTCTGGGCTGACGTTATCCGCCTGATAGTCAGGGACCCGAACCTTGGATTAACCACTAAGGAGGCTGTCCTATCAGCAGGCGCAAAGTACTAGGACTGTTGTATTGCCATTTGGTGAGTTGATCAGGACCATGCAGTAATCTCTGGTGGGGCCTCTCGATGCTATATTAGTGGGTAATTGTTACGGCTTTACCTTTTCGTGTGCCACAAAAAGATCCTGTCTTTTTCTCTCTTACTTTCCCTCTCTGTACTGCTCTAAACAAGTATGCCGACCTATTCCACAAATCCCAAAACCTCAACATGAAATTTCTCCAGAAAAAAAACTCGATTAAACCTTGAACCCCATCTTCCAATGCAGACCCCTACTACCAGGTCTCCTTCTCCAACATAAGGGGTCTACGTTCCAACCTTCCAGAGGTTGAACCCCAATTACAGGAGACGAAACCGGACATATTATTTCTAAGTGAAACTGGAATAGGGCCGACCACTTCCCTAGATGAGTTCATAATTAACGGATACTCAAATTTAACAGCTAAATCTGACCCCCAAGATTGCCATGGGCATGGAATATGTGCCTACATTAAGGATGGTTTCCCATGTGGCAGGGATATCTCTAGAAAAGATCCTAATTTACCCTAAATGTGCTTCAGGGTTGCACTTGCTAACACCACTGCATTTATATTTGCCCTCTATAGGCTCCACAACAGCGGAGTTACTATCTTTAAGAGCATATCTGAGAAAACAGATCACATACTGTATTCACATCCCTCGGCTAACATCCACATATGTGGTGACTTCAACGTCCATAACATGGAATGGCTGACCCATTCAAATAAGACAGATGATGAGGGGAGGTTTTGTCATGATTTTGCAATTGCTTATCACCTCACTCAGCTTGTTCGCGAACCCACCCTAGTGCCCGATACACCCGGTCAATATGCAAGCCTCCTAGACCTTTTTCTATCCACTTCCCCTAAGCTATGTTCCTGTTCCGTTAATTCTCCTTTAGGATCCTCCGACCACTCCGTCGTATTTTAAGATAAAAACGAAATGTAAGAAGCCCCCAGACGTACCCCTCCACCGTACTGTATACCGATACTCTATGGCTGACTGGGATAGCTTCCGTACATTTATATCTGATTTACCGCTGTACTCCATGTTTAAAAAGGAAGTGTCCTCTATAGTATCAGATCCGACTGAATGATTAATTGTAGGCATAGACCAATTCATACCATCTAAAAAATTCCAACAAAAACCTAACAGCCAGCCATGGTTCTCCCCAGAATGTGCTGCTGCTATCGCGCACAGAAATCACTTTTTCCATAGCGACCAACTTAATAGATGCACTGAGACTAAAGCTGCTTTCAGGACTGCCAGCAACCACTGTAAAAGAGTAATAAAAAATGCAAGAGAGCTATATGCCCAGTCTGTTAAATACAAGGTAGCTGATCAGCGGCTTGGATCCCACCAGTTTTGGCAAATAACAAATAGGATCCTGAACAGAAGTCTGCGTTCTATCCCAACCATTATCAATGGACCAGAGGTCATCTCGTCAGCGTCAGACAAGGCCAAACTATTTGCAAATAACTTTGCAGCTAATTCTACACTATGCGATGAAGGCCATCAACTCCCCATATTTCCTCCTATAACACAGAACAAGCTAGGTAACATACAAATATCCGTGCATGGGGTCGTCAAGCTAATAAAGAACCTAGATTCCAGTAAAGCAACTGACCCTGACGGCATCCCAATTATAGTGTTAAAAAATCTTCAATCAGAACTTGCTCCCATACTTACGAAACTATTTAAGCGCTGCATGAATGAGAAGTGCTTTCCGACTTCCTGGAAGACCTCATCAGTTTGCCCTGTATTTAAGAATTCAGGTGATAAGTCATCTCCCTCTCAATGCAGACCTATAAGTCTCCTGTGTGTTATGAGTAAGTTGCTGGAATCCATATTAAATAGAGAAATAGTCAACCACCTCAGCAGGAATTACCTTCTTAGTGACACCCAATATAGTTTCCGCTCTGCAAGATCTACCGCAGATGTGCTGACGGTTATATCCAACAGGATTAGTGAATCTCTTGACAAAGGCTTCCTTTCTAGGGCAATTGTTCTTGACATATCAAAGGCCTTCGACAAGATATGGCATAAGGGTCTACTTCACAAGATGTCCAGCTACGGTATGACTGGAAATGTGTTCTCAATCATTAAATCATTTCTCTCCGATAGGCTTATAAGAATAGTGGTAGATAGACAAAAATCGGAGGCCTGCAATATAAATGCAGGGGTCAATCCTGGGCCCAACTCTCTACCTGATCTACATCAATGACCTCCCTAAACACATACTTAAATCATTCGTTGACATCTATGCTGATGACACGACCATCTACAGCAACACATCAAAGGCTGTAAAAGACAAAGTGCTCTCTGATTCTCTCTCCTCTGATCTCGAGCGCGTGGTTCAGTGGGGGAAGAGGTGGCTGGTTACCTTTAATGCATCCAAAACCAAACTCCTATCCTTACATCATCAACGCTCTGATCCCCAGCTGGCATCAATTGTGATGGATGGCTCTCGTCTGGGTGAGGTCCCGTGTTTTGACAAGCTTCTGGGTTTGACCTTTACTCCTGATCTGAAATGGAACACGTACATCAAGTATATTGCCAAGGTCGCTAGGAAGATGATGGGATCCTTCTACTGCCCCAGAAGATATCTCACTACTGATGCAATTCTCTATCTATATAAAAGCCAAGTACGTCCAGGATGGAATACTGTTGCCATATCTGGGCAGGAGCTGCTAAAAACAGCCTATCCTGCCTTGACAGAGTACAAAATAGACTTCGTGGCTTAGTGGGTGATACCCTTTTCTCTTCTCTGCAACCTCTCTCCCACAGAAGAGACGTTAAGAGCCTGTCCTTGTTTTATCGTTATTTCCATTACAGATGCTAATCTCTGGTCCCCCCTCGCAATCTTTCACGAAAAAAACCCGTCTAGCTAAATCCACTATGAAATATTTCCCCCACTCTATATCTGTGCCTAAATCAAAACGCGGATTCCATGAACAAAGCTTCTTTCTTAGAACTGCACGCCTGTGGAACTCTGTTCTGTCTGCCTGCTTCCCTCCGGACTTCAACTTGGATGTCTTCAAGTCCAATGTTAACAAATTCCTAATGAACCGCCCCATTAAGTAAACACTTCAGCAAATCTCCTCACTAACGTAATGTTCTTGCAATAACCCTTATCCCTGAGTGGCTTCCGGGCCTTGATAAGTGGTGATCACTGTGTAAAAAAAAAAATGTATGCACGTGAATGCACATGTAAATATAAGCATATATATATATATATATATATATATATATATATATATATATATTCAGGTTGCTGTGTATGGAAATGCGTAAGGAAATTAATATATTCAGATATATACATAGTAGACATATATGTTTATATATATATATAATCATATATATGTTTATATATATATACATATATATATATATATATATAATTGCGTGTATATATTTGTATTTATATCTCTACTTTCAGCATAAAAATATTTAATTGTTGCTCATTTGTTATTTTGTTGTAGTAGTAATAGTAGGATTTCTTTCTATAATAATTATGCCCATATTTATGGGGGGTACGCCTGTTATTATTTATCGTCCAAAATTTTTCGATGCAAAGGGTTCTCGGTAGATCAGCGTAGAGTCAGGAATAATAAATTTTGTAACTATTCCTTAATCCCGACCCTTACTCTGCCAGGAGTCAAGTAACTACGGTAAGGTAACCACGGCAATACAAACTCACGAGAACTGTATCGAATGCGCTGTTCCAAAAAAAAAAAACAGCGATGCTTTTAAGTAACCTGTAACCAACTTTGGTCTGGTAACAGGTGTAAAAATATTGCGTGGATATTTACTTGGCTTGGCCGATCACGAAAGAAAACGACTCTGCTCTGACCACTAATTATCCAGACACTTAAGTATACTTTTTTCTAACACCATTGCAATACATTTTTTGGAAGTCTTAATTCACAGAACTACACATTTTAATGATTAATTTCTCTTTTAAATTGTCACTTAAAATTTCATTCAATCCATCTATGTAATAAAGTAACATCGGTCTATTTCTTTTGTCATGTAGATATTACTTTTAAATGGTAGTTTCTTGTGATGAACGTTCATTTATGCTGTAAACAAACAAATGCTTTATTCTCTTATAACTATATATCTCTTACGGAATATATTTCAGAAAGAAGGTCATTTTTGTTTGAACAGCAAATGTAAATTAAAATTGACGCCATCTTCATCTCAGCAGTAAATTACAATACTTAAATAGTAAAGAGTGTTTTTCTTTATAATGATAAGTATTCTTTCTTTTGTTCTGTTTTCTCTTGTATAAATGTCTTTACAACTACACTTTTTTTATAACCCTTTTAATTCACTTTACGACCACTTTCTTTAACTCTATAGAAACTAATATTATATTTTTAACTTAGCTCAGACCATTTCTAATTCAAATTTATTCACATATTGGGCCGATACTCATTGATATACAAAATACATCTTGAAACGCAAATGAAAAGATGATTATATCTTTAAACGTTAAAAGCCAGAAAAAATGTCAGTAATATACTTAATATCTACAATTTGTATATGCCCGTACTTATTATAAATGTCTATATTTTTATTTATATCGCCCTTACACTAAAGCCAATTCTTTTACGTATAGTCTTGCTCTTCTGAGTACCAAAATAAGAAACAAAAATTACGTCGAAACAGTATCTCTGCCTTGCTTAGCACAAAGCACTCATCCATATATAATTAATTACTTGGTTTATTACTATATTTCATTTTATTATATTTTAAATATTTGGATTTTCTTTTACTCTCTGGTAATCATTTGATTTCTTAGCATTTCAATTTATACTTATTTTTACATACTAAGTACACCATAGTTTATACTTTACTCCGAAATATACTGATACTGAATTGGATTTCAAATCATATATATGTCGCTATAATAATCTATATTGAATAGATACATTTTACTACCCCTCTTATCGTCTTTAATATACAGAGTTCTGGCATCAAATTCTGTTTTAATTCTTAATATCAATTAAATCATACTTTAACATGTTATCCTATTTTTAAACACAATAATGAACGATATTTTAACAAAATATTAACTCCATCTAAAAAAAAAAAAAAACTAGCTGTCAATTTAGTTATGAATGAATTTTTTACTTATTACCTCGTCCAGTAACAATAAAATGGAAAGCAGAGCAACGTTTTTTTAATTATTATGAGAAGAATAATTCTTCGGTGTTGGTGACTCGAATAAATTCCCGGTTTGTAAACCTAAATTGCTTAAGAAGTAGATAGGCTCTGTCTATCGCCCGGCTTTCATACTCCTTCTTTACCTATTGGGCAGGCACAGAGGTAAGATATCAGTGACTCGACGAAACACTGAAAGGTTAACCTTGCTTCCTGACTAGGTCAATGAATGCCGTTTCCCGCCCCCGCTACATTTCCTCCCATAAAACTGGAAATTTTGGGAGTGCTTGAGTACCATTTATGCCAGTGTAATTTGATTAGGTTGATTTTTGTCTGATGGGTTTAGGGCCCCGGATTGACAGTATCTGCCTGCTGTTTCCGACTGATAGTACAGGGACCCTAACTCTTTGATAGCGCTTAGACCGGCTGCTCTATCAACAGTTACATAATATCGGGATGGTTGAAGTGGCATGTCGCGCATGGAAAAGGGCCCTGCCTCATTCTCCGGTGGGCTTTCTTAAGCCCACAATTCTGTAGATGAGGAATTAGCTGATGGTCTACTTGTGTTGTATGTTTGGTATGCTGAGCAACCACTTTGTCCAGCACCTCTTACCCCTAAATTTTTAAACAAAATCAAATGCCAGCTCAACCGAAAAATTCTGATTAAACCAGGTTAAAACTCAAATAAAACCAATTTGCCTCCTACCTTGAGGCTAGTATTCACGAATATTTGTGGGCTTAGAAGTAATTTAGATGATGTTGAATCATTTTTCCTAGTAAACACCACGGGTATCTTAGTGCTTAGGGAAAATTAACTTCACTCTTCCATCCCCTCTAACCACTTTAACATGACCGCTATCTCCCACTTTTCTGTATAGAACCCGTCATACATATACACGGACTTGGAGTCTATATTCGAAACACCCTCCCATTGACTAGAGAAACAAACAAAACTAAAATCAGACGATCAGGTTTTATGTGCTCAGGCTTAACATGCAGTGTAACATTAGCTACTTATATTTTCTCTACCGCTCTCCCTCAAGAAAGGACTGTACCCTAATCAAACAAGCCTCTGACAGCATAAATACCTAACTCTTCCTCGATACTAGCTCACAAATGCATGTATTTGATGACTTCAATATCAACCACCGTAATTTGCTTGAATTCTCTACTAAAACAAACGTAGCTGGTAGCATAACGCATAACGCTATATCTCATTTGCTATTAGATACGGTTATGTTTCCCAGAACAAGAACAACATGCCTCACTTCTAGACGTATTTCTGACTACAGTTCTCAACGCTTGTGTAACGAATGTTCTTAGCCCACTCGAGAATGCTGATCACGCTGTGATAATGGTAGAAATCGCCTTGAATTCTTGGCCCAAATCTGAATAGATATTTCTCAAACGATAAGTATTATGAGAAGGCTGACTGGGAAGCCATCAGGAATCTCATCAGAGATGTTTCCGTGTGGAAATATTTGTCCTCCCGCTGAAGAGTGCGCAAATGAGACCACTGAGTGTTTCAAAACAGTAATTAAAGCATAGTTCCTATGCGGAAATTCTATAGCAAACCCCATTCTCCCCGATGGTTTAATTCTACTTGTTCAGCTGGCATTGCTCAAAGGCAGTATACATAGTAGTTTTAATAGACATAATTCCAGTACAAACATAAAAAAGAATATGGAATCTAGAAGTAATCGTAAGAATAAAATAACGATGGCTAAGTGGGAATATCTCGAAACTACCAGAAAACGCATCGAAGCATAGAAATTAGGAACCTTTGATTTCTGGAAAATATAAAACAGTGTAGTAAAAATTGGGCAATCAAAAATTCCCTACTGAGGTTGTTTGCATGGCAACAGAAAAGGCTAACATGCTTGCCAGTCGGTTTGCATCAAACTCCACATTGGGCCCAGCAAACCACTTCCTCCATGACTTTTCTCTGCGGACAGACGCCACGCTAGATGATCTGAAAATCATCCTTTCTCAGGTGCAAGATATAATAAACAACGTAAACACTTCAAAAGCATGTAAACCGATCTCGCACCGACGGTGCTATAAAACAAATGCCCCGCTGACGTTGCTCCAATCTCCTCGAAATTTTACAACAAATGCCTTAACGAATATTGCTTTCCTGACTGCTTGAAAACTACTTCTGTGGTACCAGTTCACAAAAATTCATGCGAAACAACTGGCCCATTTCATTATGGCCCCATTAACACCCTGCCGTTTTTGCCACAATATTTGAGTCTTTATTTAACCAAGGTTTAGTCCATCACCTGATAGCTGCCAAACTTCTGAACGACTAACAATACGGATTTAGGCAAGACCGTTCTACAGCAGACATCCTAACTGCAATCCCTGAACGTGTATATCATACACTGGTCACGGGAAAGTATAACAGTAGCCCTAGATATATTGAAAGCTTCTGACAGGGTTTGCCACGATGGTCTTCTCAAGAAAATCAGATTATACGGTATGACTGGGCGAATACTTAACATAAGTAAACCCTTCTTAAATAAGCGTAGAATAGACGTTGTTCTTGGCGGACGTACATCTAAACAATATTATATAAATGCATGTGTTCCTCAGGGGTCTATCCTTGGATCTTTATTATTCCTATTATTCATAAATTACTTCCCTGATAAAATTGTCTCTGAGATGGGTATATTTACCGATGACAGTACGTTCTATAACAAGCACGAGGGGAAAACAAATGAACACATATCTAAGAAAATGGCAGAAACCCTAGAGAAATACCTCCAATTAGTAGTTGAATGGAGACAAAAATGGACAATGTTGCCAAGAAAAAGTTGTTTTCTTCAACAATTACAAGAAACCTTCTCAACCACAAATAGCTATTGCTAAAGATACACTACCTGAAAGTACTTCGTTCACACTCCTAGGTTTTACGTTCGCAAGGAACATGTGTTGGAACAGATACATCGAGAGCATTGTCAAGGCTGCTGCAAAAAAGTGGGATCTCTTTACTATACTAGAAAGTTACTTACACCTGAAAGTACCTTGTACAAGGCCATCATTCGCCCATGTATAGAGTATTGTTGTCTCATTTGGGTTGGTGCATCTGCTACTAGTCTCTTGTTCCTGGAAAGAGTTCAAAAGAGAATCGCTAACCTAATAGGCCGGGAACTATCATCTAAGCTTCAACCTCTCTCCCATCGACGAAATGTTTCATGTTTCTGCTGTCCCACAAGTATTTTGATGGTGGATACTCAGACGAACTACAAACCCTCGTATCCCCTCGACGTAAATACCCACGGCAAAATTTATCTGGGTGTTTAGGTGTTTTTCTAATAAAATTAAAATTTAATGTTTTAACTTTATTTTTAACAACAAAAAATAATGTTAAATAAGCATCTGGTTTACTCAATTCTGATCTAAATGGGAATTTTAAAATAATTTTCGAAAACAAAGTTTGGTGGGAATTGCTAATGAATTAGAGAAAAGTGTGTGTGTTTGTGTAATAATTGCTATAATTATGTTTAACACCTATAGGCACTCGTATTTCATCCTATCGAGATTCATCAGTTCAGGGAGTTAGATTACAGTCGGTCGGGAAGTTCTAACCCGGCCAGGAAACAATCTCTGACGTCAGAATAAGGAACAAACAAGACGGTGAATGGTAACCGCGAGAAATACAGATGAAATTAACATTTATATAAGGCGTAAATGTCAAAACCGGGCGATAGTCATTATAACATCAACTTCTTCACTTGTAAGCTTTAGTGTGCGACTTATTTAAACTTAGATTGGCTAACAATAAGAAACGTGTTCTTAAAGGGAATGATATAATTTTTACTATAATTCTTTTGATACCTACACAACAAACACTAGTGTTTAATCATGTCGGGAATAATCAGTGCAGAGAATGGCGTTTACAGTCGGTAGGTAGATTCAAACCCGGCCAATAAGCCATCTCTAACTCAATTAGCAACGAACCAACCACACATAAACAGCGAGAAATACAGAACAAACTACACGTTAACCGATTTTTTGACACAGTGAAAGTAGTCTTCTGCAGCATATATAATAGAGTTTATGTATTTTCCTCTCAAAATAACTCCAAAAAGCCCTTACAAGAAAAGTGAGTATACTGCTAATAAACTACACTCTTAAAAAGTAAGTACAACCCTGAAAAACTACACCCCTAAATATCTTCATGTACTGCTTTCCCCTTCAAAATGTCATGAAACTCATTAGTGTAACTATGGCATGTGTATCATAGGGAGCAGGTGTATTACAAATTTGTAGTGTAGCTCTCACAATCTCTCGTATCGGTCACATTGAAAATAACTCTCTTACCATTAACATGGCATCACACTCTGCAAATAACTCTGTTACCATTAACCGTCTAGTTTGTTCCTTATTCTGACGTCAGAGATGGTTTCCTGGCCGGGTTAGAACTTCTAGACCGACTGTAATCGTAACTCATTGAACTGATGAATCTCGATAGGATGAAATACGAGTGCCTGTAGGTGTTAAACATAATTATAGTAATAATTACACAAACGTATTGTTGCTCTACATAAACATGGCCAAGACTGCAAGAAGATTGCAAAGATCATCCAGAATTTTTAAAGAGTAGGGTACAATCAGAACAGGCCCCGGATAGGTCGTTCAAAGAAACTGAGCGTACGTGCTGAGTGTCACATCCAAATGCTTTCCTTGAAAGATCGGCGTAGGAGTGCTGAAGTAAAGGTGATGGGCTGGTATCCAGAGTTTAACCAAACAGAACATTTTGGAGCATCCTAAAGAAGAAGCTGGAAGTGCGCAACGTCTCAAATGTCCGCCAGGTCCGTTACGTTGTAATTGAAGAGTGCATGAGCATTCCAATAGCTACATGTTAAGCTCTGGTAAACTCCATGCACAGGAGACTAAAGCCACTTTTGGATAATGATGGTGGCTACAAAAATATTGAGAGGTGACATTTTGAATGTTAATATGACAACTTTTCGTAAAGGGTTTATTCACTTTTTTCGCCAGGGATTTAGCATTTAATGACTATTTTTTTAGTTATTTGGAGTGAAAAATTAATTATCTCTGTTATATATGCTGCAGACAGACTATATTTCATTGTGTCAAAAAGCATTTTTTCAGTGTTGTCCCATTAAGAGATATACTTGAATATTTGAAGAAATGTGAGTGATGTAATTACTATATTGTGAGAACTAGGAATATATATATATATATATATATATATATATATATAGATATATAGATATATACATATGTATATATATATGCATGTTTGCTTGCTTATGTGTATGTATGTATATATCAGCTGCCGAAGAGGTTAAAACTCCGTGATAATAAAACATGCACACTATGCCACTACTCAGTCATCTCACTATTTCAGTTTGTCACTGTGCAACCAGTGGTAGGGTGCGAGAGGGTACAATATGTGTAGCACAAGCATGTTGTGTCGCGATCGTTATGTGCAGATATCTTTCGAAAAAAAAAGTAAAAGTCCTATGGCGATAGCTGAGTGGCGACGTGCACAGGCTTAACGTGCTGGAAGTGTATAGCTTCAAATATGCACATAGCAGGCCAGTGATTTATCTAACATCGTAGACTAAATCGCTTACAGGGTGGAAGCAACTTCGGTGGATGATCTGGCGGCTGAGCAGCCTTTTCTATGGATATACTGCTAACCCATGAATTTGGGAAGGGTCTAGAAAAGGTTACCTATACATTGTCTACCCTTTTATTAGCTGCTCGGCTTCCTGCGGTCGGCGGCTGCTCTATATTTGCAGGAGAAACAAGATAAAGTTGAAGAAAAATAATAAACAAGTAAAATCAAAATTTTATTAGGAGAGGAATAACCTAACTGTTGCTACGTGGAATGTGAGAACTTTGCTAGATGTCCTGGATAGTGAAAAACCTGAGCGTAGGACAGCTATTGTTGCAAGAGAGCTAGAGAGGTACAGCATAGGCATTGCGGCATTGTCTGAAGCACGATTGAGTGGTGAGGGTCAATTGGTGCAAGTGGGCTCGGGATACACCTTTTTTTGGGAAAGGAAAACCATCGCGGCTGAGACGAGAAGGTGGAATTGGCTTTTCAATGCGTTCTGATTTGGTGAAGAGGATTGGACAGCCAATCTGTGTAAGTGACAGAATTATGATGATACGCTTCCCTCTTGAACACAGTTGGTATATGACGATTTTATCTGTGTATGTTCCTACCATGGGTCATGATGAAGACACCATCACAGCGTTTTACCGAGATCTCAGTCGTACCATTTTCTCTATTCCTTTATCTGAGAAAATCTTACTCATGGGTGATCTAAATGCAAGGGTTGGCAAGGATCATCACACCTGGGACTCATTCGGCCGGTTTGGTGTAGGTAGGATCAACAGTAATGGTCTGCATCTTCCCCATTAATGCACTCAGTTTGATCTTGTTATCTGTAACACTTTCTTCAGCCACAACGAGGTCCATAGGTTTACCTGAACCCATCCTCATTCAAAACAAGGTCACCTGATTGATTACATTATTGCCAGGAAGGCAGATTTTCGAGACGTCTGTAGTGTGCGTTTTATGCGTGGAGCTGAATGCGGCACAGATCACTTTTTGGTACGCGGGAAGTTGAAAATCTGTATAAGGAGGAAGTGTAGGTTGGGTGGTGTTGAGATTCCAAGGCGGGTTGATGTGTCCAGGCTGGATGATCCAAGTGTACGTGAAAAGCTTCGATCCGTAGTTAAATCTGCTGATTTTGATGGGTTGTGGGCGCATTTTAAAAATACACTCTATGTAATAAGTGTAGATGTTCTTGGCTTCATCAAATGTAAACATCAGGATTGGTGTGATGATAATGATTCTGAAATAACTCAACTCTTGAGTGCTAAAAGTGAGTTGCACCATAAACTATTGTCTGCCTCTCATGGAGGTCGAGAGTCCCTCCAACAGTCACATAAAGCAAACAAGGGTACTCTCCAAAGTAAGAATCAGTGGTGGGCTAAAATCGCTGGCTTTTAATTGTAAATACCTCAAACGCATGCACCATTTGCTTAAAAAGCTTTTGATCCTCAAACACTATCTACATCTCCCCTACTCTCAAGTGATGGAATTGCCCTTATAAAGGATCCTAACAAGATCGTTGGACCGAGCATTATTCTGATCTCTTTAATACCCCCTCTAATATTGATGAGGACGACATCAATCAATTTTTATCACAACAGAAATGTCTGTGTTCCCATCTGAGAATTAAATTAGAGATACAATCAAGGAAGTGAACGTTGGGAGGGCTCTAGGGCTTGATGGTATTCCTGTGGAAGTCCTCTTACATGGCGGTGATAAACTTGTTCATGAAATTCTTCATCTTATCACTGATGTCTAGAAGGGTGTTCCCGTCGATCAGGATTGGGTTTATGCAATTCTTATATCACTGTACAAGGGAAAGGGGCCCATGACCGACTGTGGGAGTTATTGTGGGATAAGTTTGTGGGAAGAAGTTGGAAAAAGAATTTTCCAGAGTTCTACTCAATAGATTGATAAAGTATAATTGTCCATCCCTCATTTCAGAAAGCCAAAGTGGATTTCGTCCGGGCAGAGGAACAACGGACATGATCTTCTCTTCTCGGCAGTTGCAGGAGAAATGTACTGAACACTGCGTTCCGCTTTATCAGGGTTTTGTTCATTTGACTAAGGCTTTTGATACGGTGAACAGAAGTGCCCTATGGATAATTCTGGGGAAGTTGGGATGTCCACCTCAATTTCTACGATAACTCAGGGAGCTCCACACTAATATGAAGGCTCGCCTGAACTTCAACTGATGCCTATCGGAACCCATCTCGGTTGACAATGGTGTGAAGAAGGGTGATATCCTCGCACCTACACTTTTTCAATTTACTTTCCAACTATGTTATCGTATGCCTTTAGGGAATGTTCGCTAGGTGTTTATTTGCGTTTCAGAACCAAAGGTAGGGTTTTTGATCTTCGTCGTTTTCATGCTTCTACAAGGACCTTTCAGCACCTGGTTAGTGAATTGCTTTATGCGGATGACGCCGATCTGGTGGCCCATAGTGAGAGGGATATGCAGGGTATCATGGATCTGTTTTCGGTGGCCTGTGCGTCTTTTGGGGTTAATATTAGTCTTAAGAAGACTAAGGTCATGTTCACACCTCCACCCGGTAGTTTATATGTGGGACCAAATATTTTTGTTAACAACCAGAGACTTGCCGTGGTTGACAAATTTGTGTATTTGGGTAGTACTCTCGCTAGAGATGGAACCCTGGATGCTGAGGTCAACTACAGGATACAGCGTGCCACTAAGGCTTTTGGTGGCTTAAAGAAGCGAGTGTGGTCTGACAGGGGTATAACTATTCGTACAAAGATCAGTGTCTATCAATCTTGTATTTTACCATCCCTGCTTTACGCTTCTGAGGCCTGCACAACTTATGGTAGACACATAAAAGTCATGGAGAGAGTGCACCAGAAATTCCTGAGACACGTTCGGGGCATCAGGTGGAGCACTTTTATACCTGATATGGATGCTCTCATGCGAGCTGACCTACCTTGTATCGAGAAGTTGATTATACGCAACCAGATGAGATGGGCTGGATATCTGACAAGGATGAACGACGATATATTGCCAAAGCCCTGTTCTATGGTGAAATTACACAAGGAAACGTCCACAACATAAACAGAGGAAACGCTTTAAGGATAACATCAAAGATAATCTTAAAGCTCTTGGTATTGACGTGTTCGGTTGGGAAAGTGCTTCCAATAATCGTAAAAAGTGGCGTTCCTTCGTCTATCATGGCTGTGATAGTTTTGAGAAGAAAACATATGAACATTAAAAAAGGAAGCGTGATATCCGGAAGAAAAAATCTGTCAGATATATCAGGTCTGTCGGAGGATTTCATGCAGAACCACACCTGTGATTTATTCGGTAAAATGACTTTATCCGGAGTTGGCCTAACTAGCCACAAGCGTTTACATGGAGATCAATTTTTCTTTGATGGGAAAAACATTGCAGGGCACAGATGTTCTGTTTGCTCTGTGGTCTGTAAATCGAGGGGAGGTCTGAAGCGTCGTATGAGAGTTCACAGTAGAGCAGCACCGGTTGGCATCCCTCAATCTCAGATAGGTGTTACCTTTGCAACAGACTCTGTAAGAGCAGGGCTGGTCTCAAGAGCCACCTTCGTCCCCACAGAAAAATAGGAATTGATTCATCCTGATCACATCTCCATATGTATACATGTATGTGTGTATAACTGTCTATGTGTGTATATAATATATAAAATTTATATATATTTCAAAAATACATGAAAATGAATGAGTAATCAACAATAAAGCAAGCGCAAGATGGTCTTCTTCTGTCAATAAGTGGCAATCACCATATATATTATATATATATGTATATGTGTATGTATATATGTATATGTGTATGTATATATATATATGTAGATGTGTATGTATATATATGTATACATGTATATATATATGTATATATATGTACATGTCGGTGAACTGTTTACATTTTGACTATACGTCGCTGAGTTTAATTGTGAAAAAATGTGTGAATCTGTTTATATCATCGTCAGTTACTATTCCAAAAGTGTTTGTCTCAACCAAACTTTTTATTTAAAAACAAAAAAAAAGTAAGCGTCTTTGATTTATGTCGGTGAACTGTTTACATTTTGACTATACGTCGCTGAGTTTATTTGTGAAAAAATGTGTGAATCTGTTTATATCATCGTCAGTTACTATTCCAAAAGTGTTTGTCTCAACCAAACTTTTTATTTAAAAAAAAAACAAAGCGGGAGACCAGTACCCGCATTAAGCGGGTCTGCAGTTTGACTTATTGCTGGCTATCTTGCTTTTGCTTGTTGCTGGATGTCAACATTTTGACCCGAGAGAGAGATTTAGCTGTCGTACAAAGCTAAAACTCTGTAACACTATCTTTGTATAGATACTCCCTTAGGTATTTGTCTATTATATAAAAAAAAAGTTCTGTGGCGATAAAAAAAAGCTGTGACGTGTGTACGCCTGTAATGCTGGATGCATGTAACAATTATTCTGCCATCATTATATGTATCTATGTATGTATATATGTATGTATATTTATATATGTATTTGTGTGTGTATTTATATATGTACATGTGAGTTTATATGTATTTATATCTATGTGTATATGTATGTATATTTGTCTATGTGTATATATGTTTGTGTGTGTACATATATACATTTATAAATGTTTGTATGCATGTATGTGTGTATATGCATGTATGTGTATGTATGCAGGTGTGTATGTATATGTATTTGTATGTGTGCATGTATGTGTGTGTATTAATGCATATATATGGATGTGTATGTATATGAAGGTAAGTGTATGTATATTTATGTGCATATGTGTACGTATATGTATGTGAAAGTATATGTGTGTATGTATTTGTTTATGTGAATGTATATGTATGTATATGTGTGTGTATGAATGTGGGTATGTATATGTATGTTTGTGTATTATGCATTGTGTACGTATATGTATATATGAGCGTATGCTTATAGACATGTATGTATGTATGTATGCATGTATATATTTATAGGTATGTATACCAATGACCGTCTTGTTTATGTTTGCATGTGTGTGTATGTATGTGTGCATATTGTGTATGTACGCACGTACATTGTGTGTGTGCGTGTATATATATATGTATGTATAACAATGACCGTCTTTAGTGTCATGTCTGCTTGAGCATGTGAATTCGCTGGCAGGACTATACGTCTTTTTTCGGGCTCATGAACTTTCAGTGTGTGAGGGAGTGGCACTCGTCTGAAAAGACGTTGCAATCATCATATATATATTTATATATGTATGTATATATATTTATATATGTATGTATATATATGTATATATATGTGTTTTTATGCATGTATATATATATGGATATGTGTGTATATATTTATGTAAGCATGCATATATATGTATATATGTATATATATGTATGTATATATATGTATATATATGTATATATATTTATATATATATATTTATATATCTATATATGCATATATATGTGAATATGTATATATGTATATATATGTATGCATATATATGTGTGTATATATGTATGTATATATATGTATATGTATGTATATATATGTATATATATGTATGTATATATATGTATATATGTGTATATATGTATATATATGTATATATTTATATATTTATATATGTATATATATGTGCATATGTATGTATATATATGTATATATATATGCATATATATATATAAGTATATATGTGTGTATATATGTATGTATATATATGTATATATGTATGTATATATATGTATATACATGTATATATATGTATGTATATATGAATATATATATGTATGTATATATATGTATATATTATGTAGGTATATATATGTATATATACATGTATGTATATATAGGTATATATATATATGTAAGCATATATATGGATATATATATATATGTATGCTCGTATATATATATATATATATGTGTGTGTATAAAATATATGTATTTATAAATATGCATTTAACTATACATACATATACATATATACAAATATATGTGTATATATACATATATATATTGTTTATACATTGTTTATACATATATGTGGTTGCGTTCACAACTGTTATTTGAAAAAAAAAGCTTTTTCTTGTGTGTCTCAATTTATTATATTGAGAAGAGAGTTCTTGCGGTCGTTTACTTTTAAATTCAGATAAACATATCTCGGCTTAAACAAAAACGTTCATCATCGTCAAAACTCTCTTTTCCGCCAGGAAATTTCTTAGACAACTACTGTGCTGTGTGTTCAGTAGTAGTTCGTGAGACAAACGCTTCGTTTATATCGCGACCATTTTCAGGAGTTTTTCGGTCTTTAATTGAAATAGGAAGAGTGTACGATTTTTTTCATCTTATATTACACGTTTAAAAAAGGCATAATTATTTTAAAACAATTCTAATGTAAGGGATTAGAGTGGGCATAAAACACTCTTTAGATGGTATATTAATATAAAGTAAAAGTATTATAAGGAAAACCTATTTTAATATACATCATTTGAAATCCAAATTTAAGAAAAAATCCGCAAGAACTGTAGCGTCAACATAATAATATGCTTTTAAGAAAAAAAAAACAGTTTTTGAAATGACTATTAAATTTTATTACTAAGAAAATGTTTGATATGAATAGTATGATAACAAACGCGGATACATAAGCTTTTTGATTCTTCTTAATATACACGCTAGCAGGATGACCCAACTTTTTCCGGGATTAAATAATGTTCAATGAAGTTTTCACATTCTAATATTTTTATTGTCATTAAGATCATAGTTCGTTTGTGATTTAAACAAGAATATATATTCAGCACGCGCCCGTGATATATCAAAGAACCTACTGTTGATTTTAAATAGTGAGTTGTTAAGCTTGTGTTGTAATAGAACTTCACAACTGCACTTGTAATTTTAGGTTGTATAAGGTGTTAACTATAGTTCAAATCTCCTGTTTCTTCTTTCATCGGATTATATCAATTATCGATTAGCGGTGCTTATCGAAGACACTCACATATAAAACTAATCTAAGGATACTGCCAAGCACATAAAATACCTTTTTGTATTGTTTTTAATCGGCCCAGTCATTTTGAAGCCCATAGGGAACGAATTAACAGACACACAGACGAATAAATAAAGTTCTTTTTATATAACAGTAGAGATGGATTTTTTAAAATATAATTATCCACTGTCACGCATTTCGTCGTCTACGACTCATCAGAGTCGCTGAATCTAGCGTAATTCAGTCAGCCTGATGAGTTTATGACGACGCAAAACGTGTCAGCGGATAATTATATTTTAAACAATATATATATATATATATATATATATATATATATATATATATATATATATATATATATATATATATGTATATACATATATATATATATATATATATATATATGTATATATGTTGCTCCCCATATAGGGGTACCAAAGTGGTAAAAGTGAAAATTATTCCCAGCTCACATTTAGGTAAGAATGTCTTTTTATTAAATAATTGAATTCATTATATGTATATATATATATATATATATATATATATATATATATATATATATATATATATATATATATAACATAGTAGAGATAACGACATGCATGGACGTTGAATTAAATCAAATATAATTCGTGTTTTAATGAATTCTCTGCCGCTCATTTTGTTCTAATTATGGATGATAAAATTATTTATGCAGATAAAAAAATAAATATATTACATGATGACTGCCTAAAACCAAGTATAGTTAAAACCAATCTGCCATGAAATCTTCCGATAAATAATAACAGGTTAAAACTAGCATAATTTATAACAGTTCAAGATGTCTAGTAAGTGTAGCTAGATTCTTCGCATCAAATATTTCATCATTTATTGCATCCACTTTTGCGAGAAGAAGAGTAAATATAACCTTAATTTCAGTTCTGATCTAAATGTCACATATTTTAGATTTAAGAATGCATTATTACATTTTTTTTTAATTAGTTTTGGATTACTTATGGCGCTGTCGACTGTGTTTATGTTGTGACGTAAGTCCGAATGCTCACAATATGCGGGGGATTCAATATCCATTAGCAGACCAAAACCTTGTGTAAAATTGATATATCTTCATGGGAAATCTAACGCCAATTGATATCTTATGTTACCATAATATAATAATATTGGCAACGCACTACCTATAGTCCTGCGTAGTTTTTTTTGTGATGCTTATTTTAGAAAAGATAAATATTAGGGAAACGATGATGTTCTCAACAAAATGCAGCGAAATATTCTCATGTATCATTTATTGTTGAATAAAACATTATCATTACAAGGTTAGTGTTTTATGAATCATTGCATGGTTAGTGTTTTATGAATCATTGCATGTTTAGTGTTTTATGAATCATTGCATGGTTAGTGTTTTATGAATCTAGATTTCCCTAGGTAAACAGGGCCCTTAAAACGAGATTTAATCAGATTAGTTTTTCGTTTATTTTCACTCCGTAAAAATGGTTGATTCAGGATGGAGAAGCAATTTCACTTTTTTCTAAAGACGTCCTAACTCTGAATAAGAAGAGCAACATTAAACACTCAATAAGTAAAAACAACACACACGATTTATATGAAATTAATAATAATGGAACTCTCTATCTCATGAGTAATTTTTAAAAATGTTTGTAATATTTTTTTTATTCCAGACTATCTTTTATATAATTTGACTATTCATCGCTCTGCATTAATGTAGGCGTCTCGTGTAGAGTGTCGAGAGAAAAATATTTATAGTATAAAATATTTGATGTACAATGTCTTGTAAATGTAAAAACTTCAATTTTGGGGCAAAGAAGTTAATTCTTATGCGTTAAATATACATTACGTGTTTGTATTCTGGAAAAAAGTGTTACGATTTACCAAAGCGCGAAACAATCAAAGCATAAAGAAAAAAGTTTACTCAACATTTTAACGCATTAAAAATACATTGTAATTAAAAGTAACTTTCCGTATTTTTTTATTACCCCCCAATCTTTAAGAACTATTTAGTTTAGAAGGAAACTACGAAATCCCACTGCACGTGCATCAGTTATTGTAATTAAAATAAGCTTTCACATGCCTTGTCTTCGGTTGCGCTCGTTCCTCATTACTTAAATATAGACACCGTCGAGACAAACTTGTTTTCGACAAAGATTGGACAAGAATAAGTTATGAACTACATCTACCGTAGAAATTCAATAACATCTACGGGAACATCCGTTTGTTTATGAATATTTTTTCTACTCCCGATGGGTTTCTGTACAAATAAAACTTTTCCATCTGGTTATCATATCTGAATTCCAACAAGTCGACTATTATTGTCTTTCTATATAATTTTTGTGTCTATAAATCTCTATAAACTTCCAATAGTTTCAGCATCCTTTGTAGTATAGGTCTGGTTGGTGGTCATCCTGTTTTGTGTTTCCGTCTTCATTATATTTTGACGATCACTTGTTTATTGCCAGTTAAATCTGGTGTCATCCCACGTGCGTGTGTGCGTATGCGTGTGTGCATGAGTGTGTGAATGTGTAGATGTAAGCATGTTCGTAGGTAGGTGTGGGTTCAAATAAACGGAGTTGGAGCAGATATAATTTCCAATTATTTGTTGGCCATCGGGCGTTTCCGTATTGTGATGGTGATTTACACCATTTTGTGACTATATAGAATAACCACTGCAAGACATTATATATAGAGAATCTTACGACAAAGGAGGAGCAATCTTTCTGTAACTTATCCTGTATAATCTAATATATAAATATCACTATGTCTCTGTGTGTGTCTGTCTCCGTTTTTAAATTGTACCTCCTAGACGGATGATCGCTTAATGGCGTTCAGTAGCTCAAAAGATTGTATATAGGGTGAATAATTTTATTAGAGGTGTTTAATTGATTAAAACAATTTTTAAGGGATTCATAAAAAGGTTAAAACTTGAAAGAAATGACAACTTGACGAGCATAGGGCCCATGGCATTGTTCTGCGCATGCTCACTATCTGTAACAGAGATTTATTTATTTAGTAAATTTACAAGTGTATGAAAGCAGCTGTCTGTTTGGGGCAATGCCTAGCGTCATCGATTACTAACACCAGTTTGGCGGGTTCGAGCTCCACCATATTTTTTTGTTACATTCTGATATTCTTGACTTTTAAATGTTACGTAATAGTTATACAAGGACATTTTTATATAAAAAAGAAATACAGAAAAATGTTTTTTTATTGTATACAACGAAAATGCCATATTCCAAATATATAGGATATATCACGTAAATAGATCCAGTAATGGGAGTTTTTATTGAATGCATTCCTAAACTAATTAACCGATCATTATGAATTTTACTTATGTGTTTATGATTATATATTTGCATGTATTGAATTCACTCCTAAACTAATTAACCGATCATTAATAATTTTAATTATGTGTGTATGTTTATATATTTCTATACATCGGATTCACTCCTAAACTAGTTATCCGATAATTATGAGTTTTAAGGATGTTAATATGCTTATATATGCATGTATTAAATTCACTGCTAAACTAATTAACCGATCATTATGTTTTTTTATTATGTGTATATTATTATGTTTGTTTGTGTCTTGGATCCACTCCAAAACTAATTAACTGCTCCTTATGAATTATATGTAATGTATATGTTTGTATATGTCTATAGATATAAAATTCCAAAAATCAGATACAATTGTTACTTACATTGTTAATGTATTTGTGTGTACAAGGAAATCTATTCAAGTGGTAGAGTACTTGTAAAGTATAGTATCCATATGAAAAACTTATGTAAAATCATCGAGTAGTTTCATGTTTATATTAGAAATAAGATACTTGCACAGTATCCTACCTAAAAAAATAAGGTACTTGTGATGTATAGTACTCACATGAAAAAACAAAGAATATCTTACCTGTGACATACACAAATTATTAAAACCGTACACCCGTTAAATATTTGAATAGTATGACTTACATATAAAAATAATGTGCTTCTTCACTATAACACCCAGATAAAAACAAATTCTTACCCCTGACGCACATGAATTTAAAGTAATCAAAACCGAAAATCATGTAATATATTCGAGTAGTATTACATTTATATAAGAAATAAGGTGATTCTTTACTATAGCACTCTGATGTAAAAACAAACACTCACCTGTGACACACGGAAAAGTTAGCACAACAGAAAATTATATAACATTATCGGGTAGTTTCATATATATCTTAGTAATGACGTACTTGTACATTATCCTGCCCAATAAATAAGGTACTTGTGCAGTATAGTACTCATGTGAAAAAAAAACAAAGAAAATTCTACCTGTGACGTGCATAAAAGTTACTAAAGCCGAACATCATGTAATATATTCGGGTAGTATGACTGTTAAATGAGAAATAAGGTTCTTCTTCACTATAGAATTCTTATGTAAAATAAAAACTCTAATCTATCCCATACAGAAAAGTTAGCACAAAAGAAAATTATGTAAATTATTTTAAATGCGTTTTATACATTACCCGCCCTATGTAAGGACATTTTTTCCATATACGTGCTGTAAATTTCCTGTCCTAGGAAAAGTACAATTATTTACACATATAATACCCGTTCTAGGATAGGTAAAATATTATTTTGCTTAAGATGGCAAATGATACAAAGACATCAAATATTCCTCTATCCTAAGAATAACAGGTATGTTCAAAAATTTTCTTATACGGTCTCGAGCAACGCCATGTGGCTTTGTTAGTTTTACATAAAATTTTTCCGTTTCGTTTTAACACAATTTGGCAGAAAATGACAGATTCCTGGGCCGCAACATCACTACCGACAAGACGTGGTGTGTCCACTATAAGCCAGAGTCCAAATAGCAGTCCATAGAATGACACCACTCACGTAACCCAGTAAAGGAGAAGTTACAGACATGGACATCTGCAGACAAAATGATGCGCACATCCTTTTTGGACAGAATGATTGTCATCTTACTGATTTTCTTGGGCCAGGGTTGATTTTCAACTTTGTTAAGATTTACCGGTTGAGGCGAGAGAAAGGAAAACATTTAATTTAGAACAAGGCAAAATCTGGCCAAACACACGTAAAAAGTTGCTCATTTAAATGATATAAGTTCCGTCTTCCTAGTTTTAAAACTGTTTGAATTAAGCATAGGAAGCATTACATTTGGAACGACAATCGTGTATGTATATATATATATATATATATATATATATATATATATATATATATATATATATATATATATATATATATGTACTGTGTGTGCAAAATCAAGACTTCAAGACAAGGTGTTGATGCTCGTTTCTGAAAATTTTCAAACGATATAATGCTTGAAATTGTCGAACTGGACACTGAAACAATTGTAACCTAAAATGAAATACACTTTTTGGTGCCATCAACACCTTGTCTTGAAGTCTTGATTTTGCACACACAGAACACAGTATATTAATGCTCAATTATGAAATGTGATAATTTGTAGCTTAATCCTTAAGTCAACCATTTTTGGCTTAAAACCAATTGGTATATAAACATTTACTTAATTACACGAACTCGGTATATTACATATAAGTATATATATGTGTGTGTGTATATATGTATATATATATATATACAGACACACACACACACATATATATGTATATACTAAATATAAATATATATATATATACTGCTAAAAATAGAGGATCATGTCGATACACCATACAATCTTTAGGGTGGATCTTAATATCGTTCCTGATAGGTAAGTGATGTACTAACAGCATATGCCCTGATGGTTATAAATTGGTTAAGGACACGAACTGAAGACTTGAGTTTTACAGTTTGTTCTACAAAAAATCACATTCACTTAAGTTGTTGAAAACCTTTTCGTTATCTCTCCCGTAAGCACCCGATGTCAGTCTAGAGAGACTTATATCTTCAAACATTTCAGAGGAAGCAGATGCCGAATAATTTGATAGAAATGAAAATGATCACGGTATAGAGAGTGGGCGGGAAATGAAACCCCGTCAAAAATAAAATGACCACGTAATACAACGGACTGGTCTAATTTACTCATAAACTTTCAAAATGATTCTCAATAGTCTGTATGGTCTATATATTGATACGTATACCTGACAACGCCAGAGCATGCGCTAAATGAGACGAGGGATTATATCTTTGAGCATCTCCTCCCAAATCCTGACAAGGGTATCATTAAGATCCAGGATAATATGGGGAGCACCTTGGCGGTGACGGATGGGCGTAAACATAAGGTGTCAAACGTGTTTTATGGGGCTTAGCCCTAATGTTACATGCGTTGAACCTGTTTACCGATTGTTTGGTCAGAACTATTAACACCAGTGGTCTGCTGAAGGTCATTTTGTGGAGCTTTGGCAGTGCTATTCCTGTTCTCTTCTTGCATAAAGGCGCATATACCGAATATGAAGTGGGTTTAAGGAACTGTTACGGCCATGTTTAGCTCTTTTGAGGTAGCTGCATCTTTCCTGTAATTTTGTTCATGCTTTTGATACTGTGGGATACAGCAAACCTTTTAGCAACTGCACTACGGGTATTACATCATGGAATAGATGCACAACTTATGCAACCTCCGTAATGTCCATATACTGCACCATGTCATCCACAGAGATTTTGATCGAAGCCAAATGAAAAACTACAGCAGTAGAAATGCAGCCAGTAAAAGATCAGCCAATATAAATAAGAGGAAAAAATAAGTACCAGTGGCCTAAATCATTCCTGTTTGAAGAGACACATTGTTGCTTCTCTGAAGCACCGGTTTTTGATTACATTAAAAAAAAGCAGCGCAACTAATTAAAACTGTTTCTGCTACTTACCTGACTAGATCAATAACACTTATAATAATATATAATAACACTTTTAATAATATATAATAACACTTATAAAAAAAATAAAAATAATAATAATAATAATAATAATAATAATAATAATAATAATAATAATAATAATAATAATAATAATAATTGATTGATAAGTTGCTACACTCTTATTAAAAAGTGTCCATATATTTTTCTCTCCGGCTTTATTTTATTTTAACTGAATTTCTCAAAATCAAGAGACCCATCTCCACCAACTAAATCGTAATATCGTTATATGAGATACATAGATGTTCGAATATTCCATAAAAGTATTCCTGTACCTTTCCACACACAATTAGTAAAGACATACAGATTATAACTATACTATTTCCAATTTACTATTGAAATATGTTATAGTATATTTTTCTTGTGGTCTTACTGGATTCCAGAATAAAAATTATTCTGGATTGTGTTTCGTTTGCGGCTTCATGCTGTTATCTAATGTAACATATTTTTGGAGAAGACGAGTCATCCCTCATAAAAGTGTAAGTGGGCCATAATGAGGAGATGTTATTTGTGCTGCAAATACTTTGTTATTTTGAACATGTAACCACTGTTTATTTATGGGAACTATTCACATGCTAGTTATCCTGACAACTCCATATAGGTAGAGATACTCGAAAATATTGTATTTTAGACATTCAAGTCTTCTCTAATAAGTATTTAAAGTGAACTATATTTGTATATACATGCATATATATATACATATATATATATATATATATATATTTAAATAAATGTTTAGAGAGAAAAAAATTATATAACGATTTAAATAGAATGTGCGGAAATTTCTCGAGAGATCTTTCGGCTATCATCTCGTCAGGAAAAAAATCGCTAGCATACAAAACAATATGATCGGCTTAATTAAAGAGCAATCCGGGGGGATTTAGATGTGTCAAAAATAAAAAAAACGATTAAAAGAAAGATTTAATCTGAAATTACTGCGTTTAAAAGAGACCAAGCCGTGGCATAACGAGTGGGGAGAAAAAAAAAACGAGGGAGAAAATTGTTAAATTTCCCCAAAGAGAAATAATGTTTTCGTTGTCTACTTTGCCGGCATAAAAAAGGTTTTCGGTCCGCAATAGAGACAGACTGTCACATTGTGTACTGTCAAGTCGATCTGACATAATAGTGTGTCATTATGTACTGTCAGGTCGACGGGGTTTCAATGGGGAGTCCGTTGGCCCCAATTTTAGCTGATATTTTTGTCGATTACTAAGAATCCGTTTTGTTTAATTTTGCAACAATACCCACCACATATTTCAGATATGTTGACGACACTTTTGCTATGTTTTCATCGCAAAATGAAGCGTTATCATTTTTTCATAGGTTTAATTCCTTGCATGGGTCTCTTAAGTTCACTATTGAAAGTAAGAAGCACAATTCTCTTCTATTCTACGATGTTCTTGTTGAACGTTCGGGAGGGGGTTTTCTCACTACCATTTATAGGAAGCCTACTTTTACTGGTTTATATGTGCACTGGTTGTCCTTTGTACCCAAAAGGACGGCTTAATTAATATGCTGTACCTAGAGCTCTCATGATATGTTCACCTAATAGATTAGACTCCGAATTGATCAGAGAAATATTTTCAATAATGGTTATCTCTTAGACCTTATTGAAGACTGCGTTGACAAGAAGGTTGATGTTTCAAACCCCCTAAAAAGTTTGGGCCTGCGAATTCCCCGGTTTATTTAAAATTATCGTGGATTGGGGACAAGAGTATTAAATTGTCAAAACAGATTGTTAGAAGTATTTATAACTGCTTCTACTCTGTTTCCTTGCGTTTGGTATACACTACGAGACCCGCTTTTACTTCTTTTCGCAAGGATAGTTTGCCGAACACCCAAATTAGTAATATTATTTACCAATTTAAATGTGAGTGCGATGCTGGTTATGCATCTTTGCATTTGCGAACTCGTATAAACCAGCACGTTCCATCTAAAATCAGACAGGGGAGGGTAAGACCCGGTAGCTTCCCTCCTCCCGTAGCCTTGGACTCTGCTATTGGCCAGCATTTGGTTGACAATCCATGCTATGCTAATAAATATAAAATAGAGTGGTTCGAGGTTTAACACAGAGAAGGCTCCAAAAACCATTTTAAGATTTTCGAGTTTGTCTCTATTGCGGTTCGAAAACCTTTATGACGGCATAAGGAGACAACGAAAACATTATTTCTCTTTGGGGAACTTTGACCCTTATCTCCCTCGTTCCCCCCCCATCGTTTTGTAAAGGTTTAGTCGCTTGTAAACGCAGTAATTTTTGATTAAATCTTTTTTAATCGTTTTTTTTCCTTAATTTTGATACATCCAAATTTACCGTCGTGCTCTTTAATTTCGCCAATAATATTGTTTTGTATGCTATCGATTTTTTCCGGATATGATAGCCGAAAGAGCTCCCGAGAAATTTCCGCACATTCTATTTAAATCGTTATATATATATATATATATATATATATATATATATATATATATATATATATATATATACACATATATATATATATATATATAATATGACATCACTCTATCTTATAAGGACTCAACATATTTTATAAGGATCGCTGCAGACAAGACATGAAACCAAGTTAAATAAGAAACTAAACAAAATACTACTTCAAGGTCAAACACCTACTAAGTGTTAGATGGATAAGTCCCGGTTCTGAAAACAGCATTTGTTTCGTTTTGTAACTCATGGAATGTGAAAACTAAACACGTCATAAGCGAAGCTGCTGAAAGTTTACCTAGAGTTCATATTTTACCCTCCTTTTAAAACTCATACGCCACTAGAAACTATGTGTTAATTAAATGGACGGGTCATAGGTTCAAAGAACAAAAAAAACTATTACTAGAGGAAGGCGCGAACGGTTTATTGCAAATTATATTTTAAGACGATCATGTTGCAATCATCATCGAAGATTCTATACGGCGAGGAAGATGGCCGATCTCCTGAATTCTTCCAATGTGCTGGGAAGCAGTTCTTAAGTTAACATTTAAACAGCTTTATAAATATGACAGCTAGTTCGGGTTGAATCCTTTGTAACACTATAATTGTAATGCCGTCTGTGCCAGGTACTTTACAGAAATTAGGTTTTTGATAGGCTTGACAACATCACCCACAGATTTGTTTGTCATATAACGTATTTACAGTCAGAGGAGGAAATACCGGAGGTAACCGACTCTGATCGCACTTGGTAGAACTTGCTGCAAAAATCTAAGCAAAGAGTTTCGTTTTGTAAGATGACGAGAAAATTGTTTCAAGTTCATTCATGGTAGTTGGGATAGAAGGCACGCTTCTGTTCAGGACACTGATATTCACCAAAACTCGTTAGGAAGCAAGCCTCCCCTCAGCTACTTTAGATTTGGCAGACATTGCATAGGGATCTTTTGTGTTCTATAGTTTTATCGTTCATATGAAAAACAGAAAAGAGTAAACATCCTTTCAAAAAGACCAGGGGTAGACATCGCTAAACTATACAACTCGTTAAACATAAATAAATGCAATAAACGTAATGAGTTTATCCGGAAATAACACAAAAATATATATGTCTAGCTTATTTAGAATGCGTTTTATAATACAATCAAGCCCATAAGTATATGGAATACATCCCTATTAAAGTAAATACCCAAGCAAACATATATACGTAATATTATGTTATTTAATAGTAGATGTTAAATTAGTGAGAGAGAATCACAGCAGAGTAATTAATTATTAAGAGAAATCACAATCTAGAGCATAATATTTATGTGTATACGTATGACCAGGACAGCATAATTACCGTTGGTTTAAAATAAAAACCAAAGCAAGCTACAATTGGTCATTTTACGCACTTTTCTTCAGTTTCTGTTTGACTGCCTTATTAGAATTCCCGGGAAATATACATAAAAAGAGGCTGAAGAATGAATACCAATTAAGGTGCCCTTTTTTAATTTGAAACCGACAGTGCTGATGATGTTCTGATCTTCTGTAATATATATATATTTCGATTCAATTAATAAAAGAGATAAAAAGATGAAAGAACAACAGAAATTCGATTGATATGAAATAATTGCCTTGGACTTTCTGATAGAAGGTTAAAAAGGAGGAACGCCGATCCCTTTCGAAAATAATCGATCAATTCTAAGACTCGTTTCCAGAAATGAAATAATGATTTTTTTTCGTAGAATGGTCGTTTTTGATCGAAACATTTTGCCGACATCAAAGTGAAGCGAAACGAAAAATTGTTTGTGGCACTGGTAAGAACGCCATTTATTTTACCGATGCGGCAATATCAAAATCGCGTCGAGTTACTGACTAGAATGGAGACCTCTTGTCTTTTTTATTATTTGACACGCCTCTCTTACTAAGACTAAACGATCAATATTCACTGGATTTATGACAAGCCGAACCATAGTATGCTTCGATTTTCGCAGAATATATATGTGTCTCTACAGTTTGTTCAATCTGGGGATGAGGCATCCTATAGGAAGCCAATCATTTAGCCGCCAACTAATATATTCCAATCGAAAGGTTAATTTAATATTTAGACCATCCTTTGAATGCAATTGTTTTAATTAATTGTGGTAATTGTAGGAATAGACCGATTCAGACCGGCCAAAAATTCCAACAAAAACCTAACAGCCAGCCATGGTTCTTCCCTGAATGTGCCTCTGCCATCGCGCACAGAAATCACTTTTTCCATAGCTACCAACGCAATAGATGTACTGAGACTAAAGCTGCTTTCAGGACTGCCAGCAACCACTGTAAAAGAGTAATAAACATGCAAGAGAGCTCTATGCTAAGTCTGTTAAATCCAAAGTAGCTGAGCAGCGGCTTGGTTCCCACCAGTTCTGGCAAATAGCAAACAGGATCTTGAACAGCAGCGTGCGTTCTATCCCAACTATCATCAATGGACCTGAGGTCATCTCGTCAGCATCAGACAAGGCCAGACTATTTGACAAGAACTTTGCAGCAAATTCTACCCTATGCGACAATGGCCATCAACTCCCTTTATTTCCTCCTATAAAAGACAACACGCTATGCAACGTACAAATATCTGTGCGTGAGGTCGCCAAGCTAATCAAGAACATTGATTCCAGTAAAGCAACTGGGTCCGACGGCATTCCAGTTATAGTGGTGAAAAAGTTCCAACCAGAATTTGCCTCAATACTTAAAAACTGTTTAAGCGTTGCCTTTAGGAGAAGTGCTTCCGAACACCCTGGAAAACATCATCAGTATGCTCTGTATTTAAGAATTCAGGTGAAAAGTCATCTCCCTCTCAGTACAGACCAATAAGTCTCCTGTGTGTCATGAGTAATTTCTTGGAATCCATATTAAATAAAGAAGTAGTCAACCACCTCAACAGAAACAATCTTCTTAGTGACATGCAACATGGTTTCCGCTCTGCAAAATCTACAGCAGATGTGCTAACGGTTATATCACGTAGAATTAGTGAATCTCTTGACAAAGGTTTCCTTTCCATGGCAATTGCTCTTGACATATAAAAGGCCTTCGATAAGGTATGGCATAAGGGCCTACTTCAAAAAAATTCCAGCTACGATATTAGTCAAAATGTTTTCTCAATCATAATTTCATTTCTCTCTGATATGTTCATAAGAGTAGTGGTTGATGGGCAGAAATCAGAGGCCCACAGTATTAATGCTGGTGTCTCCCAGGGGCCACCCTGGGCCCAACTCTCTTCCTGATCTACATCAGTGATCTCCCTAAACACATACTTAAATCATTCGTTGACATCTATGCTGATGACATGACCATCTATGACAACACATCAAAGGCCGTAAATGACAAGGTTATCTCTTATTCTCTCTCCTCTGATCTTGAGCGCGTAGTACAATGGGGGAATATGTGACTGGTCACTTTTAATGCATCCAAAACCAAGCTTCTATATTTATATCATCAACGCTCTGATCCCCAGCTGGCATCAACTGACATGGATGGCCCTCGTCTTGGGGAGGCTCCATGTTTTGACAAGCTTCTGGGTTTGACCTTTACTCCTGATCTGAAATGGAACACGTACATCAAATCTGTTGCCAGCGACGCTGGGAAAATGGTTGGATCCTTCTACCACTCCAGAAGATATCTCACAACTGATGCAATTCACTATCTGTATAAAAGCCAAGTACGTCCAAGGATGGAGTACTGCTGCCACATCTGGACAGGAGCAGCTAAAAACACCTATCCTGCCTTGACAGAGTACAAAATAGACTTCGTGGCTTGGTGGGGATACCATTTTCTTTTCCCTGCAACCTCTCTCCCACAGAAGAGACGTTGCGAGCCTGCCTTTATTTTATCATTATTTCCATGGCAAGCGCTCGTCTGAGCTCCAATCGCTCGTCCCCCCTCTCCAATCTTTCCCAAGAAACACCAGTCTGGCTAAAACTACTGTCAATAATTTTCCCCACTTTTATCTGTGCCTAAATCTAAACGTAGATTCCATGAGCAGAGCTTCTTTCTCAGAGGTGCACGATTGTGGAACTCTCTTCCGTTTGTCTGTTTCTTACCTGACTACAACTTGGATGTATTCAAATCCAACAAAACCAAATTCCTGACAAACCACCCCCTTAAGTAAGACACTCTATCAAATCTCCAATACTACTGATTACTACAATACTATCTCATTGATTACTGCACACGCAATAACCCTTATCCCTGAGTGGCCTCCGGGCCTTGATAAGGGGTGACCCCCGTGTAAAAAAGAATGTCTCTTGCAATTTACCTGGCATATTCACCAGTTTTTTTGTATTTCGTTATAGATTTAGTTTACTCTATAATTACTGGAATGAAAATTATCTTCCCATGAATCAAGTTTCTTTTGGGTCATACAGGAAATTTTCGGACTTCCTTATCATTCTAGCCTCGACTCTGTTTTCCTCAGCATAATTGGGGACAATAAGTTCTACTAAGTTGCTTCTTTTTCATTCTAGTCCTATACTATTATATCAGTTGTTTTAGCTATTTATGTGTGTGACTCTGTGTGTAAATGATGTTTGGTTAGATTGACTGAATATTTTTATACGACCAAATAAACAAAAAATAGATTTTCTCTTAACTTTTTCTGTCTCTTTTTTACTTTTTGGTTAAATGTTAAATAAAAAAAAGTGGTGATATTATATGTAGTTTATAAACAAATAATTAAACTGCTTTCTTACTTGCTTTATATATTACCTTCCATTATTATAACACCGCTGTGCTATCACTTAGAAACAATATGCTTAAATTACACATTTCGAGACACTAGAACAACACCAATAAAGTAAATTTTAAATTATGAAAAGCATTTTAAAATGTCTCTAATAACACTAGTACGTACCTGAATTTCAACAGCAAGCAATTGGAGAGTTGTATACGGGAGATATGCAAATGAATTTGTTCATATTATTAAGCCTGATGAGAAAATGCTGCTTTTTATAATTAGGTGTATATTTATTTTATTGGGTATTATGACGATTAAATAAATACCAATAATTGAAAAAATAGATCTGACATTTGGTAGTGTATTTTAGAATAAGACTTGGCGATATAGTTAGTTATTTGCGTTGGGTTTTTGTAGCTTAGAAGAAGTTAGGTTTTCCCCAACGACTGGGAAACGGGTCCAGTTCAACAATAATAGAAATAGGTATAAGACAGGTGCTTGCAACTTCGAGAAGAAGGTTACTACCGAAATAAAGAAGTGTAAACAGTATTTTATGGATGATTTTTGTGTTGGCCTTTTCCTTCGGAAAGTTATAAATCTTTAATCCAGGTACGATAGTCAAAACATATGAATCAAGAACCTGCTTCTTGGAATCTAACGGAAGAAAAGGTATTGTCTCTTTCAATGTTTTGCAATTTGTATATCCCCTGTGAGCAGTCCCTTAACTGTTATACATAGGTATACATAATCAATAGATAGTCAATATAAAAGTGTATATCGTTATGTATACACAATACACCCAAATATATCTACCGACGTTTCAAACACGCAGGGATTCAATGAATCTTAAATCATCACACGAACGCATTTGTTTATCTTTGCAATAAACAATCGAGCGTGTATATTTTAGTTTCGTTCATTGTTTACTTTCATTTACACTAAACAACTGTTGGTAATGTATTATCTTAAAGGAGAAGTTAAGCGACGAGAAGAGTGTACCATGGCTATATGATAACACTTACTACACTTGGTGGATGTTAAGCGTGGAATGATTGTATCATGATGAACGAACATATACTATCCTATAAGTAAAGGAAATAATTCCTGTGACAAATGTATTAACACAAAATAATAGTTATTATACACCCACCAAATTATCAATTAATGATAAGTAATATGATAACTTAACAGATACTCTATTACGTTCATAGCATAAAAATTTAGTCGTCTTTAATATAACAGAAAATTGAACTCAGTTTTTAAAATAGTACATAAGTACATTAATAGAAGTCATGCTATAGTTTCAGTTTCAAAAACAGTAATAAAATCCCCATTAAAAATAAATATTACACGTATTCTCTTAAAGTCGGATGTGTTTTGTTTTTTATTCGATATCTTTAGCTCGGTATTTCCCCGCCAACCGTTTGTTTTTACGTTCCCTAAATCTGTAGACATCGCCATATTTTTGGTTTTAGTTTGCATTTTCTTTTTTACAAGCTTAGATTCTGTCTGTTTATATCTTATTTTTCTTCTCCCTCACACTTTATCGACTTGACAATCTTGTGATCCGTCTAGGGGCCAAACAACGGACTAATTAGGGTCAGAGGCCGATTCACCGCCAATATATAACACATCATAAAGACAGTGAACGCGTATTGATTCCGGCGCTCGCGACGATGACGTCTCACAAAACCATTTTTAATACGGACTACTTTTATTAGCGTCGCGTCACGGGCCGTTCTTCGATTGCTGCTTCGCTGGAGCAAGACGAATTCTCGAAAAATATGGCGGCGGTTGGGATGATCGAGAGGGCAGCAAATTCTTTGCGAGAAAACAAGTCAGACGGACTGGAAACCAACCATTTCAACAAGAAATTGATAGCCATTTCAGCTCAGACATATGTATGAAGAATACATATAGACAGACAAAACACACACACACACACACACACATACATACATATATATATATATATATATATATGTATATATATATTTATATTGAGTGGGAGAACTGCCGACTGTCAACACGACAGTTCTAGGTTCAATCCTTGGCTTGGGAGAAATGCTAGTCTAGCGGCACTGATGAGTTGTGATACAACGAAACAGGACTGTATGTCGATGACTACAAATATATATATATATATATATAATATCACTACACATAAAAATTAGTTTCCACTGAACCACTTTAAATTTAGCCCTGGAAAACCGACCAAATGACCAATTTAAAAAAAAACATTGATTAGATAAAGCGAAACGTTATTTGTCGATTAACTATAAAACCAATCTGATTTGGAAAGTAAAAAGAAAGAAAAAAATTAGTAAAATGCTTGAAAATGTCGTACTTTCTGTTACATCTGAAAGTATTTGTTTGTTTATGTTTTCGGATTTGTTCGTATCAATATTATAAAATGAGCGCGTGGTACAATGGGGGAAGCGGTGACTGGTTACTTTTAATGCATCTAAAACAAAGCTCCTATCTTTACATAATTAACGTTCTGATCCCCTTCTGGCATGAATTGAAATGGATGGCTCTTGACTAGGTGAAGCTCCATGTTTTGATTAGCTTCTGTGCCTGACCTTTACTCCTGACATAAAATGGAACACGTACATCAAATCTATTGCCAAGGTCGCTGGAAAAATGGTGGGATCCTTCTACCGCCCCAGAAGATATCTCACAACTGATGCAATTCTCTATCTATATAAAAGCCAAGTGCGTCCAAAGATGGAGTATTGTTACCACATCTGGGCAGGAGCTGCTAAAAACACTCTATCTTGCCTTGACAGAGTACAAAATAGTCTCGGTTGCTTAGTGGGTAATGCCCTTTTCTCTTCCTTGCAACATCTCTCCCACAGAAGAGATGTTGCGAGCCGTTCTTTGTTTTATCGTTACTTTCGTGGAAGGTGCTCGTCTGAGCTCCAATCCCTTTCCCCCCTCGCCGATCTTTTACGAAAAACACCCGTCTAGCTGAAACCACTGTAAAAAGTTTTCCCCACTCTTTATCTGTGCCAAAGCCAAAACGTAGATTCCATGAACAAAGCTTCTTTATTAGAAGTGCACGCCTGTGGAACACTTTTCCGTCTGCCTGTTTCCCACTTGACTACAACTTGGATGTCTTCAAGTCAAACGTAAACAAATTCCTGATGAACCGCCCCCTAAATAAGATACTTTATCAAATCTCAACATTAACGTACTGTACACCCAATAACTCTTATTCCCGAGTGGCTTGCGGACCATGATAAGTGGTGATCACCTTGTAAACAAAAATAGAACACTTTCAATTTTTCACATGTAAATAATGATAATCATCGTTGAAAAAAGATATAGATGTACAGATAGTTAAAATATTTGTAGAAATATTCAGTATGTGCTGATAGGGAAATCAGAACCGCCTACTAAGTAATTGAAAAAGAAATTTGTAATATTGTTACGACTGAACGGTCCATGTTCAACGATGTTTTAACCATGTTTAAAATAACCATATTTAAAATTACCATCATTACATGGTTAATTTAAAGATTGTTATTTTAAACATGGTTATTTAAATATAGTTATTTTAATCATGATTTTTTAATCATCGTTATTTTAGTCATAATTATTGTAATCATTGTTATTTTAAATATGGTTAATTTAAACATAGTTATTTTAATCATGGTTATTTAAACATGGTTATTTTAATCATTGCTACTTTAAACATGGTTATTGTAATCATTGATATTTTAAACATGGTTATGTTAATCATGGTTATTTTAATCATTGTTATTTTAAACATGGTTATGTTAATCGTTATTATTTTAATCATTGTTATTGTAGACGTGGTTATTTTTATCATTGTTATTTTACCCATAGTTATTTTAATCGTTGTTATTTTAATCGTTGTTACTTTAAACATGGTTATGTTAATAATTGTTATATTAAACAAGTTATTTTAATCATTGTTATTTTAAACACGGTTATTTTAACCATGGTTATTTTAATCATTGTTATTTTAATCATTGTCATTTCAATCATTGTAATTTTAATCATTGTTATTTTAAACATGGTTACTTTAATCATTGTTATATTAAACCTGGTAATTTTAATCATTGTTATTTTAATCATTGTAATTTAAACATTGCTATTTTAAACATGGTTATTTTAAACATGGTTATTTTAATCATTCTTATTTTAAACATGGTTACTTTAATCATTGTTATATTAAACATGCCTATTTTTATCATTTTTATTTTACTCATTGTAATTGTAATCATTGTTATTTTAATCATTGTTATTTTAATCATTGTTATTTAAATGATTGTTATTTTAATCATTGCTATTAAAATGATGGTTATTTTAATGATTGTTATTTAAATCATTGTTATTTTGAAAATGGTTATTTTAAACATTGTTATTTTAATCATTGTTATTTTATACATCGTTACTTTAATCATTGTTATTTAAACATGGTTTTTTAAACATGGTTATTTTAAACATGGTTATTTTAATCAATGTTATTTAAACATGGTTATTCTAAACCCGGTTACTTTAATCATTGTTATTTAAACATTGTTATTTAAATCAATGTTATTTTATTATTCTTATTTTTAACATGGTTATTTAATCATTGTTATATTAAACAGTTTTATTTTAAACCTGGTTATTTTAATAATTGTTATTTGAAACATTGTCATTTAAAGCATTGTTATTTTAATCATTTCAATTTTAATCATTGTCATTTTAATCATTGTTATTTTAATCATTCTTATTTAAATCATTGTTATTTTAATCATTCTCATTTAAATCATTGTTATTTTAATCATTCTTATTTGAATCATTCTTATTTTAATCATTGTTATTTGAATCATTCTTATTTAAATCATTGTTATTTTAATCATTCTCATTTAAATCATTGTTATTTTAATCATTGTTATTTTGAATCATTCTTATTTTAATCATTGTTATTTTAATCATTGTCATTTTAATCATTCTTTTTTTAATCATTGTCTTTTTAATCATTTTTTTTAATCATTGTTATTTTAAACATTGTTATTTTAAACATTGTTATTTTAAACATGGTTATTTTAATCATTGTCATTTTAATCATTATTATTTTAATCATTGTTATTTTAAACATGGTTATTTTAAAAATGGTTATTTTAATCATTGTCATTTTAAACATGGTTATTTTAATTATGTTTTTTTTTACTATGGTAATTGTAATCGGACAAATATTAAATAGATGTAATGTTTATCCCTGTGCTGTTTTATGTTATTATTTTTTCATTTTAAATACTTTCAAATCAAAATTTACGTAGCGATAACAATCACACCCACACACATATATATATTCATAAATATCCCTTGACTAAAAAGCAATAAAAACGTATATATTTTAGTTGGTGTTTCGGTACACAAGTATATATATATATATATATATATATATATATATATATATATATATATATATATATATATATATATATCGATAATTTTCGGTGCAAAAATAACATTTGTTTAGAAAACAATAAGCCATCATTTTGATACACTTTAAAACTGACAACGGAAGTAAAGGAATTGTAATGATTCTAGATTTATTTACACCATCGACGTCCCCATGCTCTTATTTTTTTAACGACTAACAATGTTTTACGGGAAATAGCAAACATTACATCAAACCTCGACTGAGGAATCTTCTTATTGATAGATAGATGAGGAGGCCGAGATAGATAGATAAAGTACCTAATGATTTCGAAAGCAGAACGTCCTGGAGAAAGTTACAATCTTCTTTCTGTGGTTCTTGATTTCGGTAAAGCTGGCGCGTCTACTGACCACTTTTAATAGCGCGTGAGGAAGAAGGGGAAGAGCAGGTGACGAATGCGGTTGGGGTGGAAAAGTAAGGGGATGCTGGGGTGGGCCAATGATGGATGGGGTCTCGATCTGTTGAAGGAGCCGGAAGAGGGGTGAGCGGTGTGGTATTAATTCTGATTTTCCTTGTTGGTTGTTTCCAATATGAGCAGGCCGTTTCATGGAAACTAAAGTGGCTGGCAATTGAGATGAACAATCGGATCTTTAAAAACCAGGAGGAAAGAAGCGGAAAGGATGAAAGGCGATTGAAGAAAAATGATGAACCAGGAAAGGAGATGGGCGATGGTACATAAAGAAAATTCAGATCGAGGAGGAAGAGGAAAAACTAGGATATTTGATCTGTTATGAATGAAGAGTCGATGAGTGTTAAAAGATTAAAAGAATGAAAATTAAGAAGACATGAATGAAAGGACAAAGAAAATATCAAAATAAAATATGGAAGAAAAGGGAAACCTGTAAAAGAAAAAAAGAGCAGAAATAATAAATAGCAAACAAAAGTATAACGGAAAAAGGCGGAAACAAAAATAAACAAAAACGAACAAAAAATTAAAGCAAAAATAAACAATAACAAGAAAAAGTATAAAAAAAAGTCTCAGTCTTATTTGTACTCATCCAGCGGAAGTCTGGATAGTTCGTTTTTCTCATAGATCTTCCCATCCTCCTTTATCCTCCTCGTTTATTTGGTGTTGCATCAGTTTTTGGTGACACACGCACAAAGAAAATTCGAGGGAAGATAGGAGGTCAACTTACAAATATACAGTCCCAGTTTCATAAGTCTGTGTGATACTCCCTTATGCTTCACATCTATAGCATTTTCTGCATGTCCAGTTTCTGCATTTGGGTCATGCGTATTAGCCTCCGAATTCAATGTTTTTTTTGTGTTTTTTCGATACTTTTGCAATTTTCATAACTGTTATCCGTTATATATTCTCGGTCATACCTGTGACCCCAATCTATCGCATTCTATTTTCAATATTTTGGGGTTTTGTCCCTAGCGCTTCTACTATTATTGGTGTTATCTTAAATTTTTCATATTCGTTTGAGCTCTGTAGCCAGTTCGGTGTATTTGCCCTGCTTTTCCGTCTCCTTGATCTTCACTCTGTGGTGTGCTGAAACGGTAAAAATTACAATCTGACAGGTCTGTTCCTTTTTGTTAGCTAGTATGACATCCGGTTGTCTAGCTTGGATGTGTTTATCCGTTTCTATATCAATGCCCCATAGGATTTTATGAATTTCATTTTGAAGTACTGTTGCCGGTTTGTGTTTGTACCATTTGTCAGAGTGCCCAGGATTCAGTCGTGTGCATAATTTCCGGAGTACTTCCTTTCCCACATGATCGTATCTGTGCTCATATTCTTTTGGGGCGAGGTTTTTGCATTCGCTCATTATGTGGTTTATTGTTTCGTCTCTTTGTCCGCATAGTCGGCATTTGCTGTTTTCTTGTGTTTTGTAGACCCTTGCATTTATGTGGTTGTTACTAATTGCGTTATCTTGTGCGGCTGGTATTAGGGATTCAGTCTCTCTGTTAAGGTTTCCTTTTTATAGCAATGTCTAAGTATTTTCGTAAGTCTCATCTTTTGTCATCCTTTTGAAACGTCCATGCATTTGTTTCTCGTCCCGATTTTTTCTCGTCTTACCCCTTTTTATCTCATGTTCCTGTTTTTCAGTGTCTGTTGCTGCAGTAATTATTCTTTCAGTGTTCGTCATTGTGTATTTTTCTAATTCAGTTCTTGTGTTATTTACACAGTCTTTTACACACACTAGTCCTGTTCCTCTGTCTCTTTATTTCACAAAGAGTCGGCCAGCATGATCCTTTCGATATAGTGCATTGTGCATAGTCATGAGTTTCTTGACCTTTTGGTCGACTGCAGTAGTTATTTGGTCCAACCTATAAATGGTCCAGAGTATCTTACTAGTGGCACTGCCCATGTCTTTATACCTTTTAATTAGGTTTCGAGGAGTTTACTTGTTTTTCTTTAAGTATTCCTTTTCAGTTTTCTCTTTCATTTCTGTTGTTTTGATGCTGTCAGCTTCCAGAATGGCCAAATATTTGTTGGTATCATGTTCACCTAGTGATCTCATCTCCGTTTCGTTGGGTAGCATAATACCGCCCGCTGATTCCAGTTCTCCCCTTCTTATATTAAGAAGTCCACACTTTCGCATGCTAAATTATATTCGGATATCCTGATTGAAGATTTTCGTTGTGTTTAATAGCGTCTCTAATTCCTTCTTGATTTTTGCAAACAGCATAAGGCCATCTTTATCTATTAGCTGGATCATTCTTTCATCTGTGATCGTAAATAATAATAATAATAATATGTATTATTATTATTATTATTATTATTATTGTTGTTGTTGTTGTTGCTGTTGTTGTGGGGAACAAGTCACCCCTATTTGAGAACAAAGTGGAATCAACCAGTTCTATGAATACCCCTAGTCTCAGGGACTAAATGGAGACATTCATACGATGTTTAACCGCATGCTACTAATTCGTTACTCTCATATCACTGTAGTGGCTCCTGTATTCTTTATGATAAAAACATATTATATTTTATACACTTTACACTACTTGGGGTTTCTTTCATTACTTACTCCTAGCACTCTAACGATAAAACAGCCATTGGAAGACAGCATTTGACGACCAAAAGAATAACAAAAGAAAACACGCGGATATTCGAAATAATTTTTCCTACACTCAGGGGAAATTCGAAACTTCAAAAGTATTAATTTTACAAAAGTTCGAAGAACGGGGAAACTATTTGTCTACGTTGGAAAAACCATTATTCGAGCGTAAAAATCCACAAATACGGGATAAAGAGCACTTCGAGAAAAGGACAATAATTACTGCCGAAAAAATTTTTTACAAGGACGTCGCCAAAAAGCCTTATCTTGCTGTTAAAAAAGCTACTAAAACGTAAACTACGAGCTGAAACAGAACTCATAAGACGAATTGCGTAGGAAATTATTACTGAATTAACGAGACCAAGTTTTCAGTAAGTACAAGAAAAACTTTGTCGTTCTGAAAAGCATGTCTTGCTAATATTTCTTATGGTTAAAATGCATTAGCGTTGGAAAAAGGAGAACACCTCCTGCAAAAGTAAATGATATACTTTATTTTATTGTCTAAAGCGAATATTTGCAAACATTAAACAAAGACGTCGGATGTTAATCCGATTAAAATAAACTTTTCACTGACCGACAGGAATGCACGTAAAAGAAAAAAATGCACGACCAATAAAGTGTTAAGGAAACAAGGACATTCTTTTTTGCACAGATCACAAAGACTAGCCTATATGAAACAAATGCTATTAACTCTCTTTCGCAGATAAGTAACTTTTTCTTTTTAAGGGAAAAGAAAAAAGAGGTGTAGGATCAAGAAGGAATTGAGCCCAGTACCTACACATTACGAAAAGTGAAAAATGGCAAACGAAATATACTGCTTTCCGTATGAATGCAAACACCGAATTATTTTCGTAGAAAAAATGCCACACGAGGAAATCAATATATAAAACAAATATTCGTTAAATAACGAGGTACGAATTTTTAAAAGATTTTTTTCTATAGAGTTGGTACTATAAAAAAAAGTAAATCAACGAATTGGTTGGGTTCTGTCATATTAATTATATACCGACCAAAAAAATGGAGGGGTTTGCAAAGCAAATTTTGGAAGTGGTGAAATTTCAACAAAGTCAACAATTAGCACTTGAAAAAAGGTTCCAAGAAGAGCAATTTGAAATACAGAACAAAACGAAGAGAAACAATTGGCAATGCAGACACAAGACGATGAGAAACAATTGACTATACAGAAGAAATCAGCACGGCTTTTTCTCAATTGCTATTGATACATCTCACTATACTCCTGAGGAAGACCTCACGTTTTAGGCATATTTCTGAAGATTTGAAGACCTTTTTAAAATTGATTGCGGGCCATAGACGGATCAAAAGAAGGACTGTTTATTGCTACGGAAGTTAGGAACATAACACATTGGTGGACTATATTTTACCAAGAAAACCCAACGAATTGTCGTTTGAGGGGGCAGTTAAATTGTTAATGGAGTAATACTGCCCCAAAAGAAGCCATTTTCATAAAAGATGGAAATGCATCAATCTTACACGTAAGAGAGTCAGAACTATACCACATTTGCATCCATAGTTAATAAGCACTGTGACGATTTCAAATTGTTGTCATTAACGGCGGACAATTTCAAATGCGTAATAGTCACAAAAGGTCTGATAGCCACAAAAAAAACGCCGATATAAGACGTCGTGCTCTAAATAAATTGGAATTATAACCTGCTTTGACGCTTCAGAAACTGGCTGAAGATCGTCAGCGGTTCATGGCAATGAAGCAAGATTCCCGAAACATAGAAGAAGCAGGTATCGCCCACATTAAAAAAAATACGCTTAAAAAATAAAGTACACCCGCCCGCCAGCAATTACCAACCAAGACGCAAAAAGAACCCTTCACAAAATTATCAGGATAGACAAAATCCTAGGACCCCTTGTAGCAAATGTGGAAGACCTCATGGGTACAATGCATGTCAGTACCAAAGGAAAATAACATGTAACCGATCCAAGCGAGTAGGGCACAAGGCCTTATATTGCATAGAAAAAGTAACAAAAAAGCTACGTAAAACTGCAAAAATTGACCTTCACCAACAGAGAACATAAGGACGTATGTTACGGTGAGAATAAGAAATACAGAAGTAAAACTGCAACACGATTCAGGGGCAGATTTATCAATTATAAAACATGGAAGATAATAGGGAAGCTCACGATGACAAACCCGAAGTCGTAAGATCGGTAATTGGTAGAAAAATAAATTTTGAGGGTGAGGTAGTTATTAATGTGTCACTATAAAGAACGACAAAAAAGCTAGAAGTTCTCGTTCTAAGGAAGGCAACGAACTTATTCGGGACCGATTGGATTTAGGCATTTGAATTATGGGACTCGCCAATAAGTGTTTTTGTCTCAAGGTCGAAAACTTAACGGCCGAAGCCGACAAACTCAAAAAAAAATCTCAAAAAATGTTTTCCAAGTGTTTTCTCCGAAAAGCTTGGATACTGCACAAAAATAATGGCGAGATTCGAATTGCTGGACGAAGCAACAACAATATTCAAAAAGCCACGGAGCGTACCGTTCGCTTCGAGGGAAAATCTTTAAAAAGAATTGAAAAGACTAGTTAACCCTGGGATTTTAACCGCTATTAACTATAGTGAGTAGGTAGCCCCACCGCATACGTGAAAAAATCTAAAAAGATTAGGGTATGCGCGTACTTTTCGACCGGATTGAATGCGGCTCTCAATGACCATCATTACCCGCTACCAAACCCAGACAGAAATATTCGCTAAGTTTAAAGTCTGAAAATATTTTCCAAAATATACTTAAGCGAGGCGTACCTACAAATATGAGTAGAGGAAGATAGCTCGAAACGTTTGTGTATCTCACCGCACAAGGGGCTTTATATAGATTAGCATTTGGTATAAAAGTAGAACCTGCAAATTTCCAACAAGTAATTGATATTCTCATGCGTAGTCAAAATGTTGAGCAACATAGAGAACAGGTATTTCAAGTGCATTCAATATTTCATGTGTTTGACATAATAAAAGAATACGGCTTCACATTGAAGGAAGCAAAAGTCGAATTTTTTATTTTTTTTTATTTTTGGGGGGAACGAATTAAATACTTGGGTCATATCATAGATAAGGATGGGAGAAACCCCGATCCAGACAGGTCAATATCTATAAAAGACATGCCAAGACCTCATAATGTAATTACATTGCACAGTTTTTTAGGGCTCGCGAACTATTATCAAACGTTTATTAAGAATAAATTTCGTGCTCCATTCAATGAACTATTACAAAAAGTACAAAAAAATGTGACTGGCCGCGTGAGTTCCAGACAGCGTTTAAGAAATTAAAAGATGTATTAGCGTCAGATTTATCCCTGACTCATTTCAATCCGAAACAAGAGATTATTTTCGCAACTGACGCAAGTTCTTATGCGATGGGGGTGTGCATTCTACACAAGATTCCTGATAGGTCTACTAAACCGATCGTTCATGAGTCAATAATTTTACTCTCTGCTGAGAAGAATTACTCCCAAATCGAAAAGGAAGCACTGAAGATCATTCGGTGTTACAAAATTCCACCGATTTTTACGCGGTCGAACATTTAAATTACAAACTGACCATAAGCCGCTAATAACCATCTTTGGCTCTAAAAAAGGTCTGCTAACTTACACAGCCAACAGAATTCAAAGATGGGGGACCATTCTACTGAATTACGATTTCAGTATGGAATTTCTTACATCTGCAAATTTAAGTCACGCAGACGGATTGCCGCGATTAATCTCGAAATCAAGGAAACCGCTAGAAGGCACAGTAATAGCGTCACTACAAAGTGAAAAGGACTATACACAAAAGCTTATTCTTTGTGCAATTAGTTACTGTTGTACGGAGAAAGAGTAGTAATCTCAGCTACACTACAAAAGAATATTCTAAAGGATTTTCATACGGGCTACCCTGGGGCTACGCGAACGAAGAACCTCATGAGGTCAAACGTTTACTGGAAGACTATAGACACTGATATAGGAGGCACGTCGTGTAATGGAATGCGCATTAGATGCAAAAACGTTCCTAATACAATTTAGCCCGTGGCCTAAAGCGGACCACCCATGGCAAAGAATACACGTAGATTACACAGACCCACTGGATGGGAACTATTATTTAATAGTGGTAGACAGTATTTCGAAATGGCCTGAGGTATTTTGATGTAAAAGTCCAACGATGGATTTTACAATCAGTGCTCCTCACGAATTGTTCGCTAGCTTTGGTGTGGTTGATTCTCTTGTGTCAGATAATTACACACAATTCACTTCAACAGATCTTAAAAGTTTCTGCGAAGATTTCCAGGTTAACCACATTTTGACGCCAACCTATCATTCCCGATAGAACTTCCAGGCAGAGAGATTTGTGGAAACGTTGAAAAGAGCCCTGAAGAAAGCTAAAAGAAACGCCCTTAGAAAAGGCGTTACAGCAGTTTTTACATTTTTAACGAATTACGCCAATTGAACGCACTCCACCGAAGATGTCGCCGGTAGAGTTAATGCTCGTGAGGAAAATTAGGTCGGTCTTCGAGAAACTTTTACCAAAACAGGTGAAACTGCCAAATACTACAGTTCCTAAAAAGAGGTATTTACCTATTGAAAGGGTAGTTTTTCAAGTACACAAAAATAATAGCATGATGTGGGAACTAGGAAAGGTTCAGAAAAGGATAGGGCGGATGCTCTATATTATCGAAAGTCCAAGATTTATGCACTAGAAGCATTTAAACCAAATTCGGAAACGTATAACAGATGACTAAAGACAATTTCCTGCTGAACAAGAAGAAGTGAAGGACCAGATATATGACACGTTCAACTTGGTAACACCACAAGCAGCCGGACAGCGCCGGTTCTCCAGGAAAAAAAATGACCGACCAGATAGAGATCAACCCCAGGAAAAAGAGCGATACGATTATCGCAGGGAAATGAAAAGATATAGAGGGGTTGTTGTGGCATACAAATCACCCCTATTTGAGAACTAAGTGGAATCAACCAGTCGTATTAATACATGTGGTTTCAGAGATTAAATGGAGACATTCATACCATGTTTAACCGCATGCTACGAACACGTCCCTCTCGTACCACTTCAGTGGCTTCTGTATTTTTCATGATAAATACATATTATATTTTATACAATTTACACTACTTGTGGTTTTTCATTTGTAACCCCTGGCACGGATCTAAAACAACAGTTGTTGTTGTTGTTATTATTATTATTATTATTATTAGTAGTAGTAGTAGTAGTAGTTGGATTTCTTTCTTAAAATCAGGTCATATACTTGGACTTTAGACATTCAAGCTGTATTAACACTATCGCCGTTTCCAACAGGCAAACCTTTTACAAAATTGTAAAAGAAATTGTCTCGTCAATCTGATTAAGCCATTTATGGTGGCTTTTTCTTATGGTATCAAGCTTTTCAATTACAATGGGAATCACGTTGACTGTCATACACTTCGAGGTGTTGGTGTATTATTATTGTTTCATAACATTCTTAAATTTCTGATGATTTTTTTTAAAAAATTATTAGCTATATATTTTTATTTAATTATTTTTTTATTTTTTTATTTATTTTTTTCTATTTTATTATAGTTTTTATTTATTATTTTTTTAAACATTCAAGCTATACTTTAAGATTTTCGCTGTCCCCAATATGCAATCCTTTGTAAGATAGTAAAAGAAATTGTCTTGTCAATCTGATTAAGCCAGTTGTGGTGACTTTTTGTTATCGTCGCAAGTGTTCGAATTACAATAGGAATCACCTTAACGTCTTTACATTTCCGGAGTCTAATTCCCATTTTAGATCTTGCTATTTATTTATTTTTCTTTTTTTCTCTCGCGGTATCGAAACGGCAGGTTATGCCAATGATTGAGCAAGTTCTCTTCTTTTCATTTAGTAAGATTATATTAGGTCTGGAATGTTCAAGAATCTTATCAGTCTGTATGCTCATATCCCAAAGAAGTTTGATATGTTTTATTATTATTATTATTATTATTATTATTATTATTATTATTGTTGTTGTTGTTGTATGTGCTGGTGATTTTATCTTTGTAATTATTGCAAAAACTTTTAGTTATAATACTATTTAATTTTCTACATTTTTCATAGATTTCGTTATTTGGATTTAGTTTTGCTATTGTGGTTGTATTTGTATTAGCAGCGTTAATATTAATTAATATTCTTTTACTATCCTCATCATTGCTGGTACAATAATTCTAATAATAATAATAATAATAATTATTATTATTATTATTATTATTATTATTATTATTATTATCATTATTATTATTGCCATTTCATTTAGAGTTTTATTTTTCTTTCTGTAAAATTTAAATCTATTGGTTTAATCTAGTAGTATCATCATAAGTATTGCTATAATTCCTACCGCCATTATTTGCATTATATCTTTCTCAGTATTACTATTATAATTAACATCATTTGCAACAATACTAATAGTACAATTCCCTTATTAATCTTATTTCCCGGACAATGTCGGGACGAATATAGACTAGTTATTATTTAATATACAAAAAGCAAAATGTGTGTGTGTGTTTACATGTCTCGTAAAAACGTCCGACAGACGCGTCGGAATGTGTCAAAACAGGTATCCTTTTTAAGTTTAGTATTTCGAACGACGAATAGCGACAGATTGGACAGAAACATTACTTCCATTCACACTTAATTGAACAGGTCGCTTTTTTCGTCGACATTTTCGCAAGCCGTCATCTCCCTTCGATTGACCCTTAATTTAACCGCTCGCGACTTTCGGTAGCGCGATAAGTGCATTATTACTTTGTTTTACACCTTCTTTTCCCCTGTTGTTTTGCTTTCCTCCACCCCTGCTACTACCACTTTTCTTTAACACTTCTGTTGTTTGGATGTTCATTACTACACAACCTTTAGTTATAAATATATCCGATTAAACACAACAAGTAATATTTGAGAAACAATCATAAAAACTTAAATTATTAATGCAATTCTGCAGTTTAATTCTGTTACCTGTAATAATGTTTTCGCAAATAAAATGTTAATGCGTACATACGCGGACAAAAATATATAGTAAGAATGTGAGAAAAGTATTTATTATTGCATACATTTTTAATATGTTTAAAGAAATTTCAAGTCACTTAATATCGAACTTTTCAAAAAAAGAGTATTTTGCTCATCAGACAAGTAAGTGAACATTTTAATTAAAGATTAGTTAAAATTATTGCCGAAAAATGTTAAGCTAATATTGAAATCAATTCATAATTTTCTAAAAAGGTTTTTATCCATTGAATAAAGAAAACATTCGGCAGTAAAACATGATTAACGTTACAAAATTAATTTGCTATTTTTGCCTTATTTATGACGGAAATCCTTCTCGAAATTTTTCTTATTTTCTGTGTTGTTCAGCGGAACTTTCCGCCCTGTGTATTTGAAATACTGTTAAACAAGTTCGATATTCAAGTTATTTTGTAGAAGGTGCATTAAATCAGTTCATCTCGGCGCAATACTTTACGCTGGATCGTTTGTGTGACTGTTTCCCAGTCAAGGGTTAAACTTGGTAAAGAGATTTTTACGATGTTCACTTGTTGACCATTTTTTTGTGTCGTTTTTTGCTCTCAACAATTCAACCCAGATTGAATAATTGTGAATGACATTTAGCCTACTTCCATTTTCGTCGGGCAATGACACTATCGCATTTTTTATTAGATGTGGCACTCGAAGTGAAATACTTGAAACAAAGCCAAGACATTTCAGAAACGTCGCACTTGTCCGATTACTAACAGATCTTAATGGTCACGCATTTACGAAAGTGTTAAAAACATTGAAACATTCCAGGAAGTCGAGGAAGAAGCTAACGTTTACATTCTATGATTTTCTAGAAGTAAAAATGCCGTATATAAACTGATATAGAACATTAAGCAAGGTTCCTTTTATTCTGAAGTGGAGATTGTAAGTTATAAATTAGAAACTGTTCGAAACGAGTCGAAAAAGACACCTGCCATTTTTTTTTGTCTCCCAGACGAGTACATGCCGGGTTAGATAAGGATCATCATATGTTTATTATTACATTTGACTGTGCTGTATTCATTTTTAATAACGTTGCAGAAGTGCTCCAGTTTTAGCCGTATCGGACATTTGCAGGTAGAAGATTGCGTAAAGGTCCAGGCCCTTTAAAGGCGATTGAAGAAAACACATACTAGTTACCATAAGACCACTCTAAAACTAAGCTTCTCTTTTTTCACTAAAATCATTGTCGTGATTTTATTGAACTTAATCACGGTCGTCTTGTTTTGATTACTTCATAGAAACTATCTTTCTCTCAGAAATAAAATTAAAGACTTCCGCCAAATCCACTGCGAGTATTGCTGGTAAGGACCCGTGGCGCAGTGGTAAAAATATTTGAAAAAATTAATTGCAAAAGTGATATCCTTATGGAAGTTAAAGGTCAAATTCTCAATGTAGGCGAACGTAAAATACTATTGCAGAATAGTTAGGGTCTCTATTCCATCATGCTGACCGAAGGAGAGTATGCTACCCTAGTGAAGTAAATAAAGTGTGTCGTTCAGAATTTTGTCCAGATCGCCAAGTTCGAAAGAAACATTCCCTAATTTGGCAAGGTACACCTGAAGAAGGTCGGATATTCCATCGACCGAAATGCTGTGAAAATGACTCTCAAGATAGGAAAAATAGTTCGAGAAATCCAAATAACATAATATATATGCCCTGAAATGGCTAATCAATTTTTATTGAACTTAAATAATTGTGGCAATTTTTTAAAACAACTTCCTTGAATATATACATGAAAGTACATATCTTTTACTATCAAAAGCTTTATATATATATATATATATATATATATATATATATATATATATATATATATATATATATTAGTGTGTGTGTGTGTGTGTGTGTGTGTGTGTGTGTGTGTGTGTGTGTAAAGAAATGGGTATGTTTGATCTGGCAGAACGGAGGTTCATTAAAATTGTGGGGACTGCGTTCGCGCTTGGTCCACAAAGTATGGAAATAAGAAATGTAAAAAAAAAAAAAAAAAAAACGTTTACAAGTTTTTTTTATATAGATGTACATGAGAATACTTTGATAAATATGTTTAAACTTCAGTAGGGATGGTATAATAAAATTGTGGGGTTTGCGTTCGCCTCCATACAATGGAAATAGGCACACACTTTTATAAATGCTTTCTATATCTATCTGCGTAAGTATACTTTGATAATTATGTTTCAGTTTGAAGAAATATGGTATAATAAAATTATGCGTTCGTTCGCACCTGATCTCCATAGAATGTAAATATGTCGCAAATTTAACAAAGTTTTTTTTTAATATAGATGCACAGAATATTGTGATGAGTGTTTCAGTGTGAATAGGTTTGATATAATAAATTATGGGGTTTATCTATTTTATTTTTACTTTCATCATAGTTTGCTTTGGTTTTGATACACCCAAATTCAACTGAAATTTACAACCCTTTCTCTTCATAACCAATCATACTTTCATAAATCAGAGTCCATTTTCTGTAGGCCGTTTTTGAACCCAATCAACGACGGGTACTTTTGCTTATATATATATATATATATATATATATATATATATATATATATATATATATATATTTATATATATATGTATATGGTTTTCAGAATGTGAGAGATTGCATATAATAAATTCCACAGCCAAACAACGCCGCAGCCCAAAAGAGCCATGGCAGTCAAAGAACCGGAACTCAAAGACTCGAGTTTCGCCCTCATTTGGGCTCATCAGTTAGAGACATCCGAACTCAGGATTCGAAACCCGAGCCTCTTGCATGCAAGGCAAGCACTCTACCAACTGAACAAACGCCCTGCACACAAGAATTTCTATTAACCAACACAGATCAAGCAAACCGCGCCGAAATCCCACGGTGAAATGTACCTACTTCGTCTCAACAAGGGACGCGGTCATCCAACCAGCCAATAACCACAAGCCGATGTCTCACAAGTAGGAGTTTTAACTCGAAATGACGATGCCATCCAGCAATGCTAACCAAGCGAGCAACTTATGAGAAGATTGTCAGAATATGAGAGATTGTATATAATAAATTCCACAGCCAAACAACGTCGCAGCCCACCAGAGCCATGATAGTCAATGAACCGGAAGTCCAAGACTCGAGTTTCGCCCTCATTTGGGCTCATCAGTTAGACACATCCGAACTCAGGATTCGAAACCCGAGCCTCTTGCATAGAATTTATATGGAATTTATATACAATCTCTCACCTTCTGACAATCCTATCATAAGTTGCTCGCTTGGTTAGCATTGCTGGATGGCACCGTCCTTTCTAGTTAAAACTCCTACTTGTGAGACATCGGCTTGGGATTATTGGCTGATTGGATGACCGCGTCCCTTGTTGAGACGAAGTAGCTTCATTTCACAGTGGTTTTTTCGGTCGGTTTGCTTGATCTGTGTTGGTTAATAGAAATTCTTGTGTGCAGGGCGTTTGCTCCGTTGGTAGAGTGATTCGAATTCTACCACGAAGCCATCTCTGCCTCCATTAGCAAGGAACTAATCTCACGGGCAACGTCAATCACGAGAAACATCGTGGAAATTAAAATAAAACATTTTTAAATGTCGTAAATCAGTCCAGAGTGATCTAATGATTATAACATCATGGTCTGCGCACGCGAGTTTAAGTGACCGACATTTCATTTCAACTTTAAAGTGCTTAACAATAAGAATCGAATTCTTAAATGGGTTGACATTATTATTACTATAATAATTTGTTAAATATCTACAGGCACTAGTATATACATATATATATATATATATATATATATATATATATATATATGATTGATAATTTATAATTAAAAATTAAAAATCGGTTTCATACGGAAGAACAAACAAAATATTTCTGATAAAACCGATTTTTAATTTTAATTATAAATTATCAATCATCTTACTTAAAATAACTCTAGGATGTGTATGCCTATCGAGCTTATTATATAGCTACATTACAATGAGCACTGTTTTCTTTTATTATCAATTTACTAATACATTAAAATATACTCTGCTCTTTAGACTGTTGTTCTAATCCCCTTAATATTACTTTTTGAATTACCATCGTGTATATATATATACATACACACACACACACATATATATATGTGTGTGTGTGTGTCTGTGTGTGTCTGTGTATTACTGTTGCTCTAGGAAAGAGTAATAGAGAAAACGCGAATGACAAGTTTAAATAGAAATTATATATTGAACATGAATGTGATACAAAGAGTGCTTATCGGTATATCGATTGTTAGGTTAGATAGTCCTTAGTGCAGAATTGGCTCGTAATAATTCTTCGCTTTTTAAAACTCTAGTTTTTTTTTTAATGGTTAGAAGAGTCCTTCATTATTGAATGGATAAGTCCCCATTACACCCTTTCTTAAGAATTTACTCTGCAAACTGTTTCTTGTGCCTTTTCTCTTTTGGGATATATAGTAAATCGATCGGTTTCCTTTTTTCCTTTTTCGATTGGTGGCGTTTCAGAGCTGCTTGGAGTGGTTTCATGTTGAAAATCTCATATATTCTCAATGATCTCTTCCAATTTGTAATATGCGTAATTTGGATAATTGAACATACTTTTTTTTATTTCATTAAATGTGTGTTATGCGTGAATTTATAACCTTGAATGGTGTGCACCATATTTCAGATGTTTTTTATGTATTGTGCTTAATTCTCAGAAAAAATATTTTATTAAAATGTTGATGTACTTCTGTTTGAAAAGTTTGATCTAAAGTTACTTGAAAATGTTTTAAACATATTAATAAATGATGTAGTAACAAGTTATTTTTCTCACTTTTATGCTTTCAATATATTCTTGTCTGGCAGACTTTTATTGCGAAAACATTATTAAATATAACAGAATTCGACTGCATAATTATATTATCTATTAATGTGTTTATGCTACTTTTATAAGATATTACTTGTGTTACATCAGGTATATTTATAATAATCCCTAGCCTATATGTGTCCGGCGTTATCTGAGAAATTAGATTAATGAAGAAACTGTAGTACTATTACCATTAATACTAATAACATTAAAGATACTAGCAATACGGATAAGGATATAATACAAATAATGGCGATACTAATTAGGGTAATGCGCATTATGATCCGAATTGAACAAAACAATAGATTTAAAATATTACCGTTGATTTGTACGTTTTGTTAAAACCTTTTTCCTGGGTTAAAGTGTTTGTTTAGGCACAATAAATCGCATTAATTTTGTTTTGCTTCAGAAACAATGTTTCAAATATCTTTCGCTGGAAAATAGTTTAGTCTGGAGATCATGCTGATGATGTGTTAGGAATAGGTGTGATTCTAAACAACTGGAGAAACGGTTGCATTTCCGTTTCTGTATGCGTGTCGTTTGGTCGTGGGTTGTGTGAAATATCCTGACATGATTAATTTCGAAAATATTACCGAATTTACATTTGCACTTACTAAACAGTAAAAACTCCAAACAAGCGTAAATTAGTAACCACGCCTGTAGTGGATCTCTTACATCTTAAACATCTTGCCATTTTGTGTGACGGTGTACCATAATAAGGTTATACCAATCATTCTGTGCCTCTGCAAAACTTATAATTAAAAAACATATTAACTGAGGAATTTAGTAAGCATATGCATTATATTGGTGCTCATCCGTATCCACTGATAATAAAAAAGAGGGTTGATTAATATAATTAAAAAAAAATAGGTGTGTAACGATTCTTTTCACTGTTAATATCTTTATATAACGTATTTATAAAATGTTCTTGGAGCGATGTTATTATTGTACGTTTCACAAAAATATGCGTCTATGTAACTCATCGGCTTGCAGAAGATATATTCCAAAATTCATAAAAGAGAAATAAATATAAATACAAAACTATTCATCCCTCTAGTGTTACTCTGTAATGTCTAGAATATATGTTCAGACATACAATAGTTTTAAAAACTTCAGATGTTTTCTTGTACTTTGTAAATAGTAACATTTTGATAAAAATTTGTTTCAAGGTATCCAGCAGATGGCTGAAAATATGTAGTTGAAAATTTGTGTTAATACGTTCATTACAATCAAGAGTATTTTTTAATTCATATATATATATATATATATATATATATATATATATATATATATACATATATATATATATATATAATTCGTATATATATATATATATATATATACGAATTATATATATATATATATATATATATATATATATATATATATATATATATATAAAAGTGAACGTGTCTGCGTCTGTGTGCATTTCCCTATGCAATAACTCTGCCAATTTTAAGTCAACAGACGCGAAATTTGATATACAGGGTACTAATATTTGGAAAAATCTGTCAATACGTTTTCGGCCAGAAATTTGGCTGTTAAGGATCAAAGTCCAATGATTTGACCCTTGAGAACTCTACTAAACTCCTCCGCCAATTTGAGGTATAAACAATGGAAATTTTAGATATATGTTCATTGGACATGGACCTAAATTAATAACTTGATTTGAGCCCAAAACAATGAATGTTAAGGGGGCATACTAGGGGTCAAAGTAAAAAAAAATGACTTCTGCGATCACTTCCAAATTACTCAGACAATGTCTGGTCTAAACATTTGAAATTTGACGTAAACAGTATTCAGAAATAGGACAAGGGTTTTAATCGGTTTAGGTCGAACATTTTTAGTTACCAATATATAAATGTATGTATGTATGTATGTGTGTATGCATGTATGCTTGCATGTCTGCCTTAAACTTTCGACAGAGGCGATGGATTTTATCAAGATCAATATCGTTTTGAACTTCGACCTTTAAGGCGACAAATATCGAAAAATTGGCTAAAAACATCTTCACCTTCAACTGGACACTTTTCTACAGGGGTGGTCGCTTTTTTCGCCAGTATTTTTGAAAGTCATCCTTTCCTTTAGATTGTCTATCCTTAATTTAAACCCACGTCTTTTCCGGTTTGGCGGTGGCTGTAACAGCAAAAACGACAGTGTTTTCCCCCGTTCTTTTCCTCATTCGCAGTACGGATTCGAGCCTGCCTTCCTATTACGACTTTTTTTTTTTTTGGCTCAACATACACATCCAAACACCCGGGAAACCCACTCTTTATCTGTGCTTACATCAAAACGTAGATTCCATGAACAAAACATCTTCCTTAGAATTGCACGTCTGTGAAACACTCTACTGCTTGCCTGTTTCAACTTGGATGTCTTCAAGTCAAACATAAACAAATTCCTGATGAACCGTCCACTTAAGTAATGACACTTTATCAAATCTCCAATACTAACGAATACTACAACACTATCCCATAGATTACTGTACACGCAATAACCATTATCCCCGAGTGACTTCTGGGCCTTGATAAGTGGTGACATCCATGTAATCTCTCTCTCTCTCTCTCTCTCTCTCTATATATATATATATATATATATATATATATATATATATATATATATATATATATATATATACGAGGACGCATCACAGAACGTCTGAAATGAGCGTAAAAACGATTTCAATGACTTAAAAACATTATTACAATGATCCAAACATAATTCTCCACAACCAAGACACGGAATAATAAAATAATGTTAAAAAATAAACATTGTTGGTGACTACTCCATTAACCGATCGTAAAATACACTTAAATATAATATTTTCATTAATGGAGATTTCAAATTTATTATTTTATTATATTGGACCCATTATATAGTAATAATATTAAAAAAATGACTCTGCGTCACAACCGAGTATCGAAATCAAAACGTTTGGCTTATGATTTACTTTTTCCTTTGACATTAATGCCTGAGCTATAAAGACATTTTTACTGCAAGGCTACAAATAAACATAAACCAATAACTATTACGTTACGCATGCATATGTGTAATGTCGTCGTTCGACCTTCACTTAGCAAATTCCATTTCTTTAATTTTCACATTTCTGCACCGATTTTCCCGGCAAAAACCCAGTTTGGTAAGAAAACTTTTTAACACACACATACATACACACAAACCCACACACACACACACACACACACACGCACATATATATATATATATATATATATATATGTGTGTGTGTGTGTATACACACATATATATATATACACATACATAAATATGTATAGAATGGGGTTTGTGTTTACTCTAACCTTTTTACGCAAATATTACTCACGTATAAATCATGTAGAATATCTGCATGTATATAATTAAAGGAGATAGTTAACTAAATGTGATCAACCCATGAGAACAACGAAAATACTAATAGGTAAATAATTAAAATGAATGTTTAAAAGAATATGCAAATTAGCTGGATATTTTGCAGATGAATGTAGTTTCCCGATTGATTGAGTCGTATTTACTTTTTAAATAAATAGAAAAAAAGTGTTTTATATGAATATTAACACACACACACACGCAAAGATAATATATATGTGTGAGTGTGTGTGTGAGACTTGTTAATGGTACAATGAAAAGTAATATTCTCATGTTTTATTATTTATAACTATGCTCTATTCTTCGTTTTATAATTATTGATTTCCATATTATATATGATTATGTAATTAATGTACGTAGAGGACACTTCTCGTCCAATATATCTATTGTTTTTAGGCTTCACATGCCGTTTACAATGTGAACTATCAGTAATCTCAGTCTATAATCCTTATTTAAATAAAATACACGGATTTCCTGTACAGTTAAATCTAGATTCGTATTTTCATGGGTTGCTCACGTTTAAGTTTACATTTTCAACACTCTGTCCCGCTTAATTTAATTTTAATATACTCGATGACGCTTTTAATAGAATTTTCCTGGCTGCACCCTGAAGTTTTCAATAAGATATTTATTGCTGTATTCAAGTTGGATTCATCTTAAGGCTATTCATTCTTGGTTAAGTTACGCCCACACCTATCTATGTTTGGATAAATGTTTATATGAAGTGTGCATTGTTTTTCAATAAAGTGTAATGATCAGAAAGAATATCGATCGATTTCTATGAAAGAAATAAAAAGGCCATTTCATGTTTTGTCATACGATACACTCTGAAAGCGATGTTCATTATCGATCTACCGTAAAGTAATTATAAGTCGAGATTGATTGTTTCGAGATTGGTGGAATCGAACAATGATTCCATTTGAGAATAAGCGCTCGAGGCTACATCGCCTGAATCGTTTCTAACAATACCGAGGCACTTAGACAATGGAGCTGGGCGGCGAATACCCACCCAAAACAGAAAGGCAAGCAGAAAGAAAGAGAAAAGGGAGGAACCTCATGGCGTGGGGCGTGCATGACTTTAGAATGATATAAAATCAAACATCTTGTTTCGTTGCGTTTGTCTGAATGGTAATTCGCTGCTGATGAAATAGTCAAAGACAATGATTTTCGTCTCGCTTCTTGCTAGCGTTTCATCTTTATTATTTCTTGCGATTGTTTCGATGTCTGGCTTTTACGTCGCACAAATTAAGCCTGTCAAAAGCCTCAAGTTCAGAAAGATTTATACGATCCGTTTCGCTCTCTTTCTCTTCTATTCAAACATATTATATATATATATATATATATATATATATATATATATATATATATATATACAGGAGTGAGAGAGATAAAGAAAAAGAGAGAAAGAGAGGGGCGGAGGAGAGAGGGGTAGATAGATAGATGGAGAGAGATAAAAAAAGAGAGGGGTAGAGGATAGATAGAGAGAGAGACAAAGAAAGAGACAAAGAAAGAGAGAGAAAGAGAGGGGCGGAGGAGAGAGGGGTAGATAGAGAGAGATAAAGAAAGAGAAAGAAAGAGAGGGGCGGAGGAGCGGAGGAGAGAGGAGTAGATAGAGAGAAAGAGAAAGATAGAGATAAAGAAAGAAAAAGAAATAGAGGGGCGGAGGAGAGTGGTGTAGATAGAGTGAGAGAGAGAAAGAGAGATAAAAAGAGAGAGAAATAGAGGGGCGGAGGAAAGAGGAGGAAATAGGGGAGAGATAAAAGAGAAAAAACGAGATATAGATATAGATGCATTTATTAACATATAGGTGTCTTTATCATTTCTCTATCACCTTTTATCTCTTTACGATCTCCAATTATACCAACTGTATAAATCTTGCTCTCACTTTATATATAATCAAGCAATGTCCAGAACATAAAGGAACTCGGTGTCATTTTGTGCATAGCACATAATACCGTATTGCCTTCTTTATTTTGTGTTTGTATATAGTAAGTTTAACTAATCAGACGACTCCAGATTCCTTAGGATTATATATATATATATATATATATATATATATATATATATATATATATATATATATATATATATATATATGTATGTATTACTAGCAGCACCCGGGTACCGGTGTTTCCCGCTGGAAATATAGCCCAAGGCCAGAACAATTTAGTGAGGCCTATCTCCTAGAAAAAAATACCCATGATTATCTAGTGCATTATCGTATGTGAGTCGTATGAATTAATGAGCATGGAGAAACCGCTATAAATACTACTAGAGATATGACAGCGATTGCTATTCGTAGCCACTCTATGTTTCAGAAAATTGCGGGCACTGGCAACCGTGGCCTAAATAAACACCCCGTGCGTCTACTATCGTGAAAATATCTGAGAGTTGCAGGTAGCGGGATGTACTTAATGTTATTGTTGGCGGTGATGGTTACGGGTGTGGCTTTCGGGTTGTTATTTGACTTTACAACTGTCATTGTCAGTGTATGTTGGGCATTGTCGTTTATTGGCAACTATGCCCAGTATCGGCCTAAATTTGACTGATCGTAAATGAAAGCGTTTGTCACTTTGCTTTCGAGAACGATATCTATGTTCAAAGTAAACGTACATGTTATTTTAAATGATCGATGTGTTAAATATTAAATGTACTAAGGTCAAAGGAAAGAGACGGGTCTGTACTGCCAAAATAGCTAAACAGTTTGTTTTTCTTAATAAGTGTATAATGGGTACTTCCAAAGCGCTCTACAGTTTTATTTCCCCGTATATCACAGCAGGCCATTGTAATTAATTATTAGCATACTAACTTTCTTACATTTTAAAGAAAAAAAACTTTAAATAAACGACTAATATTTTTAAACTTTTACAGCATACATACATAATGTAAAAATTTGGGTTTACATTATTGACACTTTCAAACAACGTTCCTATGTAGTGATATTTGTGAAGTCGTAGACATACCCATGTTAAAAAAAATCTAGAAAAAAATTAAATAATAGTCATATTTTACTGAGATTTTCTATATTTATCCATTATTAAGTCAACTTACATAATAAAGGAAGATTAAATATATTAGAGCAAATATTTTGTGTTTGGTATTAAACCGCCCTGTATATTTGATGTTTCTAAAACTAAAAAAAAAATGGTGGGCCATAAAACTTTCAACATTTTTTACAGCTGAAAAAATCAAATAATTAAAAAAATATAATTATTGTCATATATATATATATATATATATATATATATATATATATATATATATATATATATATATATATATACCCCCGTTATTTATTTCACTTAACTAAAAGTTGTAAATCAAATTAAACATAAAATCAACACTATTATATTAACAAAATAATCATTTTTCTTGATAATTAATTTTTATAGGTAATATAATTTAAATTACAGCAAAAAACAAAAACAGAATTCTAAGACAATAATTATTTAAAAATATCAGGGACTCGATTTTAACTCGGAAAATAAACTATTTACAAATAGCGTAATATCAAAAATACAGGAGTAAATTTGGTTTAATGTAATCTGCCATTAAACTGTTAATAAGTAAAATTTCACCACGTTATTGAAAATTTAACCATGCTATTATATTTTAATCTATACACGTTGTTAAACGATTAAAATAAACAAATAATGTAAGATTTTAGCTGTTAAGTACTTATATATTTTGGTTCGTGCTGAAATAATAATTTTATTATTTTGAAAGCCATTATTTACATAGGGAGGCTGTTTTATAACTAATCTGTGCTTCAACCTTCTCATATGCCTATGATGGCAGATAGTATTGCGCTCTGCCATCATATTCAACCGAGATCAATATCTACTTTAATATTTGGGGCGTATGTATTTGTTGTACCGCACTATATCTAAATAGTTTTTTTTAGGTTAAATTCAAGTTTTACGCTAATTTTTTATTCACTCGTAAGTTGGAATAATAGTGACAAAACACGCCCCCCTTCCCAAGAATAAAATTGCCATATAAATAAATACATCAGTATTTCAGCACGGTCACACAAGTACATACACACCCAAAATTGTGCGTTGTATTGTTCAACGCTTTTGATTTTAAATTCTAAAAAGAAACACACACACATACGTGCTCATTTTAAAACTTCGGTATTTCTGTAGTGTAAAGCCTGTTTTTCCGTGATTCTCGATGAACAACGCCAGGCGAGCAACGGAAACCGCCGGATTCTACCTAGTGAACAAGAAAAACGCGAGCGAGCAGACGGTAAAAATTGGAAGAAGAAGAAAAAAGCAAGTAAAAGAAAAAAGTTTACAAGGAAAACGAAAAGAAAGGCAGAGTATCATTGTGCCAACGTATTATAACTACCTCAACATCCCCATGTAAAGAACAGCTTTCGGAACAAACGCACCCAAGCTTGAAAGCCATTCTTACGATTGGTTGTAATGTTTATTCCGAAAGCCGTTTATAACATGGGCAGTGTGGGTGCTATGCTAGGCTGTGCCAGGTCGTAAAAAATAGCAAAATAACTTCTCATACACAAACTAATAAAAAAATCACATCCTCACATATAAATAATAGCGTGATGTTACTCATTTAGAGTTTGTGAAACATTTGTAATTAAACACGATAAAACTTAGCGAATTGGCAACTCGAAACAAATGGAAACGAATGTTTTTCTCATGCCTCCCTACAAATATTTTAGTAAAAACGGAATACTATATCGTTATCTTTCTTACGAAAATAAAATATAATTATACATTTTTTTATTAGTTTCTTTTACTGTAATTTAATTAAATAAATAACGAAATTTAAAAGAAAACAACTTTGACTTCTTCGTTGTAAAATAACACCGCAAATAAATTATAAACTGCTATTTTATTCCGAACAGAAGTTATTTGTAAACAAAAAAAAATATTATATAAAAAAATATAAATATATAATTATAAACACACACACACACACACAGGCATATATATATATATATATATATATATATATATATATATACCAGTGGTGAAAAAACCAGACTAGAGTGCTCAATGTATAGCCAAAGCCGTATATAGGAAATTTATTACTGTGAGTCCAGAATGAGTTTGCATATTGTTTCAGCTAGAGGAAGATCCTCAAAAAGAGAGAATATCCAACTAGCATCGTCAGAATTCATAGATGGACTAATCAAATATCAAATAAGAATGGAAAAATCGTAGATGAAGGGGAGTTAGAAAAGAAGGAGGAGTGGAAGGGAGAGGGCGTTGGAATTTAAAGTAGTAGGAGTGTATATAATAAGAGAGGGGTTTATAATTAAATATTAATTATGTATTAATTCTTATATACTTTTTTTGTTAGTTTATAACAGTTTAAAATTAAAAGACGCTATTCTTATTTATAACGGCATAAGTAACAGTTAATTTAAAGGCTCGCCATGGTAACAGCTTGGAGAGTTAATGTTAGTGGGCATGGTGTGGTGGGAGGAGGAAAGAACTTGTTGCAAATGGGGTTTAAAGTGATTTAGCCGGGCGGGGAGAGATTGAAAAATATTTATTGTTTATTATTTATAAAAAAGGAAAGAAAAAGAGAAGGAAAATAGGCGGACACATTAATGAATTATAAGTTACAGGTTTATTTTGATAGTATAATGATAAGTCAGAATATCAGTAAGTTAATAAAATAATAGATTAAAAAGTATTAAGGAAATGTTTATGATAAGTAAATAATACACACACACATATAAATACACATACACGCGTACACCTGCACAACTTATGGACACACATCAATGGGGGAAGAGCGCATGCCTAAGTATATATAAAAACACAAATACGTAAACATATATATATACATATATATATACACATACCGACACATAGATACATATATATATAAATATATACATACACGCGCATATATATATATATATATATATATATATATATATATATATATATATATATATATATATATAAATTAGCCGGGCAGGTAGAAAGTATTACAGGTTTATTTTGATAAAATAAAATAGGTGAGAATGTCAGTAAATAACTTAAATAATAGATTAATAAAATTAAGGAAAAGTTTGTGATAAGTAAACAACACACATACACAAATACAAACACACGCATACATATGACAGCATATGCACAGACGTTGATGGGGGAATAGCACATGCCTGAGTATATAAATATATACACAAATACGTAAATATACACACATATATACAAATATACATACATATACACACATATAAAATACTACATTATGTCAATGAACGTGAAACCCTGCGCAAAATAGTGCTGCCCTTAAGCAATATGTAAACTGTGCCTATAATGTTTCACTGTAAGTAATCCGTGTTGACCAGTTGTAATATTTTGCTTAATGTTCAGATGAATAATTAAAAGGAAGATTTACATATTTCAATAGTAAAATCGAAAGTTATTATTATGTAAAACCATGTATTCAGTATCGTGGATCTTACTCTTTACGTAACAAAGTTTTTAAACGGTTTACATAGAATAAGGTGAGAAAAAATTAGAAAAAAAGAAAAATAAGAAAATAAAGAAGTAAAAAGAAACATATTAAGAATTAAACGAAAAAAATTAAAGAAAAAAGTAAGGGACAAGACTGAAAAGTAGAAAAATAAAAAGAACAAATAAAAGAAAAATTAATAATAAGAAGGTAAATACGAAAATATAAGAAAAAAATTTAAAGGCATAACGTAAAAAATAGTTTCCAAGTTTTACCGAGAATGAAGGAAAAGTAGAAGTTGCAAAAGAAAAAAAGAAACACAATACAAATTAAAAACAGGAAAAAGCATAAAAAGAAAATAAAAAGAAAGAAGAATGCCAGCGAAGTAAGAACCAACACCAAGTGGCTAACAGACAATTGTGTTTATTTACCAACGCCCGGGAGCAAGGAAAAATACATTGATAGTAATGTGATGTAACCAAAACATGAAATATAACTGAGAAAGTTAAGTGACACTTTTTAAAACAGTAAAACACAGTTTGTTTGTATTCCACGTGTTAATTTCAGGTATCGTATCTAATGGGGATACCGAGAAAGTTTGTCTCCGTGTTTGAAAACGGTATTCCCTTAATCAAAGCAGTACTGGTTCTAACTGTAAGGTGTAAACTCAAGTGCCATTTCGTCATTCTGCTAAAATCAGAATTGAAAAAGAGCGTTTCGTATTATCTAATGCTAGGCTAACATAATATGTATGAAAGTAATGCATTAAACTAGTGGAATAATAAACTAGGGAATTTTAACTAAGTATTACTGTAAATAAAGGACCGGCGATTTAGAGTTTGTTCGGGAGCTAACAATAAATAGATAAAATATTTGCTACTAACATGGTGAGATCATGTTGTTGAGAGAGTCGGCCGGAGAAAATATACCTTTTGTAGAAAAAAGAGAGAATGTGTATATTATACATGTAGTATGAGTTGGGAATGGTGGGTGCGGGAGATTTGAATATCTGGTTGGTTTCCTATAATGTCAGCAGATGCGAGAGGAGAATCGTTATCAGATTTTTCATGACTATGTCATGATATGATTTTTGCCACCTTACAGCTAGCCAGGGACAACGTTCAAGGTTCTTTTTTCTACATTACTTGACAGTATCGCACACACAGTACTTAACTGATATACAACCAAGACTCGTGCGCTTTTATCGTAGCACGATTTCGAATGTGATAATTGCATTACAATTTTTTCACTATGCTCATAAAGAAAATTTACTTCTGTTTTCTCACTGCTTAGTCACCTAATCGAATTTGATTGAAATGTTGGAAAGCCCCCCCCCCAAAAAAAACTTTTAAACTTCATTATAATGTAGTATATATACATTTCAATGTTAACGAGTTTCCGCCCCTATAGCTCTCTTAGAGTACACATATACATATTCTGCACTGTGACGTACTCGAAAAATATAGACATACCTTGAAGGGAATGTAAGGGTAATGACATTAATTCAACACAAATATCATCGCATTTACAATAACGGACATTATCAAGCAAATACAAGATTTTTCTAAAACGCATTTAACCAACTGTGATCCTCGGTGTCAAGCCCTAAACTACTAATTCATATTTATATATTAAATTTATAATTGCTACTCATGAATACCATAATGTAAAACACAATATGTCTTATGAGTTGTGAATATAGACTACACGCTATATATAAATATATATATATATATATATATATATATATATATATATATATATACATATATGCATACATTACCCGAGGTCACCTTTTATCAAAGCCAAGGGCCATTAGTTGTTAAAGCTTAATAAGTGTCGGGAAGACTGTGAGACAACGTCGTGATTATCGGCAATGGTGAAAGGTCTACGCTTTCATTATTTAATAAGACAGCTCAACAAGAACTTATTGACAATAGATTTGAAAACGACCGTCTTATCATCAGCTGTAAAGTAGTCCTGCGGTAATGGGATTGTTATAGAAAGGAACCATTGCTAATATAATTTTTGTTTAGTTTTAGGCACTGATACATAGTATTTGAAATTATGGTTAGTTTTTGTTGCTGAATGAATATTATTTGGGAATGATTTGCACAAGGTATTGTACTTCTAGTTAGAAAAAAATGAAGTATGCTTATCCATGTGTCTATTTTAATGTAGATTAAATTAACGATTATGTAGATTAAATAAAAGCTCTGAGTGCTTTACGAACAAATAAGCAAACACGCGTCATTTAAAACTTTAATCTATGGATAGGCAGAAATGCAGGTTACCATAGCTTCTGTAATCAAAATGGACAACAATTATACACGTTCTCTCCGTGCCTTGTCATCGAATAGTACTTTACTGTGATCCAAGGACGATAGTATTTTCCAATTAAGTGGAGTTTATGAGTGGAATTATTCCCAATAACCGTATTTTATTTCGTTTAACTATATAGAAAATTACGTTTTTAAAGTTTTCAAACAAAATAGAAAATTTTGATGAGAAAGGTGTTCAAAATCGTCGCATTAACTGAAAAGCGATAACCCTCACGCAAAACCTGCTTTTTGATTGATATATGTCGCCTGAAACCTGAAGATTACCAGAAAAATTATTTAGCCGATTCTATGCTATTATAAAACTATTAGTTTCCTCTCACAATCCTTTATAAGTATTCATGTTAGTTTATTCGAAGCATAATTTAAAACGAACATACAAGGCAAAATTGAGATGATTGCAAATGCATCAATCGTTGATCGGAAAATCCTCACCAAAAATGCTGTAGATATTTTATAAAATGTAATTGGATTAGAAAATGGAAGACATTTTGAGAATATTTTTATCAAGCCTAACCGCAACTTTATAGAAAATCAGACAAATAATCACGGAACAAGAACTGAATCTCAGAATAAAAATGATTAATAGACACAAAGTGTCATTGCAAAGAAGGAAAAAGTTGCCCAGGTCTGACTGATAGATAATTTATACAAAGAATTGCTTATATTTGTCAATAATTAACTCGTTCAAAACTCCATTAAGTGCTTGCCAGAACAGGGTATACCCCAAGAGGTGGAGACAATTAGCAAGTAAAAAATCACACTATAATAGTCTCCAAACACTACAACATGATTTTGTTAAAATGCATTCCCTCTTAACTGCACACATTTTTGAACAGAAACAGTATTGAACAAAACAAATTAAAGTTGGCCAAATGTTAACCCTAACCCATTTAGTAAATAAGGCATTAAATTCCAAGGCCCAAATGATATGACTGATAGTATCAGTTTCTTTCGGTTCGATTCATCTTGGAAAATTAGTAGAGGCAATATTGGCGTATGGAATTATTTTCTTTTTATCCTGCATCTAAATTATGCACCACCTATATATTCTGATCTAAAAACAGATCTAGGTTGGGTCATTGAAAAACCAAGACTATGCCATCGAGAAATTAATAAAAATATAACGCAAATGAGTTTACGGTATCATTAGACACCATTGATTAGCTAGGTAACTCATCCATTTTTCGAAGGAGACAATGAGATGACATCTGCTTTATGTTGGCAAACATGATTTATCTGTTAAAAACAAGGAAAAATATGAAACAATAAAAACACTGCGTTGCCATATATGTTCAGGTATTTGTATAGCTCGGTAAGAACATACAGCCGGGAAACAGAAACACGGTTTGATCTGTTTTGCTTAAATTCTTGAGGGTTGAACACTGAAGAAATCAGTACTACTCATTAATTTGAAATATCAGTTTTTATGTTTGGGATGGATTTTTTCAAATTGCATCTTCCGTCAATTTTTCACGCTCAACTTTGGAATAGTTATTTCGTTTACAGTTGAAATAGCAGATTCATTGATTTCTTTAACTCACGTTTGAGATTTTATTTATTTTTTGTATTAACGTGGAATAGAATTTAATTAAGACATACTTTTGAAACAATAGGAACAGAATATTGTTTAGATATGTGTAACATTAAAGTTAGTAAGTAAAATTGTTTTTGCTACAAAGCGCATTTTGTTTGTTTGGCTCTTGTAATGAAAACATGACAAGAGATTCCGTCTAGTAATCTTTATTAACTAAGAATCTTACTACTCGTCTACTCGAAAAGCGGAAATGTACAGCTTTTCCTTGGATTATTAAAGAGAAGATAATCCATATTCACAACATACCCTCCCACCAAATTTCTCAGTGATTAGAAAGAAAGCCCCTTAAATGTCCAGGCTTCCTTACGAGCTAACACTCTATGAATAGTGGTCGGAGTACTCAAACAAGAGCGGAGGGAGGCTCTTTAGTGCAAACCTGTCTATGGGCTCTAAAATACCTCGCTCCGAAATCTTTCCTTCTAACTGGAGCAGGCCAAAGTGTCGGGCGGAGACAGTGTCATTAAACGATGCATCATGGGCAATTTTAGTGTCATGATCTTCAGGAAGGGCTTCAGTGTCAAGAGCTGTCCATGGTCCTGCTACGTCTCCGGCAGGTGTTAGGTCTCTGAGAGACACCTTAGACTCTTTACCATCTACATGTTGTACTAGAGTGTACTGGGGGTTCTATGAGCTCTACCTCGTCCGCCAAGGAATCGTTCTTGGTGTAACGTGCATGTCATCTCAGAAACAGAGTATCGGCCCGATAGAACCAAGATGGAAGGGAAGCTCCCGTCGAACTCCGTCGCTGCAAAGGTACAAATATTTAGTGTGGAGTGGCATCCGTGGTGGTACACAATAGCGATCGAATGGTGCATTATATAACAAGAGATTTTCCAAATTATCAATCAGACACCCGTTTTTTGATGCAGCCAATTGAACGGTCTTCCAAATAATGCCGTTATATCTTTCGCATTGGCCCTTATCCTTTGAGTTGTAGGGAATTGTCTTACTTATACTTACTCCTCATCTATGTAGAAATTGTCGAAGCTGCTCTTACATGAAAGACGCTCTTCATTTGATGTATATAGACAAGAAGACGGCGAATAGTAAGCAGAAGCATTATATACTTGCAGTAGCCGATTTCCCTGAGCAGGAAAAGGAAAAAAGAAACCGTGAATATTCGTCGATAACAGTTAATATACATCGATTCCTTGGTAGCTGTCCTTTAAAATAACAATTGAGTCTTTCAAACGATTGTGTTGCTTTTACTAAAACACCAGTTTTAGGTTTATAAAATCGAGGTTTCATATCAGTTTACGTTTGGCAGGAATCTGTAATTCTTTTTACTTCCCTCACTAGGAAAGGAAAGTCTCTACACATCACAATATGATCTATTCGGGTGACAGAGATTGTTATATAGAATTCGGAGTTCGTCCATGCTTGATACAGCATACTCTTGACAGTGTATTATCTGTTAAGTTCTCCTTGCTGGGTCATTAAAGGAGAAACAATATAGTTCAATTCTCCACTGCACGATTTTCTCATTCTTTATTTTGCTTGTAATCTTAGAGTTGAACAAAACAGCAACTGATTTTTGGTCAGTTATAAGTTTAAAGTGGTGTGCGATGAGATAGTGTCGCCATTTTCTTAATGCCTTGACTATGGCGTATGCTTCTTTTTAATTCCTGGGTGCTGTCCTCCAGCCTGTATAGAGGATCCTTGAACAAAAGGCTACAAGACGATCAACTTGTCTCACAGACGCAATAATAGTACAGTCGGACGCATCCGTTTCAATATCGAGAAGAATATTTTGGTCTATTCACTGATTTCGCAATATCCTTTTCCAGTCCTCCGAATGTCTCAATGGCTTGACGGGACAGGGAAAATGTCTCTACTTGTGTTAATGGATGCATCTTTTTTTAGAACGATGCACTCCAGTGGGGTAATAAGCACACATGCCCATAGCACGTCGAAGGGAAGCCCGATTGTGAGGGACAGTAAAGGTTTCAATTGATCTGCGCCCGGTTCTATAAAAACTTTGCCTATGGTATACCTCAGTAGGTTTGTTGTCCAGTCCAAACGAGCATTTGTCGTCATTTAGGGTAGGGTTGTATTTGTCGAGGGCGGAGATGAACCGTCTGAGATTTTTTGTCGCGTTCCTTTTTATTATGGCCACATACTGGGACGTTGTCAATTTAGGCAAATGTGCCTTCCAGTTTCTTATCCGTTATGATTTGGTCGACTATCCCTTTGGAAGCCGATTACCCCATTCATAATGCCAGAAGGAATCCTACGCAACTGATATAGTCGACGTTCGCCTCTAAAACTGTGTATAGTTTGTCTCTAGGTATAATGGTGATCTGATTGTGCGCGCTTTTCAAGTCCAGGGTGCTAAACATGCGATAATTGTCTATTTCACCTATCATTTCATTTCAGGATAGCCTGGGTAGTGTGAAGGCGTCTAAAAGAGTAAATCTATTTATAGTTTGGAAGTAATCTATAACCATTCTCTTTTCATGGTTTTAAGAAGTGGTTATAACGACCTGAGCTTTCCAGGGTTGTTTGCCATTATACCCTCTCATAGTAGTCTTTTATCTCAGAGTCCATGATTTTTTATTATTATAAGAACAACGTCGGCTTCTTATTGCTCTCGCAATGTAGTTTTCAGTTAGGTTTTCGAAAAGTGACGGATACTGGATTTTTACTGTTGCTAATTCACAAATTTGCAATGCGGGCATTGAGCAGCCAAACAGAATATCAATTTGTGAGTTTTGCTGAAAATATCGTGTCACATTATTATTTCGCAACAAGGGTTTTCATTGCGGATATTTTAGTGATTTTATAGATGTAATTAAATAGTAAGTCCACCAAACAATAACCACTTACTTGTGCAGGCCATGACGCGTTTGCCATTGTTATTCTGCTGAGGAGGGTATAAAATACAATTTGTTGGTTTTTACCGAGCGTTGTTTTATAAACTATTCTGGGCTTCCGGTATCGAGCAGAGCATTCGTAGATCTCCCGTTAATGTTTCCAGCACTTGTCCCCTGAATCGCTTTCTGGGCCTGTGAAAATTCGCTCCGGTCGCATAAATTGGTCCATTCTTACTGGAAGAAATTGTAATGAAAACAGGACAAGAGATTCCGTCTAATAATCTTTTATTCAATTAATAATCTTAGTATTTGTCTAGTTGACAAGCTGAAATGTACAGCATTTATAGCTTGCATTAACAAAGAGGAGATAAACCATATTTGCAATAGCTCTGTTACAAAAGATATGTGCTACGTATGGTTCCATGTAACCTTGTTCGTCAGTCAGTATAATAGTCATGTTTTAGTTTGGAATATCATTTGATTGGAGGGTAAACGTTATTTAATATACGTAGCTTAGTATTCGATTTTATTTCCGTCCTTTTATCTGCTCGGCTTATTCTGCTACCTTGTAAGGCAGCAAATTCTTATATTTCTGGTATGCTTCTTGTTCTTTGATTGTTTTGTAGATTTTTTGCGCACGTAGACATGTCAGTTAACTTGCTTGTCACATTACAGGAGGATTTCCCCAGTCTCAAGCAATTCAATTGTACCAGGCGAGTCAATTTGCTTTTTGTTTTTCTGTGATTCAATTAATCTAAGTCTTCGTGTCAAACACCCTGCACATGAGCAAAGTTTGTTCTTTGTTCCAGTTGGAAAATGTATTAATTATGCGAAAAAGGGAAAACAAAGATACGTCGGCTCCGTCACGTACGATGAAGAAAACTGCTTCAATAACAATCTTTTTTACATAATTAACTTTCAAACAGGGTGACCTTAACAAATACTACTTTGACACAAAGTTTCGTATCTCCGCTGGACAAGTGCAAAGAGAACTTGGATCTTGGGGAGGCTTAGTGCCACTCACATTCCAGTATAAACCAATGGCCACTGCCAGCGAGAAATCGATGGTAAGAAGCTGTTGCGATGGTCCAAATTCATTTGCAAATGTTGTCGAAGGAGTAGGAGAGAGATGGACGGCTGGGGAGACTTGTAGTCACTCAGAGAACACCACAGGTCTCCAATCTGATCGTTTGCTGACTTGTTTGAAAGCTCCATGTGAGCCAATAATAATAATAATAATAATAATAATAATAATAATAATAATAATAATAATAATAATAATAATAATAATAATAAAAATAATAATAATAATAATAATAATAATAATAATAAAAATAATAATAATAATAATAATAATAATAATAATAATAATAATAAAAATAATAATAATAATAATAATAATAATAATAATAATGATAATAATGATAATAATAATAATAATAATGATAATAATGATAATAATGATAATAATAATAATAATAATAATAATAATAATAATAATAATAATAATAATAATCTTCTCTACTTTACCAATTATCTAAAAGTACCTTTAATCGATGTAATTTTTGGGATTACTGAACCGGTAAAAAAATAATGAAAAAAATCCTGGTTTCCCCGCAGTCATCCTGAAAAGTCATTTAAAAATGTTTCATCTTGTTGAAAATTGTAACTATTCCTCGCAACAGCTCTTTGTTTGCCCACTCATTCCAAGCAAATAAAATGTGTTAATAACCACTTGGTATCATTAGCATAACTTTGTATTAAACATGGATTAATTACAGAACAGAAAGTATAGCAAAGAAGTGTTGTATTTCGGCCTTTAAGTTTCATATATCGTAGGTAGATGACACCAAACTAATGAATTATCGAACGCAAGTAAGGTCATAAACAGATATCACTCTTTGAAATATTTTCTTGTCTTAATTTATGATGATGGAATTTAATGCTTTAAAAATAACGAAGATTTGGCGTTATCATATTGGTTTTGGTGAAGGGACGTATTGATTGAAAGAAAAAATTCTGCCTTTTGTTACTAAAGTTCACTTACATTTTTATACAACTGACTCAGCCCCTATTGACCAACGTGACATACGTCAGTTACGAAATTATTTGACAATCATATTGAAACTTCGTAACAATAACATTACCACATAAGTCACGTGTTTTTTTGTTTTTGTTTTTTGTAAAATTTACTAAAACATTGAGATTTCCTATAAATTTACTGACGCAGAGAAAGCGAATCGCAGCAATAATTTATCGGGCTGGGTAAATGGCACCCGGAATTCTAAGTAACAAAGGTCAAGACGAAGTGTTTTGTAAAGAACTATTAAAAAGCAAGTGTGTTAGCAACATTCAAGCGATCGAATAAATTCATTATATGTCTATATTATTCCTTTTAATGAAATAGTATTGCATTACGCAAATTCATTTAGCCGCAAAGAAACATGCAAACACACACACACACACATATATATATATATATATATATATATATATATATATATATACGGAAAGACGCACACGCGCACATACGCATATATATATATATATATATATATATATAAGTAAATCAAAACATATCTACTATTGTAGACAAATATTTTAAAATAGTATAAGCTTTATTCGTTTTAATCGAGCAATTATTAATTAAACCAAATTTCCTCATATTTTTGGATTGTTTCTATCTATCTATATCTATGTATATATATATATATATATAGAGAGAGAGAGAGAGAGAGAGAGTCATCGCCTAACAGTACTGTTTCGTTGTATCACAACGCATCAGTTCGGCTAGACTAGCACCTTTACCTGGTCGGAGATTGAACGTACAATCACCGTGTTTATAGTCGACAATGCTACCCACCGGCCTAGGAATCGATACTCTCAAATAGCCTTAGCGAATGTAAATTTAAGTAACAAATGGCCCACTGTTTTTACAGTGTTCGAGCTGTTTATTTATTTTCAAACAAAAAACAGCGATCCCCACTTATAGCTATTTAAGTAGTAAGTGAGATACATTTATGACAGTGCTCAACCCTAATAAGGGTGTTTTACTACATAGTCATCGTCATACTGCACTATTTCGTTTTATGACAACCCACTAATGCGGCTAAACTAGCACCTTTCCTTATCCGGAGATTTAACCTACAATAACTGTTTATAGTCCGCAGTATTACCGACTGGTTTATATGTATATGTGGTCTCAGACATTCAGCTGGGGACAGAATGTCTGAGACCACATCACTTTGCAAAACACGTTTAGTATCAGCAGATGTAAAAATAACATTTACAACACTCATTTAAAAAAAAAACGAAAATATCTGAAGAGAGCGAAACAAAGCTTGAAACGCGTTATAAAAATATTTTTAAATAAAAATATGATAAAAGGCTGAACACCCCACAATTGTTGATGGCTATACTCTTTTAAATATAGATTTTTTCTCTCATTGGAACTATACAATCATTACTTTAAATATATATATATATATATATATATATATATATATATATACACATATATACGGGCAAACAGTTAATAAAACATGTTAAAAACACTTTGAAATAAGTTAAAAACATATTTAATCTGAAAAGAAAACACTAGATAAGTGGATAGTCCTTAATCCGCGGAGTTTCGAAGCAGTACTTTCCTTCTCATCAGAGGGTAGGAATTAGCAGAATGCGGGATCGGATTTTGCATGCAAAAGTATTTGATGAAACAATAAGAAAACCAAAGATCTTACTTGAAAGCAAAAAAAGTGTAGCAGAGGGAATATGGTGAAGAAAAAAAGTGAGTACACATGAATGGATAGTCTGGCGGAAGATAACTAATCCAGTGACGGTAAAATCCAAATGTATAACTTCAAAAAAGTTAACAGGTTTTCCATTTGCACAAGTAAAATCCAATGAAATTCCTAAATTGGAAGAAGATGGTCCATAATAATCCAAAGGCAGAAATCCATGAAATAATTCACAAAAAAGTGTGTGCAAGGAAAAAAAGGACAAAGTTTCCAATAATATTAATAAAAGAAAAATAAGATATGCTTTTCACTCTACTTCCGAGACATAAATATAAATAAGAAACATCAGGGAAGAAAAAGAGGAGAGAGAGAAAAAATGATGATAGAGTTAAATATAAAATATAAAATAAATGTCAAAATGACACACACACACATATATATATATATATATATATATATACATATATATATATATATATATATATATATATCAACCGCCAGATAACGTCGGAGCTCACAAGAGTCAAGAAAGCCAACATCCCCGAAGTTTAATACTCGAGATTCACTTTCATTTGGGCTCATCAGTTAGACACATCTGAACTCGGGATTTGAAACTTGAGCATCTTGCATGCTAAGCGAGCAGTCAAGCAACTATGCAAAAACGCCACACAACACAATAATGAACCCGCGGAATAGATCCGACAAGTTCCGACAGGAATTATTATTATTATTATTATTGGCTCACATGGAGCTTTCACACAAGTCAACAGACGATCTGTTTGGAGATCTGTGGTATTCTCTGGAACTGAGTTACAACAAGTCTCCCCAGACGGTCAGACCCCTCCACTTCCTTCGTTAGCATTTGCAAATGAATTTGCATCATCCCAACAGCCGCTTACCATTGATTTCTCGCTGGTAGTGGCCATTGCTTTATGCTGGAATTTGAGTGGCACTCAGCCTCTCCAAGGTCCCAGTTCTCTTTGCGCTTGTCCAGCTGAGGTCTGGTCGGCGCTCGCTCCTCGGTCTTCCAGTCCTTATTGACCCTTCTCGACCCTTTGGTATCATTGTTTTTTTTTGGGGGGGTCGGTGATGAAGCAATGGGGGAAGTGCATGGTGGGGGGTGTAGAACTTGTAAATATGCAGTTTCGGTGTTCCTCATTTCCTGTAACGCTTATTCGTTATATTGTCTTGTATTATTCTCCACATTCAAGGGTTTTCCTTAATATTTCAGTCGTTTTCATTATCGTTAGTCGTTATACTTTTGCAGTTATTCCTCTGATTCCAATTTCTGACATTCCTTTTCCGAAGTTTTCGGGATTGTTCCTAGTGGTCCTACTATTATTGATACCATTTGGACTTTCTTCATCATCCAAATCCCTTTTAACTCTCTGGCTAGCTCTGTGTATTCGCTTCGTTTCTCATTTTCTTTCATACTTACCCTGTGATCAGCTGGGACTGCAAAGTCCACGATTAGACAGGATTTTTCTTTCTTGTTAATTATTACGGCATCTGGTCTTCTTACTTGGATGGGGTTGTCCGTCTGTATGTCCATGTCCCATAGGATTTTGTGGTTCTCGTTTTCGAGTGCTGTTGCAGGTTTATGCTTGTACCATTTGTATGTACGCTAAGAATGCAGTCGTTTACACAATTCCCAGTGTACCACCCTCCCCGCTTGGTCATGCCTGTTTTTGTATTCCTTTTGGGCAAGTTTGCTGCATTCGCTTACTATATTGTTTATTGTTTTGTCTCTTTGTCAGCAGAGTCTGCATTTGCTGTTTTCTTGTGTTTTATCGATCCTTGCTTTGATATGGTTGGTTCTTATCGAGTTATCTTGTGCTGCGGTTATTAGAGATTCAGTTTCTCGGTGTATATGTCCTTTTCGCATCCATGTCCAGGTGTTTTCGTTATTCTCATATTTTGTCATTCTTATGAATCTTCCGTGGAGTTGTTTCTCTTCCCACTTCTCTTTTCTCGTTTTGTCGTTTGTCTCTCTGTTTTCTGTTTTGTTTTTTTCAGAGTCTCTCGCTGCCATAATTATTCTTTCAATGTTTTGCATTATGTATTTTTCTAGTTCTTTTGTCGTGTCCTTCACACAGTCTTCTATAGAGATCAGTCCCCACTCACCGTCTTTCCTTTTCACATAGAGTCTGTCAATATCGTCCTTTGGGTGTAGTGCATTATGCATGGTCATGAGTTTCCTGGTTTTCTGATCGAGTTGTCTAAGTGCTTCTTTTGTCCACCCTATAAATGGCCCAGAGCATCTTACTAGTGATACTGCCCATCTAGTAATACATTTTATTAGGTTTCTACTATATAATTTAGTTTCCAGGAATTTTCTTGTTCTCCTGAGGTATTCCTTTCCGACTTTCTCTTTCATTTCTGTTGCTCTGATGGTGTCCGCTTCCAGAATTCCCAAGTATTTATAGTCGTCTTGTTCCCCTAGTGTCCTCATTCCTGTTTGGTTGGGTAGTTCCATGCCTTCTGTTGTTTCCAGTTTTCCCTTTTTTATAACTAGTTGTGCGCACTTTTCCATTACAAATTCCATTTGGATATCTTGGCTGAAGATTTTAGTAGTATTAATTAGTGTCTCTAGCACCTTTTCGGTCCTTGCAAAAAGTTTCAGATCGTCCATGTACATCAGGTGGTTCATTTTTTCCTCTGTATTGGAGAACTTGTATTCGGCTTGGCACTTCCTCAGAATACTGTTCAAGGGCATCATGGCTATGATGAACAGCATTGGTGATAGCGAGTCTCCTTGGAAGATGCCTCTTTGTATGTTAATTTCTGTTATGTGTTGTCTATCAGCTGTCAATTCCGGTCTCCATGTTTTCATTGCATTTTCTATTACATTGGTGATCCTGCTTGGTATTTTACACATTTTTCGGCATTCTATTATCCATGCTTGGGAGATCCTGTCGTACGCTTTTTTGTAGTCGATCAATGCCATGGCTAAATTCTTTCTCCTCCTTTTTACCGCCTTTAGGATCTTTTGATCTCTATATAACAGGTCATGTGTTCCTCTTTTTCCTTTTTGGCATCCTTTCTGCTCCTCAGGGATGAGTCCACGGTTATTCAGTGAGTGGTATATTTGTTCCCTCAGTTGTGCTGCCAGTATCTTCCACATAGTTGGTAAGCACGTGATTGGCCTATAGTTGCTAGGGACGGTTCCTTTCTCCGTGTCTTTCTGTAGCAGTGTAGTTCTACCTTTAGTCATCAAATCTGGTACGCTTGCTTCCTGTATACATCGTCTCAGATTTTGGGCTAGCCTTTCGTGTAAGGTGGTGAATTTTTGGAACCAGGATGCATGTATCCCGTCGTGCCCTGGTGCTCTCCAGTTTGCCATTTTCCTATGGTGTTCTTTAAGGTTTCCTTGCGGATTTCATTCACTGTTCCTTCTTCGATTTGTTGTAACCCTTCTTTCATGTCTTTCAGCCACACGGTATTTCTATTGTGGTCTCGTCGCTCTTCCCATATTTTACTCCAGTAGAGTTTTGTTTCTGTCGGATTTGGTTGTTCTGTTTTTGTGTTTCCTCCTTTCACATTTTGGTAGAATTGGATTTCATTAGTTTCAAATGTTCTGTTTGTTTGCATTGTTCAGATTTATATCTATATCGTCTCAATCTCGCTTCTTTTGCTTTTATTTTTTGGTCCAGTTCTTCATGTTTCTTGTTTAGTCTCTCCCTGTTAGTTACATTTCCAATATTCCGTTTTCTCCACATTGCTGTCTTCCTGTTGATCACTTTGGCTTCTTTTTATGTTTGTGTATTTAGGTTTCTAGTCTTATTTCCCATCCAGGTTTTGTTGGTCCGCTTGACCCCGGTTGTTTTTCTGATTTAAGTTTCATACTGTCCATTTTGGCGCCTGCGTAAATCAGGTTGTTTAAGTCTGTGATTGTGTTTGTTGGGATATGTGGGAGGAGTTTGTTAACATTCTCTGTTTCAGTTTTTAATTTCTTCTGCTATTGGTTCTTTAACAATAGGAGCTTTTTTTTTTTCTTCGTTCATCAGCTGTATTATTTTTTGTATTTCATTTGCTTCATTCTCTGTTAGTTCTGTTTCATTGTTCTCGGTTTCCCCGTTTGAGAAAGAAGAAAAAAATGAAGGCTAGAAGACCATACTGGCAGAGGCAGCTTAAAGAAAGCATTAAACGTTGGAGGAAAGAAATTAGTAGAATCGAAGAATAAGAAAAAAAACTTAAACTATGACAGAAAGCCAAGGACGAGCTTGTGTTGTGTAGTGGGGAAGTCATTGTTAAGGATGACGCTGAGTTCATATTGGGGCATATATCACGGATATTACGATGATGAGAGAGCGAGAGAAGACATTTATACATCTACAGTTCTGTTCTGAGATACTTGGGACTTCATATATATATATATATATATATATATATATATATATATATATATATATATATATACACTGCAGGTGATAGAGTGATAGATGCACAGTTCTTATTTTCCTTATGATACATAGAGAGAGGAGGAGACACACATACCTTGTAAGGGTTTCAAAATGTTCATATAAAAATGCTTAACACATTACCTTTTGATTTGTGGAATGACGACACATGGCAAACAGTTACAAAAGATCGATGATGATTCTTTATTTCATTGAACCGGTCGAATGATGATGACGGCAGGAATTCAAATTCGGGATCTACATAAATAACCTTCTACTCTTCCCCCTCTCAGGGGGCCCTCCCCTGACTATGTCAACTCTTGGCCGATCAACTCTCTCCAAACGACTCTGCTGACTGTTCTGCCTCAACTTACTCAATCTGACTTACTCTACCTCCTTTATTGATAATCCCCCTTTTGCTATGACGTCAGATGTGTATTTCCAAACCGTGACCAATTCACATGCTATGCACACGTTTTTCCTGACAGACTATTGACAACAAAGCACTCTCAACTGACCTATTTTTTACCTAACCTATTTTTAACAATACATTTTTAATTTGTATTGTTCATTCTTTTTAGCTGACATTTTAATATTCAGTTTTGTAAATGAATGAACAATCAATTCTTTTTACAATATAAACAATATCTTAACTATTTATAATAGAATTTAACAATATACCTTTTTAACATTCCGATTTCTAACATTCTATCTCCCAACCTTGTTTACAAGGTTCGTGTCTCGGCTTATCCTAATCTCATTTTCACTTATCTAATGTTCTTCTTATTTACATGGAAAGGGACAGCACTTTTTCCTGAAGCACTTGAAAGGAGAAATACATTGCTGGAAAAGGGAACTATGGCCGTTCTAGCAATGTTAAAAGAGAAAGTCCATACTGGTGGTATGAAAATTAGGAACTTGGTTGGAAAAAGTGTTGCGTTCCGGCAGAAGAACCTTTTCCGGAACAATGAGTCTCAGCTGTATCAAGAATGACACAGTAGTAAAGAGGCGGGAAATAACAACACTCCAAAATGCAGATGATGCCAGGAAGTTCTGGAGTTAGATTTGGTCTGTCGAAGGACGGTATAATAAGAGGGCGAGCTGGTTGGGAGAGGTCGGAGAAAGACTATCAGGAATGCAGCAGATAAAAACGTTGAGATAACCATTGATGAAGTGAAGGCTGGCATACGAAGGATGAAAAACTGGAAGGCACCTGGTCCATATGGAGTGATGGGATTCTGGTTCAAACAGTCCCAATGCCTTTATTCACCTAGAGCTGCTGCCCTGAAAGGGGTCGTAGAGTTGGGGGTGTCCTTGATTGACTTGTTAAGGGTAGGACGACACTAATTTTGAAAGATCCTACAAAGGGAACAGATGACACAATTATAGACCAACTACATGTCCATCAGTAATGTATAAACTGTTAACTGGAATCTTTGCGGGGAAAAATTATGGATATCTTGTGAGTAATGGTGTTTCCGTGATGAACAGAAAGAGTATCGAGAAGGGTTAGGGGGTACCAAAGAGCAATTACTGATGGATAAGGCAGCAATGCAGGATGCAGAGAGAAAGAAAAGGAATCTTAGTGCAGCATGGATCGATTACAGAAAGGCTTACGACATGGTTCATCATTCCTGGATCCGTGAAACACTATTCATGATGAAGGTGGCTAGGAATGTGATAGGGCTTTTGGAGACAAGTATTGCACAATGGACAGCAAACAGAGAGATGCTTGAACAGGTTGGCATTAAACGTGGAATAATCCAAGGAGATTGGTTATCTCTACCTCTTTTTTGTAATGATAATGATGCCACTGAGCATCTTCTTCAAGGGAGAGAAACTGGGGTATAACTTTTGATCTAGTGGAAGACGTCTCAAACACATATTTTTATTGCTGATTTGAAGATATTTGGTAGAAATGAAACGTAAAAGGAGAGACTGGAAGAGCTCGCAGGGATATACTCAGAAGAAATCAAGATGTAGTTTAGGATTAGTAAAGGTGCTGGTGATGAAAAGGGGAGGAAAGGTTCATTTGAATGGAATAGTGCTGCAAAATGGAAACATCATGAAAGAAATAGAAAACATAGGGTATAAGTAATTGGGAATGTTTGAGGTGTAGGTACCATGAATAGGAAAATGAAAGACAAAGTCAGGAAGTAGTATATTAGAAGAGTGAAACTAATTGCAAACCGAAATTGTGTGGAGGAAATGAAAGACGTGAATGCATGGCCAGTCAGTATTTTGAGATACAGTGCGGGAATTTTCGAATGGTCTAGAATAGGAGTTGCATGATATGCATATCAAAACAAGAAAGGTTTTGCCATGTTTAGTATATTCCACATTCGAAGTAGCGTAGCAAAAGCGTATCAAAAGAGGACAGACGGTGGGAGAGGATTGAAAAGTGTAAAAAATTGTGTTTGAACTGAGGAGATGTACTTGAAGGAGCATGCGGTTAGAAGTGCGGAGTGGATGCTTGTGGCCAATGTAAGATCAAAGCGAAAGTGAAACGTATGGATGGGGAAAGGGCAGAGGAACTGGCTAGGAAGAAAATACATGAAAGGTTGTTCCAGGATATAGCAGAAGTGGCTGATAAAAGATAATGGCAATGGCTTACAGCTGGATATCTGGCTGAAATTTATGTAGTTTTGGTTTGTGTAGCACAAGTGCAGGCATTAGGCACACGATTGTTCTAAAAAGTTGTTGTAGGAGAGGAAGTTGCTGCAGAATGCCGGATTTGTGGTAAGACTTCAGAGTCAGTTGCGCACCTTGCAGCAGGGTGTAGTGGACTCACCCGGAGAGAGTACCGCAATAGACACGATCACATGCGACTCGGGATATATTGGGAGGTCTGTAAGAAGGTTGGGGCGAAGTGTGCTGGGAAGTATTTTGAGAAGGTACCTGATGAAGTGCGAACAAGTGAGGATGGAAATTTAGAGGTATAGTGGGATAAAAAGTGTCATAACGACCAAGCAATTGGAACATAATCCTCCGGATTTGATCGTTATTGATAAGGTATAAAAAAACCTGCAGATTTTAGACTTCTCAATACCCTGGGACAGGAATGTGAGAGAGAAAGAGGAGGAGAAGTGAATCAATTATGCTCCAATGGCCTTGGAGATAAGTCGTATACACGATGTTTAAACACAAATAATCCCGGTTGTAGTAGGTAAGCTAGGAGTAGTATCAAATCGTCTAGAAGGACAATAAAAAATCGACGAATCCCCAATGTTTAAGGCAGCTTTCAGAATTCTGCTATTGTAGGTACCACCAACATCCTTAGGAAAACCCTTGATCTTTGAAGCTCCTGGTTTGGAGCCGGGATTGAGGGAAATCCTCTGAAGATGAATTTTAGTGGGACTTTGAGAAACGAAATCATCATAATAATAATAATAATAATAATAATAATAATAATAATAATAATAATCTTGTTCTTCTTCTTCTTCAGTTCTTCGGTCGTTATAATCCTGTGAACTCTTTAAAAAGGAAATTGGAATATTCCAAATAAATCTATTAACCCCTTGAAAGAAAAGTGGAATATTTAAAAATTCTCCAATATATCAACAAGAAATTGGTGTCACTTTTAAAGCTAAGCTATAAAAAATGATTTGCTCTCCTTGGTCTTCCGGTCAATATCAAAGTGTAGTATCTGTTCTTCAGATGGCACATTTCAATTTCTTGTTCTCTCTAAATGGAGGAGAAATCCTTCATGACTGAGGCAATGGCTTTTATTCCTTTTCTCAATTTTAACAAACGATCCTTATGTCTAAATCTGCTTAGTGTATGTCTGTGTACATATCCCTACGCAATAACTGTTAATTTTAAGTCTACAGACTCGAAATTTGATATGCAGGTTACTGAGGTTTAAGAAACTCTTTGTACTCCATTTTCGTTCAGAAATTTGGCTGTTAAGGGGTCAAACTTCAATTATTTGACCTTTGAGAACTCTATGAAACTCCTACGTCAATTTTGGGTATAAACAACTGAAATTTTGTGATATAGGTTCCTTGGACATGGATCTAACTTAATAAATTGATTGAGCCTAAAACAATAAAAGTTAACGGGCCATAATAGGGGTCAAATTTAAGAAAACTTGATATCTGGGGTCTCTACCAAATTACTCAGACAATTTCTGGTATAAACATTTGAAATTTTACATAAAGGGTATTCAGGGATAGGGCAAGCGGTTTACTCGGTTTGGCTCGAAAATTTGTAGTTACCAATATATAAATGTATGTATGTGTGTTTGCATGTCTGCCTAAAACTTTCTACAGATGCAACGGATTCTCACAATATCACTATCGTTTCGCACCTTCAGACGAGAAATAAGGAAGAATTGGCTAAAAACATTAATTTCCTCCACTGGACACATTTCAACAGGGAGGGGTCGCTGTTTTCCCCCATATTATCGATATTTTCGAAAGTTATCCTCACTTTTCGATTGTCTAGCCCTTATTTACGTCACTTCCGGTTTGGCGGTGGTCGTAACAGCAAAGATGTCACGTTTTTCCCGTTCTTTTCTTCCTTCGCGGTACTGGTCCGCGCCTGCTTTCCTACTACCACATTTTTTTCTTAACATATACCTCCAAATACCCGGGCAACGCGGGGATGCAATGCTAGTAGGTATTATATTTAATGTAACAAGGTTTTAATACTACCAATATACCTGGGAGAAGTAATTTCTGATTTAATTTCAAAATGCTCTGGAGATCTTTCCTCTGATTAATTATAAACTGGTCAGGAAAATGGCCCTTCTGATTATTTTTATTTTTTTGTTTTCTTGCCTCCCCACAAGGGCATAGTTAAACATGAGTTCGGTTTTTATTGTGTGGGAAACCAAAACCTCGAAGTAAGTAACAAAAATAAAAAATGTACTAGTATTGCAGGATTTCTCTCCCATTAACCGCGACCAAAAAGTGTAGTGCAACATCTGAAGAACATGTACTGCACTTTGATCCTTGTCTGAACGCCATGCACAACATGCACACAAAAGTATTATTCACAAAATGCCCTGGAAATGTCCCTTCTAATTAATTATAAGATGCCCTGGAAGAGTATCTTCCAATTGCTTATAAGATGTTCTGAAAATGTTTCTTCTGATTAATTATAATATGCGCTGGAAATGTCTCTTCTGATTAATTATAAGATGATCTGGAAATGTCCCATTTGATTAATTATAAAAGGCCCTAAAAATCTCCGCATTTCAGGTGCAAACATTATTACCAACTTATATGTAATGTTGAAATTAGTACAAATTCGTACGCATCATTATCGTCACCACCACTACCGCCACTACAACCACCGTCACCATCAACCATTTACTACCGCCACAGCCGCCACAATCACAACCACAACGACCACCACAACGACCACCATGGCCGCCACCTACACCGCCGCAATAAACTCTATCACCACGACCGCCGCCAACGCCGCCGCAGCCACAACCGCTATGACCACTACCGCCACCGCCAGTAACACCAATGCACTCACCAATACCATGCCGCCAACACAACAGAAACCGACTCAAGAAATAAGGTACTTGTACGATATAGAACTCAAATAAAAAAACAAAAACAATCTTACCTGTGACGTACATAAAAGTTTTTAAAATATTAATCAAATCATTAAGTAGTATGACTTTTCATTATTTTCTCATATGGGTAGAATACTGTATAAGTACCTTTTTCTCCTCATATTATTATGAAAACGGGTGAAGTAAACAGTAGGAGCATAAGCACTCGGTCAAGGAAATAGCTGCAGATATTTACGATCTTAAAATCACTTCTTTCATATATATTTTGAAGTGTGGATTTTATGGTGTAATTTCGGTAATTGAAGGCGTTTAGTGTCTAAACATCACTGTATTTCATATATATTTTTAATGGTGATGGGGCTATAAGGCGTCAGACCCGAAAATTGCTTAAGCAATTTACGATCTAGAAATAATAATAGTTCATATAATAAATTAACGAATTAAGAATATTTATCTTATGAAATATATATGTAAGCATAGCCATTTCATCTGTCAACATCCTACACTTTTATTTTTTTCATTAATCAAATCTCACCAAATAATTATTGTACATCCATCTATATATATATATATATATATATATATATATATATATATATATATATATATATATATATATATTTATATATGTTTATTTAATTATTCAATTTTCTTACAATTATGAAGTAATTGTAAAAGTTGAACTGCAACATGTTTCTACCTGATCTAATTACTTACATTCTAAATTATGATTACCAGGAAAAGATTGTGACATAGTTATTACTGATTTACAAGTAACTTCTACTAAATTATATCTCTAGATGCTTTACTATGGTTCCATTCCTTCTAAAAATATATCTCTAGTAGACATTCATATTTGTCTACAAAAATATTTATGTTTTAATTTATGGTCTAAACGGAACTAATATTACACTTACTCTATTGTTTGCTTGTGTGATAATTTTTATAACTACCGTGGAATTTCCACCTGTTTAGCTAGTTATTTTAATTACATTTGTTCTCATTCATATTATTATTATTATCATTATTAATATTATTATTATTATTGCCATTTACATTATTATCTTTAACATTAAGAACAGTATTTGCTTTTATTATTTTTATTTATTATTATTATTAGTTATGATTTTTATTATTGTAGTATAATTATTTATTATATATTCTTATTATATTAGTATTCTTATTATTTTATTTTATTATTATTTGGTTTATATTTATTATCATTATTATATTTGTCATTTGTATTATTATATTTATTTTATTAGCGTCGGATGTGAGAGTTTTGGGAGAATGCTTGGTAGTTTTTAATGTATGTTTTATTATTGAGGAAGTTGTTTGTATCAAGTGAAAACCAAGTCTATTAAGAGTGTCGTAGATTTTTGTATTTTTGGTGTGGGTTGGAATGAAAAGATGTCTGTTTAATAATGAGGCATTTGTTTTATTTTTCTGTCTGTTTATATTATAGTGTATTTTCGTAACTTTTTTATTTGCGTAAGAAATGAAATAGGATGGGTACTGTAGTTTTTTCATTTTTAGGATTGAACAACCCAACCTACCCATACACACATATGTTTGTCCTTCCCGACATGGGTAGGATTCAAAAACTGTTCTCTTTTTCGTATGGTCTATGACTTTTACTTTTCTTACATTTTTACTTCAATATCCTGAAGATGTCCTCTGAAATAGGGACGAAACGTTGATTATTTTAATAATTTCGTTCGGTTTTTCTATTTTTCTCAAAACATAACGTCAACCACCGCTGGTATTTTTATTTTTATTTTTTTATAAATATACACAAACACACACACACACACATATATATATATAGAGAGAGAGAGAGAGAAAATAAAAAGGAACAAACCGTATTATGTGTTCATCAACGTTTCGCCTTTATTTCGAGACTTCCTCTGGATGAATGAGATTAAGAAACCAAAAAATATACCAGTACAAAATATTTGAAAATGTTTCAGGTGCACAGTGTGACGCAGTTCTATTTCAAAGAAACGGAAAATTGATGTTGGAAATTCAAAAAGGAGGGGGGCTGGCGCTGTTAAAGAAAAGGAAATTTTAGTGACGTCATATAGTCGTTAATTTAATTTAAAACTATGAACGCAAGTTTATATTCTATTGGGAAAAAGATATATTTGTTGAAATTCAAATATAAGTTTGTAACAGAAATGAAATGAGTGTGTTTTATGTAATTTATTGATTGAGATTATGTGTTTATTATTACAGGGGGTGTTTGAATGGTGTGAGAAAGTTAACCTGTGTCCACAGTTAAATAATGTTCTTTTAATAACAGTTTACTAATGGCGCTATGTTATAGAAACCTCCACGTTGTTTAATAGTGCTTGAAATTGCGATAAGCGCAGATTCAAGAAGTCTCCGGCGCGGTTTATTTTCTTCTCTTCTCTTCTTCTATCTTTCTTTTCTATCTTCTTCTCTATCTATCTATATAAATAAAATGAACTCATTTTTTCCGTCGGATTTTGACATTAATAAGATTAAAAATCAAGATATTTCATGCAAATATAATATGCACAAACGGCAGAACAATATCTGAGGTGTGTTATAGGCTTATTATTTCTCAAATTCCTCGATAATCTTAGATTTCTATACTTTTTCTGCTGAGAAGTCACGGCCAAAATCGGTTAAGATCAATGGAAGTGGTAAAATATTTTCTCTCTAATAAATTCCTCCTCCCCCTGCCACCACTTAACACCGTTTGGGGATCGTTCACAAGGAACAGTTGAGAAGAGAACACCGGTTTGGCTTCGTAGTTCTTTCATGTGAAGTTATTTAAAATCACTAAACTAACCTGCAGTGCTCTGTGGCGTAGTGGTTAGCGTGCTGGACAATTCACATTATATTTTCACGTTCGCGCCGACCTACCGTAGTCGTTTTTTTTCCTAAACAACTGGAATGGACTTTTCTTGGTGGCCGAACTGTTAACGTTGCAGATGTTTTGTTTTTTTTCACACTTTATTTTCCTACTTTTACTCATGACTCCGGGTTTGATCCTTCCTACTTACCTACCATAACATTTTTTAAAACTCCCCCCCCGTCCCGGAAACAAACACTCGGGCAACGCCGGGTACCCCCGCTAGTTTGAAATAAATTTAACTACTTTTGCTTGTTTAAAGTCAAAAGTGTGGTTATGTTGCAATGAATGAGAGAATAATGCACTTAGAGAATTGCTATTTTTTATATCTCTTTTGTGTTTATTGAGCCTTTTTTCCAATTTACGCTGAGTTTCACCAACGTATTTATGATGGCAATTATGGCAAGGAATAGTATATATACCTCCATCGGAAACTGGTGTGTTATAGAGATGTTTCCTGGTTTTTAATATATGTCTTATGGTTAGTGATGTGGTTTGTACGATAGGAATTTTTAGTTTGTTTAGTGTGTTATAGATTATTGTATTATTGGTGTGTGTAGGTAAAAGAAGATGTCTGTTTATGAGAGAAAGGTCTGGTGGGTATGATTTTTCATTATTATTTATTCTGGAAAATATTTGTGTGGCTTTTCTCTTAGCATTCAATATGAAATATGTCGGATATTACAACGTTTTTTAAATGTTTGTAAGGTATTTGAATTCTTCGTCCAGATATTCAGGACTGCAAATTCTGAAAGCGCGTAAGAAGAAACCAATTATCATCCCTGGAAAAAATATGAATACCTGGAAAAAATTGGCAGACAACAACACTTACACCAAAACTGATTTAAAGACAGGAAATCGAAGTGTTGAGAATTTCAACCAATCTTATAAAAAACTTATAAAATACAATAAAACTTGTATGTCATACATTGAATACCACCCCAATGTTCCATCACTATATGACCTGCCCAAAATTCACAAACCAGACATCCCTATGCGCCCTATAATATCCGGCATCGGTAGTGCCACACACAAAATTGCACGTGCCATATCCAACGTTTTGACTCCACTACTGGGCACTATCAGCACCTCCCACATAAAGAACTCCGGAGATTTACTGAACAAAATAAAAAACATTAACGTGCAAAACAAAACTATTCACAGCTTAGATATAACATCATTATATACTAATGTCCCCATTAAAAAATACTTGAATTTACTCCTTAAACATTTAAAACATCTAACATTAGCTTACCTTTTTCTCCCGACACTCTTATAAAAATCATTAGACTTATAACTAACATGACTTACTTTCATTTCAATAACAATTTCTATAAACAAAATTTTGGTCTTCCTATGGGTAACCCTCTTAGTGGAGTATTAGCTTGCCTTTTCTTAGAATTCCTAGAATCTGGTCCTTTCAAATTCAGATTACCTCCAAACACAGAGTATTTCAGATACATTGACGACATCTTGATTTTCTTCCTGAGAATACGCGCATAAATATCATTAGAGACAAATTAAACTCAGTCAAGCCTTCCATAAAGTTTACCTATGAAACAACCATAACTCGTTTGCTTTTGTTGACATCTTAATTTGAATGCTTATAAACTTGCCATATTGTGTCAACCCCTCGCCCTTTCTTACTGAAATTTAATGTAACTATACTGACCTCTTACTTATTTCTTACGGCTTTCACTTGTTCTCTTTTCCCTTTTTTCTTTTCCTTTCTTTTCTTCGTTCTTGTTTCTATCTTGTTTTCTTCTTAAGTTTCGACATCCACTTTCCCCACACGACCATCTTTTTTAAGTCTTAAATGTCACTTCGTATCACGCCTCCTACACAGTTAGCGTATTAATATTTTATTTGTTATAAATAGAAAATATATTTCACTTAAAGGGCAACGTGCTCTGAATAGCAGTTATAAACAATATTTCTCGAACCTTATAAGGAACAGTTGGTTCAATTTGCTCCGAGGCATTAGTATGTTTAGTGTAGCGAGTATGTAATTATATGTAAGCAATCTTTCACGAAAAACACCCGTCTAGCTGAAACAACTGTCAGTAATTTTCTTCACTCTTTATCTGTGCCTAAATAAAAACGTAGGTTCCATGAACCAAGCTTCTTTCTTAGAAGTGCACGCTTGTGGAACTCTCTTCCGTTTGCCTGTTTCGCACCTGACTATAACTTGGATGTCTTCAAGTCCAACATAAACAAGTTCCTGTTGAACTGTCCCCTTAAGTAAGACACTTTGTCAGATCTGCATTACTAGCAATTACTACGATAATGCCCCATTGATTACTTTACACACAATAATCCTTATCCCCGAGTGGCTTCCGGGTCTTGACTTCCGTGTAAAAGAAATCTTTCACGACTGTGCCAATTGTTATTCCAAGCATATTTGACGAAGAAAACCGAGAATAGAATATATATAGTTCACTTGCCTATTCCTTACCGCAGATTTTTAAAAGTTTTTCGCCCACATTTAATAAACTGCCATCTGGTGCCTATTAGGGCCTTCACATATTAATATGAAATGATTTAAAATTTTTGGACATTTTTCTGGTGCTTCTTTAACCTTGTTGTTGTCTGACCACTACATCATCTTAAATGTTGCCTTATATTTTGTTTTGCTTTGGCACAAGTGAAAATCTTACAAATTTATCAAAACCTTGGATAGAATGTATAAAGAACAATTATTTTGAAGTATTTTAATTGAAAAGGACGTTTATTTACATTTAAAATATCCCCAAATATATGAGATTCTACGTGTATAGGCGAATATGTGTGAATACACAGACACATTTTTTTAGAATTTAAAATGGAGGTCAGTAGTACATAAAAATATAATGTAAAATTATCCTATTTCCGGTTCATTCCAACTCTAAAAGCAGTTAAGTAATTTTTACCACTAATTCTAAGCCCCATCAGCAAAATTATAAAAGCACATGTAATCAGCTTATTTTTTGTATTATTCCCCAGATTAGGGTTAGTAGTAGGAAAGGAGCGTGGTTTTTATGACTTTTAACAATCACATATTTTATACTAAAGTTTGATTATGAACACCAATATTCCCAAGATTTTAAACAAATAAAGTTGGTTACATATTCTTACAACATTGCCTGATCAGTAGGGTGTAATCATTTTGCATTATATTTACACTTTTTGTCTGGTGTTTTATAGTATTTTACAACTGAATATTTCAAACCGTTTACAGGTAATCACCCAAAAAATAGAGCTTCAGCTTCGTTGTTGGATTGAAAAAATAACAAACATAGTTTTTTCATGTATTATTTTGTGTTTATTCGCCAGATAAAAATGTACAAATATTTTTCTCTGTAAATTAACTTTTATAACAGAATGAAATTTGGCGCACTGGTGTACTTTTTGGCGTACTTTTTGGTAAACCAAAACGGCAAATTGAAATCTGGCGTCCTGGCATTAAAAAATAGAATTACCGATGATTTTACGTTAAATGTATATTTGAAATGGATCTTCTACTCTAAATACTAAAATGATTGCTTTTCTTTCTCTCATTTTTTTTTAACTGTTTCACATGTAATCACCTATAAATTAATATTTCTTTTTTTTGAATGGCGATTAAGCTGAGAGTGGTAATCTGAAAATTTGTCGTTATAATTATCATTAGTTCTTTCTTATGAAATAATATTTTTACTATTATTATTATTATTATTATTATTATTATTATTATTATTATTATTATTATTTGCATCTCGTTGCTGTTTTTTTTTTCCAATAAATCAAATTAATATAATAACCCATCAATTTTTTTATAAAGAAAATAGAATTTTAACTTCCTTAAAGCTCACGCTCTCCCCATGTTCAAGCGTTTTTTCTAAATAGTAACCTCATTTAAAAATTCGTTCGTAACAATGGTTGGGAGTTGTAAAATATTTTGCTCTTACATCTTCTTCTCATTTTGCCTACCATTCATCGACTATTTTCGACTGTTTATGAAAACCTTCAAGTAGCATATTGTACACTAACGACGAACTGACACAATCTAGCTTTGTTTAAAAAATCAGAATATATCTTTTGTTGTCTTACAATTTTCAATTAATTACTAAGAAAACATGTGAGAAAAAATATATATCCGATCCACATATTGGTAAATTAGTAGAGCTGACTAGACACTAAAGCCTTGTTTGTGCAACTAGTTCCAAAGAGGGAATTATCAGACCCTCTCAAATTACGCCGCACGCATATATATATATATATATATATATATATATATATATATATATATATAATATTATATCATATAATATTAAACAGGTTCCTTGTCCTAGGTCTCTGACTCTTTTACATTTTCTCCTTTGGTTCATCTTTCATTCCTTTTCAAGTAACACCCCCTTGCTCTTTCTATTTCGCTTTCTGTCGCTTCACTCATTCACACGCACACACACATTTTCTGATGGTAGCTAAACAACCCGTCCATTGATTATGGTTTGGTGTAAAATGTGTGTTGTTGTGAGGGCACGGGGCAAGGAGACAGCTCTACACACCTCGTTAGAAGATGGCATCCTTTCTCCTTTCTCTCTCTCGGTACAATCTATGACGAGAAGTAAAGAAACGTGATCGGAATATATTTACAACAACGCCACGCCAGCCAGTCACATTAAAGACATCCCTGCTTCACCCTTGCCGCGCAAAACTCTAACACTCTTTTAAAACCGCCCCATGCGATACACAGAGCCAGCTTAGAAAAGTCCTACTAACAACTAGATCAGGCCACACCCCTTAACCCAAACATACGCAATACACAATGTGCTCATCCTCACCCTCATCCTGTCAATTATAATTTTTACTTTGCTATTTGAAAGAAAGTCTGTTTGAAAAGTATTTTTGTAATTTTAAAATTAGTTTTTCTTTCTGCAACAAAAATATAGTTTTTACTTTTGTTATTTATTTGTATTCTTCACATTATCTTTCACGTATATTTCATTTTTTTTCTTTCGTTTTTTTGTATTTCTTCCTTTTCATATTTTCTTATCGTTTTTCATTCAGATTTCATTTGTTTTTCAAAACAAGGCAAATAAAAACAAAATAGTAAATGATAATTCCCGTTTTTATTTCACATTTCACTAATATATATATATATATATATATATATATATATATATATATATATATATATATATATATAGTAATTTATAAAATATATATGGCGATTAAGCTACACTGAATATTCGGCGTTTCATCTACTCTAGGACTCCTCAGGCTTAAGCGCATATGCCTGAGGAGTCCTAGAGTAGATGAAACACCGAATATTCAGTGTAGCTTAATCGCCATATATATTTTATAAATTACTATATATATATATATATATATATATATATATATATATGTATTGAAAATTCGGTTTTAATTCTGTTAAAACGAGAATTAATATTTACATTATAAAATTAATTGCTATAAAGTATATGTTTTTGCTGTTTTAGCTTGAGGAGTCCTAGAATGGATGAAACGCGGAATATTCAGTGTAGCTTAATCGCCATATATATTTTATAAATTACTAACTAGCTCTACCTACGTATTGATCACTTTTGAAGTAAATACTTGAAGTTTACGCATAAATCTATACTTTCGTATATTAATTTTATGTGAGTAAATTAAGTAGTTATATATATATATATATATATGTATATATATATATATATATATACATACATATATATATATATGTATATATGAAATCCAACACTATTTTATTTTATTCGTATTTCTATCTCCTTTCTTTTGTTTTAATTTTCTCTTTTTTTCTGCCATTCATAATTCATTTTCAGCATTGTTTCTAGGATTCTCTTTTAAACCAATCTGTTGTTGTTGTTGTATTTCTTCTACTTTCGTTCAATTTTTTATTATTTCATTATTTTTTCCAGTCTTTCCATTTTAGTGGTTTTCTTTATTTGAATTTTCTTTATTGTGTTCTTATGTTTTTTTCATATTTCTGTCGTTCACTTTCATTTTAATTACTTCCTTTTGATTTTTCTGGATTTTTTCTATTTTTCATTCACAATTCTTGCTCTTTAATTTATCTTATTCATTTTCTAATTACTTTTTATTCAGGGGAATTTTTCGTTCCTGTTAAATATTATGCATAGACGACTTCACAATCAGTAAACATAAACTCGTTTTAATCATAGCTATTGTTGTTCTATTCTGAATAATTTTTATTTAAAAAAGTGATCTATTTTATACATTCTTGTCTAAATAATCGTCTTCTTATTTATTTTATATATTTTACTTCAATTTTATAAATTCTCCCTCATTTTATTTTCTTAGTTTACTTATATCGATTTTTATATTTCTCTTTATTTTTTCAGTCTTATTTCTTTGTTTAATATTTAAACTTTATTCTTCAATTTCTGTGTGTTTTCCTACTTGTCTTGAACCATTTATTTACATGTTTCTTTATTTCATCCGCTATTTATCATATATTTGTACATCTCATCATTTCCTAATTTCTTACTTCCTAAATTACACGCTACCTCTTCAGTTTGTTTTTTTCTTCTGTTAAGTTTTTTTTAATATTTTAATTTTGTGTTGTTCTTTAGATTTTTTTATGATTACCTCATTGTTCCTTTAATCGAGAATGTCTCCATTATTCTGTCGTTTATTCGTAAATGTCTGAATATTGATATCCATCCAGGTCAAGTCCTGGTACTAGTACAATGTAAATAAGTGGTATTTTCGGATGTTGTCGCGACTAGACTAGAGTCTCCATCAACATGCGTACCTTAGGTTGTCTGTTGAAATAAGTGTTTCACAGAAAAAGTTGTCAAGTTTATCAAATAGCGGATAATCCTGATAAAATACAAATATGCTCGATACGTAAGTATTGCTTTTCTTTCTGACAATCTCAGAACTTTCGGATCCTCACAAATTAGTCCAATGGGAAGGAATTGCTATTTCCCGAGTACGCCGTGTTATTCATGTGGTAATATGTTGAGAGTCTTTGGTTACTTGTGCCATGTCATTAATAACGTTAGTGAATGTAAACGTTTACCTGGGTTCACATTATCCGTTTGCGATTCAAAGATCCATAATATGTAGCACTAAGAAATCATAGAAGAACTGAAGATATATAAAATTTTAAATGCTATATTTATGGAACTTGCTGCGGTTATTATTTCTTCAATGATTTTCAAAATGGATTAATACTTATTCTCTGTGATCTAATTATAATCTCTTTATTAATATGTTTCTATGATATCTTTCTACAACCCGTGCCAGTATTATATGCAAATCGATATTTTTCTAACTCCGGCAGTTTTCAATGAAAGTTTGTGAAATTTAGCACGTTATATGGCAACACTAACACAAGCGCAGATCTAAAATGTTAAGCTAATCTGCACAGTAATAAACAACTGGCAGCCATTTCGGTCATTTGCATTTTTTCAGCGTGCCAATTTATATGCAAACCAATGCTAAAATATGGTGAAGTGCGAAAAGATCATTGGAACATCGATTATTCTAGGAATTTGTAAATTGAGAAGAACAATAATAAAGAAGAAACAAGTTCAATATGGTTTCATAGTACACTCAATATCTTATATAAAATAATATATATGTATATATATATTAAAAGAAAACAGAATTATCAAAATGAAGGCATCAGCTACTTCAAATAATGAATTAAGATGAGACAGGATCTCCACCAGATAGAGCTGCATAAATAAACTATCATGAATATCTATACGTCATCCATAATTTCACAGCCATTTCACGATATTGCCGATTATTAGAAGTGAAAATAACTGGGTTTTAACTCATTACATCAATTAAAAATCTAAACTATAAAATAAACACATACTCTCATATTGTGTACTTTTTTATCTTTGTACACAGTTGCAAGTTTTGGTTTATTACAGAAAAGTTGCAACAAAGTAAATGTGATTGCTTGTTTTTTTTTGGTTTTTTTTTTTAATCAGAGCTTAATTTTTTATTAATTCGGTGGCATTTTTCTACTCTATTTCATAATTTTATGTTTTTTACGTCACAATTTCATATTTTTCTCGCACGCTAATTTACATTGCTACGATTATTTATATCATAAGGAGAAAGCTATGTTTCACATATATATTTAGAAAATATAACATTTTTGTATACAAATTTATGTCATTACAATTTTTGAAAAGTACACAAACTTATTACTTTCATTTCTTTGAACATTTATATATTACTTTTCGAAGATTCACGCATTTTTTAAAACTTAAGTCAATCGCCAGTAAAATTTGAAAAACTAAATCAGATTCAAATTCATCACCTAGCACCAAACGTGTATATTTTAAACAAACATTTCTTCTTGAGAAATTATATAACTTTCCACCGTTTTTTTCTGGTATAAATTATAGTTTGTCTATTTAATGCGATTTATATCTATACACACACACTCACACACACTCACGTACACACATATTCATATAGATGTGTATGTTTGTGTGTATCGTCTCATCTAATGCATATTAAGAGATAATGTCAGGTTGCTGATGATAAGATATCATGCGCATGAAAATGTCCATTTTCATCTCGGTAGTCACAACCTTAGAAAAACGTCGTTTACTTTGTTAGTCTCAATTTTGAATGATTTAATTTGAATTTAGACAATAAGTAATATCACATCTTTCAATCCTAATCGATTGGAGTTTTGCACTGAAACTCAAGCTTATTACAGCAAATTAATGAGAGTTACTTTATTTACTGCTGACCTAAATATTAAAATATTTATATCGATGTTATTTATAAATCTCTATTGAATATTGAGCATTTCTGATAAGAATATTGATTTCAATTCGGTTTGTCAACAAATTTTAAGTTGATAAATAAATTAAATTATATTTATGTATTTTGTGTGTAGCTAAGTGTTTATAATTGTTTAGAATATTTTCCGTTTATTTAGAAGCCGAGTCTGTCTTCCTGGTCTGATTCTGTTTTATTTTTGAGCCGGTTATTTTATGCATGCCATTATCATCCTCACCGAATAAGCAAAACCGATTACAAATACGACCTCAATTACAAGATGAGACGCATAAAAATGTAATCAGAGAAGTTGAGTCTGGTTAAATATGGCGGAAAAGGAGAAGGGCTAAAACCTCTAATTACGCGGCGCATCGATCGCTGTTTAGTGTCTTCCTTGCCTCAGCCAACCCACAAATCTTGACGCACCAACGACGTTAATGGAAATAAAATCTGTACTTCGGGCTATTTGAAAAAATAACGTAAATAAAACATTTCTATTGGCACACAATTAAAGAAGGTCAAGGGTAAATCTACTTGTATCTCACTCGTTTAAGCAGTCTTAAAATATCAACTAATTTGTTAAAAAAAGAATACATAAACGAAAATTACAAATACAAGTGTTTCCCTTCAATGTCCACCTTATTACAACGACCTTGGAACGCAATAAGATGACCAAACAAAAATAGAATTACACTTGTGACGTGAATTTTAGCTGAGTGAATTAAAATTGCCACCTCAGACGTGATCATCCATTTTCTACACAATCTCTTGGTTAGCAGACAATGTCTGCGAAACCCACTGAAAGAATTACTTGTCTATTGCACAAATCGACGCAAAAATAACGCTTATAGGCAATTATTTGTATACATATAAAATAAAGTGTGATCCATTGAAATCTAGTTAGATAGTTGAAATCCGTCTAAACTTACTTTTAAAACCAGTTGAATAAAAATTACACCAAAATGAGAAAATTATATCTTATTACGTGTGATATTCTAATCTTTTGGACTCCTTCTCGCTAAATAGCTATGACTTAAGGCCTATTCTACATTGTCGTGATATTCCTTTTCATTGAAGAAGTTGGTGATGAAACAATCGATTTCCGAATCTCAGCGTGAAAATGCTCACTAGTCTTATCATACTGAAGAGAACTTGAACCATTACTAGGCATTAACCTTGGGTGTGTAAGGTTTATGTACATGGATCTGTAAAGAAATGGAGCATTAAGATAAATCCCCTACAATTAAATTCTGATCAAATATTCAAAACATTATGTTGGAAGTTGATATAAAATATATCTCGCCAAATGCTTACCGACGCGAGATCATATAGAGAATAGTGCATCTCTTTCAAGTGATGTTTGCTCTAGTTACAGTACGACGCTGAAAATTCCACCAAATAGATGAATCTTTGTAATAAAATCCGAATTGATCAAGCGACCATAAAAATATATAATAAAACATAACTAACTGGTCAATTCAGAACAGAGAGCTCTGGATTTCTGAAGTAAGATGTGAAAAAAGTTTCGTATACAGTTCAACAGTCGTCTATTTCTTGAATTCATTCTACAAAATGGATGAAAACTATTTCAGCTTGCCCTACTATTTTATGAACTATTAAAATATATATCTGAATAATTAGTTTTATTATCTTTCGTTTTAATAAACAGAAGAAGGAGAGAGGAAAAGAGAGGGAGAAGGGGGATATGGAAGGGAGGGGAACAGATATAGTATACGTCAAGATCTGATTAAAACAAAAAAGAATGCGAGGATGTAAAAATACTAAGAAATACTGAGGAAAAGATTTGTCACTTGATAAATTCATTGCAAATTAAAGCTAAATAGAACAACTGAAATGTATTATCTAAAAAGTATAACTAAATCCGAACATGGCAAGGAAGAAGAAAAGGAAAAATAAGAAACAAAACAACACACTGAAGATGGAGTATACCTCTGAAATATATTTCTGATAAATTTCAAACAAGTAAAATATTTGTTTATTTTCTTAATATTACGTTGTGATTTGGTTTTCAAATTAAACCACCGTTTCTATTGAACTCTCATTCTTGACATGTTTCAAATGTTTTATATTCGAAATAATATTATAAATGTATATTCATATACATGTGTATAACAAATATTTACTTAACTTCAAAGATATGAAGGAAGCTTTCCTCTCATTCGTGGCCTTTTTAAGCGTTTTTTTTTTGTTCAATCGTGGGAAGGGGAAGATGTAAAAAATCTTTCTGTGTGAAATTCATGTCATACAACCCAGTTCTTCATGAGCGGTTCCCCTTAAGTAATCCAATTTACCAACTTTACATTCTAACGATTACTGATATTGTCCTTTTGATCACGGTACAATCTTTAACCCTTATCCTCGAGTGGCCTCAGGACATTTATAAGTGGTAATTCTTGGGTTAAAATACTTCTATCGAGATGTTAAATGGAGTGTTTTTAAGTCTTTACAAGTGGAAGCACGTTGATCACGTGACAATATATAAGCTTGCTTCATATCTTTATATGTAAAGAAATATTTCTCATTTTTAGTGTCGTTTCCGTCAACCTTTATCGGGTGCATCTTGTCAAACTCGGGTATGTTTCTTTCAAACTCAGGACTTTCGAAAGGAAGCTTTAGTTACTTCAAGGGGGAAGCATGTTCTTGTTCCGTCAGCTATGACTCGATAGAACTCCTAAGTAATTCGAAATAGTTTTCTCGGTTGAACACACTGAGAATTGAATATTCAACATTTAGGAGAATATCCCTTTTGCAAGTAAATGTTTTCAGTAGTCAAACCATTGCGCCACGCGTCCTTACGAATAACTTAAGACTTCTATCCAGTCATGGCTGACGGAATAAGCGCATGCTACTCCCGGGAATAAATGAAGGGTTCCGTTCGAAAGTCTGTCCAAATTCCCGAGTTCGACAGAAACATTCCTGAGTTCCCTAGAAATATTTCTGAGTTCGACAAGATACACCTGAAGAAGGTCTAAGTTTACCTCGACCAAAACGTTATGACAATGATACTAAAGATGAGAACAGTAGTTCAAATCATATGAATAATCAATCTTCATCTAAAAAATTCACAAACGTATATAAATATTTCTTTTAAAAGAAAATAAACATATACCGTTTTAACTTTCTTTAAAAAAAGTATATTCATTTCAACGATATTTAAAAATGGCCATCTTATTTCTGATAACATTATCACGTAAACCGATTCATTGCACTTCGAAAAACATAAAGACAGTTCGTCCAACATCACAAGAAACTATTACCTAGAGAGATTTTTATATCTCCAAGAAAAAATAATGAATAAAAATAGCTTAAAAGGTCCTCAACTCAGGCGAAAAACATATATAGTTTTGGCTTTCTTAATATATATATATATATATATATATATATATATATATATATATATATATATATATATATATATGCATCATAAACAATCCATTTAAAACATGAAATGAATAAAGACAAATTAAACGCCATCATCTCGTCATTTGAACTCATGGATAGACAATAAAAAGAAAAGCAAATGTTTTCTATCTGACTATATATCAGTGTTTTATGAGTTCATGGTCATGAGAAGGATACTTTTCACATCATTGAGTCTGGCATCCGCCCCCAAAAGGACATTTTGGGAAACGTGGTTTGTTGGGTCTAAATTGGAATTGTTTTGAGACCTTGTCAATGGCGACCGTCCGGACGGTTATGTTCAAATTGCTTGGTGGTTATGACCCTTTTGCCTCACCATACTTCTGCATTACAATCCCCACGTGTTCTTACTTCATCAAGCACCTTTTCAAACCACATTCGACCACGCTTCACCCCAACCTCCTTACAGACCTCCCAATATAACCGGAGTCCCATGTGATGGTGTATTTTGCGGTGCCCTCTCTTCCCCTCCCCCCTCTCTCTCTCTCTCTCTCTGCACCAATCCGCTACATCCTACTACAAGGTGCGCAATTGACTTTGAGGTCTTACAACAAATCCAACATTCTGCAGCATCTTCCTCTCCTAAATCCACTTTTTTAAACAGTCGTGTTCCTAATGCTTTCTCCTGTGCTGCACAAACAAAAGCTTCAGCACTTTTAGCCAGATTCCCATTTATAAGCCATCCCCAGTATCTTTCATCAACCACTTCTGTTATATCATGGAAGTTCCGTGCATTTTCTTCCTAGCCAGTTCATCTGGCTTTTCTCTGTCCATACGTTTCACAGACTCAGACTCACATACCTCCACTTCATTGGCCACAACCTTAAGCCTTCACTCCTTCAACGACATTTCCTCAGTTCTAACACACTCTTTTACACTTTTCAATCCTCTCCCACCATCTTTTCTCATTTGATACAGGCTAGCTACGCTACTTCATATGTGGATTTTACCAAACATTGCTATAACTTTTTATTGTTTTGATATCCATGACATGCAACTCCTTGTCAGGCCATTCTACAATTCTTGCTCTGTATCTCAAAACACTGACTTCCATACATTCACCGCTTTCATTAGTTTTCCTCCATACATTTTCGATTTCGTAATTAGTTACACTCTTCTAAGATACTCCTTCCTGACTTTCCCTTTCATCTCTCTCTTCATGATGCCTACAGCCTCCAGCACTCCCAAATATTATATCCTTTATCTTCTATTTCTTTCATGATTTCTCTACTTGACAGCACTATTCCATTCAAATGAACCTTTACTCCTCTTTTTATCACTGGCACCGCACATTTACTAATCCCAAGCCCCATCCTGATCTCTTCTGAGCATGCCACTACGATCTCTTCGAATCTTCAAGTTCCTTCTCAGTTCGACCAAATATCTTCAAATCATCCATAAACAATTTATGGTTGAGACACCTTCCACCAGATCCAAAGCTATACCCCAGTTTCTCTTCAAGAGGATACTCAGTGGCATCATTATCATTACAGAAAGAAGGGGAGATAACGAATCTCCTTGGAATATTCCAAGTTTAATGCCAACCTGCCCCAGAACTTCTCTGTTTGCTGTCAGCAACGTTTTTCATTGAGCCATACCTGCCTCTAAAAGACCTATTGCATTCACAGCAACCTTCATCACGATAGTGTTTCACGGATCCATGAATATCAAATATCATGTCGTAAGCATTTCTGTAATCGATCCATACTAAACTCAGATTTCTTTTCTTTATCTTTGTATCCTGTATTACTGCCTTATAAATTATTAGTTGCTCCTTGGTACCCTTCGAACATATCCGGCATCCTTTCTGTTCATCAAAGAGAACACCATTACTTAAACGTGTTCTGCAAATATTCCGGTTAACAGCTTTCACGTTAGTGGTAATGTAATCGGTCTATAATTTCTGGAAGCTGTTCCCTTTGCAGGATCCTTCCAAATCAGTGTCGTCCTTTCCTTAACAAGCAAATCATGGACCTCTGCCGACTCTACGATCCTTTGCAGGGCAGCAGCAATAGGTGAATAAAGGCATTGCAACTGTTTAAACCAGAAGCCTATCTATCTGAATCAGGTGCCTTTCATTTTGCCATCCTTCCTATGCCAGCCTTCACGTCATCAATGTTTATCCTGACGTTCTCCATCTGCTGCATTCCTGATAGCTTGGCTCTGACCTCTCCCAACCACCTAGCCTTGTCATTATGTCGTCCTTTGACAGACCAAATCCCACTCCAGAACTTTCTGGCATCATCAGCTTTAGGGTGTTGCTATTTCTCACTTGTTTACTGCCGTTTAATTGTTATACAAACTCAGATTGATTGTTTGTAGAAGGTTGTTCTGTCGAAACACAATACTTTTCCAACAAAGTTCCTAATTTTCATACCACGTGCGGACCTTCTCTTTCAACACTGTTAGAACTGTTATCGCCTCCTTCTTCATCAATATATACTTCCTTTCAAGCTCGTCCTTGGCTTTCCGTCCTAGTTTAACTCATTTTCTTTTTATTCAATTCTACCAATGTCTTTTCGCCACCGTTTAATACTTTCCTCAAGCCGTCTCTGCCAGTATAACCTTCTATCTTTCATTTCTCTCTTTCTATTCTATATTAAGTCAAGACAGTTTGCAACAGCGCATGAGGCCACATACAGAAGCCTGTTAAGTTCCTTAATCGATATGTTATTTCTTGTGATGTTATGAACTAGGCCTTGGACTACTTTTACCTCGCTTTTCACCTTCTGCCTATCACTATTCTTCATGCTTTGAATATCAATGATCTCGCCCCAGCGAAAAGCCTCTCTTAACTTCTGAAGTACTGCTATATTCTGCAAAAGTCAAAGCTCGAACTTCATCAACACTTCTCAATACAGCTGCCTATTCCACTAGTTCTGCCTTAAATTCCTGAAACTTCTTCTCGTCACTTCCCATGATCATTGCATTCCATTCCTCCTCAGTTGTCCGCCTCACCTCATCGCTTACATTTCCCTTCTGCACTTCCACATCTTCAATGCTTTCATCGGAGCAAGTTCAATCAATTTTGTTTGAGTTATTCATTTAATTCCTAATCATCCGTTCAATTTCTTCTCTTGCAACCACTGAAAGTAGGTTTCTATTTTTAATCTGTTTTAACTGAGATACCAAACTTGCCACATCATAGCCCCTTCTCCTTTAGACTCCACTCTTCCTTCACTTTCCGAATATACCCAACAGATTTGGTACTTCCACTTCTTACAAAACATTTCCACAGTACTTTTCTTTCCCTATCCGTCCATGGTTTTTTAATATTTCCTGTTCCAACTCGCTTCGTGTCCAGGGATCCTTTCTACGAATCCTCACTGCCAATACATTTACCAACATCCTCAGAATTTCGAACAGTTGTATGATGGCGACAGGGCACACCCTGCCGAACATCGGGACACCTGCCGGACGGGAGGCGTTCGCAAGGTGTTCCAGCCTCATTCGCGTCGTTATTGGATATGTTCTGATTTGACATTTTAGGCTACCCCACCACCGATAGTTTTATTGAGACATCATCTCTAGGAGGGTTACCAACCTAGGTTAAAGCCCCCCCTTCCGACCTCTCCCCTCCACAAATAGTACGACGACCACCACCACTACAACCCACAATATCAACAAAACTAAAATTAACAATAATAATAGTAACACTAATATCGGTAACAATAATAATAACAGTAACATCAAAAGCAACAATAGCAATAATAATAGAAATCACTATAATAAAAATAGCAATAACAGTAATAACCAATAATAATAAGTGAATGGGATAGTTTTTTTTAACAGCGACGTCTTCCAAACTCTCCACCGAAAATGAGCAATGGTTTAGAACAAGTGTTACGGTTCAAATATCGAAATAAAAACAAAATCAAAACAAACTTTCTCTTTTTGTATGTCGTATATCTCCGCTCTACTAGTGTATCGTGGCTGTTGTTTTTTGTGTTTTTTGTTTCTTTCTGAACACAGCGATGCGTTCAACACTCTCAACCGTAAATGAGCAAGGTTAAAAAAAGTGTTCGCACTCTAATAATAATAATAACAATAATACTACTAATAATAATAATAATAATAATAATAATAATAATAATAATAAAAATAATAATAATAATAATATTAATAATAATAATAACAATAATAATAATAACAATAATAATAATAATAATAATAATAATAACAATAATAATAATAATAATAAAAATAATAATAATAATAATACCACCACCACCACCACCACCGAAACTCTGTAAAAGAATGGAAAGAAAGTGAGTGTTTCCTTTCAAAAACAAAAACAAATGTTAATTATTACTTCGAATTTATTTCGGAAAGCAGTTTCTATTGCGATATAAATGCATAATTCTGGCTGTCCATTTAAATTTCACTAATGTAGGACCTCTAACATGAATGCGAAAAGTGGGAAGGCGGGCGACTGAGGAACAACCAAGCTGAGCGTTGCTCCGAACTTTTAACCGGAAGCAGTGCTTTTCGCGATATCAACGTTGAAAGTGCACCGACTTACAACGAGGGAACTAAATACAACCACACCATCAGGAGAAAAAACCTTCCTCTTCTTCTTCCCATCCAAAATTTCTAGCGACAAACCAGTATGGTGTAAGGTAGACCTATAATCAAACGACTTTTTTCAGAGCATTACGACCGACTTTAACTAAGTAGAATACTTAGTTAAATTTTTATTTAGTTTTTATATATATTTTTTTCTTTTTTTAGAGGGAAAAAAGGAAAAAAATATTTTCTTTTTTATTATTTCTTTTATTATTTCTTTATTTTATTTCTTTATTTATTTTTTAGAGGGGAAAAAAGGGGAACATTTATTTTTTCTTTTCTTTTTATTTTCTTTATTTTATTTCTGTTTATGCCTTATAGTTATTTGTGATAGTGCACGATACCTCATGTATACATGGGTGCCAAACACTATACCTGCGTCAGAACCACAAGTTAAACAATTTTGGGCTCGGTGTTGCCACAAACACCAAAATAATAAAAATGTAAAGTACAAATAATTAAAACCATGGGACCCAGAAGAAAGATCTGGGTGTCATGATCGGTAGGTGCTCCTTCGGTAACCAGCATGGGGGACCCGGTCGTACTCCTGCCACTGTTTGCCAACTTCTTAATTTCAGAAACTGAAATAACATGGAAGTTGAACAGGTAAGCATAACCTCTCATTTCAGGGAACAAAATGATACCGAACAAACACAGTACAACCGTGATAATCATCAAAATGGAAAAAACCGAAGAAAGAAATGGACAACAAAAGAGAATAGTCTAGTAATGGAATGCTATTATAGAAGTCATCCTGAATATAGATATGGAGGTTATCGGAAACGAATGAAAAAAACTATGGGACCTCTCCAGTGACCACCAAGCGACAGAACAAAGAATTGTGGACCAAGCAAGACTAATACTCAAAACTAGAACTAGCAGAAATACAGCGAAAAATAATTGAGCACTCTAAACAAGAACCCCCCCCCAATGGAACTGCTCGTAGAAAACCCGCACAAGTTGAACCTCCACAAGTTGAAGCCTCACAAGTAAAAACACCAAAGTCCAGGATCTACGAAGACCAAAGACTAAAAATGTTGAAACCAAGAACAATGAAACAGAAATAACAGAGAATGAAGCAAATGAAATAAATAAAATAACACAGTTTATGAATTAGGAAAACAATCCCATCGTTAAAGAACCAAGAGCAGAAGAAATTAAAAACAGAAACTGAGAAAGTTAAGAAGCTCCACCCACCCATGCCAACAAACACAATCACAGACTTAAACAACTTCATTTACGCAGGCGCCAAAATGGTAAGTATGAATCTAAAATCAGAAAAACAACCGGGAACAAGCGGACCGATAAAACCTGGGTGAGAAAAAAGACTAGAAACCTAAATACACAAACATAAAAAGAAGCCAAAGTGATCAACAGGAATAACGCAATGTCGAAAAAAGGAATATTGGAAATGTAACTGGCAGGGACAGGCTAAACAAGAAAAATGAAGAACTGGACCAAAAATAAAAGCAAAAGAAATGAGATTGAGACGATATAGATATAAATCTGAACAATGCAAACAAAACAGAACATTTGAAACTAACGAACGCAAATTCTACCAAAATGTGAACGGAGGAAAAACAAAAACAGAACAACCAAATCCGACGGACACACAACTCTACTAGAGTAACATATGGAAACAGCGACGAGAACACAATAGAAATGCCGAATGGCTGAAAGACATGAAAGAAGAGTTACAACAAATCGAAGAAGGAACAGTGAATGAAATCAGCAAGGAACCCTAAAGAAAACCATAGGAAAAATGGCAAACTATAGAGCACCAGGGCACGACGGGATACATGCATACTGGTTCAAAAAATTCACAACCTTACACGAAAGGCTAGCCTAAAACCTGAGAAGATGTATACAGGACGCAAACGTGCCAGACTGGATAAAAAAAGTAAAACCACACTGCTACAGAAGGACACGGAGAAAGGAACCTCCCCAGCAATTATAGGCAAATCACGTGCCTACCCACTATGTGGAAGATACTGACAGCACAACTGAGGGAACAAATCTACCACTCACTGAATAACCGTAAACATCCCCATCAATTTTTTTGTTCCTTTACGATAAATCTCAGAAAATGTGCCGGTCCGAAATTTGATCTGTATCGACATAGTTAAAGTGTAATGACCACCTTACATAGCGTTTAGCAGTTTTATATGTTCTGGTTTATACTTAATCTTTTCTCTTAGAATCAGTGAAGACGTATTCTTATTAGAAGGTGGCAATTTACATTTATGTCCCAAAACGTTTGTTTATTATTATATATTTTTTCAAATTAATTCACTGTTAAAATGTGTCTCTGTTCTGTTCTGATACTTTAGGTTTTCTTTACATTTTCCCGGGAAACGCAGATACACGGGTTTTCTTTAAATTTATCTTGCTAACAATTCCTCTCTAATGTTGTACCCTATAGTTTATATCCTCCATCACAGTATCCCATTATCGTTATGCCTTTTTTGTCAAATACAAAGGTGAAAAACGTAAAAAAATGTTTTCGTTACAGAAATACACACAGTCTCTATTATAATAGTCTGTATCATGAAACGGTCAAAATATCTAGAAACACATATATGAATATTTTCGCTACGCGTATGATATATGAACCATTTTCGAGTCATACATAGATTTTTTTAATTATTCTGTTATACGTAATTTGTTTATGTAGTACTATTTCTAAGTGTTACAGTGTTTTTAATTAAAAATTGCCACTAATTAATAAATGTGCGTTTCTGTATTATTTACCGGCAAATAACTGTATATTTTTACCCTCTGTTATATCAAATCTCAACTTTCTTGACCATGTGTCACATAATGCTGAGGTGGGAAGCATTTAAATACATATTTTTCTCATGGGCTGTGTCTCCTTACTGCTTCAGCTGCTAGGGAGCCGGGCAGGTAAAGTACCAGTCGGGAATACGTTCTTGACAATCGGCCCGAAAGGAGCGGGGCCAGGAACTGGCCCAGTACCTGTCAGACAGATAAGGGACGCTGTCTGGGTTTCACCCAGTGGATCAACCCTCCTAGTCTAGAAACTGCCCCTGTAACCTGTCGAACTGAGATACGTTGTCATCATGACATAGGAGATGACGTTGTCATCATGACATAGGAGATATCCCCTTCTATGTCTTGCTATATGGCTTCCAAATGAGTAGCATCGACCGCAAAATGCAGACGGGGAGGCTCAGGCAATTTTTGCTAGGGAATGGTGCCCCTCGTTTAAGGGGCTTGCATAACACCCGATTCTCGACCTTTTGTCACATCATTCTAAGTTGGGCAGTGTTTAAATATTAATCCATTTTGAATGCGTATATTCTCACTGCTGCGTCGATTGCATTGAGACGGAAAAATAACGTACCAGTTAAGAATGTGTTCTTTACATTCAGCTCGACAGATGCAAGAGCAGGAATTGACTGTCGGATGAATCACCAAAGAGGTCAACCATTCTAGCCTTTGTCACCCAGCTTTCGGATGAGTAAGTATACTGGCTGCCGCCCGAAGCGCCCCGACCGGGGAATACCGAAAGGGGATACTCAGGAATTTTTTCGCTAGGCAAAATTGCACCTATCTTCGAACAGCTTGCTGCATACTACACTTTCCCCAACTTGTTCCATAGAATGTTGGTGGGGGCGGCGTTTAAATATCTATACATTTTGAATGGGTAGAGTATATTTGCTGCTTTGGTTGTTGAAGACTCGGTAGATAATGTTCATCAGAAATCCGTTATATCCACACAATCTGAGGAAGTTGAAGTAAAAGAAGAAGCTTTAAAAAGAATGTTGGCCATTAGGTAATTAACCATATATTCATATATCAATGACTCAATTATTTATTCCAATTCATACAAACATTTATAAGATTCTATCTAATTTCACCATAATTATTAAAGCAGTACACACTGAATACTTTTAATATTCAATTAATTTTTATATTCTTTCAGCAATAGTAGGGAGTCAACCAATAAACGATTAAAAAGAATACCAAATATTAATTTCAATTTACTCATTGGACACAATTAATAGATTTCACATTGTATGCAATTTCTGAACCACCAATAACGGAAGATTTTTCTGATTCTGAACTTCGAGAACCATTATTTAATGTACTTGCCAGATTTGCCCTCACATTCTTAGGGCGTAGAACGGGCAGTCAAGTTAACAGCGGAAGCATTACAAACCGTATATTGTGTTGAATCAAGACATCGATACATCACAGCCAAAGTTTGGAGTCAGAAATTCTCTAAGGGCTATTATATGGAGCAATGTGACTCCAGATATTAAGCTCTATCAAAATAATGTTTCGTCTTTTCCTTATTTGTTTGTTATATTTTCACTTATAACAGAAAAAAATCAATTTTAAGATATTGAACTATTACTGTTTAATTCATAACATAAAAAGAAAGTTTGCTACTACAACTCTATGATAAATGGAGAACTTGCCAATCATCTCAACAAAAACAACTTTTTTAGTGACATGCAATATGGTTTCCGTTCTGAGAAACCACCAGATGATGTGCTTATTGTGATATCACACAGTTACTTTATTGACGAACATTTCCTTTATAGAACGGTAGCTCTTAGCATATCTAAGACGTTTGATATGGTCTGACACAAAGGTTTACTTCATAAAATCTCTAGATACGGAATAGCTGGAAGTGTCTTCTCAAGCATAAACTCCTTTCACTCTGATAGGTCTGTTAAAGTGGTCGTTAATGGGCAGAAATACATAGGTAACAGTAATTATGCTGGCATGCCCAAGGATCTATATTGGACCCAACTCTCTTCCTTATCTTTATCAAGGACCTTACAAACCATATTCTGTGATCATTTGTTAACATCTATGCAGACAATACTACCATCTATGGCAACACTACAAAAGCCGACAAAGATCAGAAGTTTTCTAATTCTCTCTCCTCTGACCTTAAACGTGTGCTGCAATTGGGTAAGGGGTGCTATTCAGCTTTAATACAGCCAAAACCAAACTGCTATCTGTTCACCAATAACGCTTATATACTTTGTTTACCCAAATTAAAATAAACATTGATTGCCTTGATGAAACACCCTTTTTTGACAAACTAGAGGACTCACTTTTACCGTGAATCTGAAATGAAATACCTACATCAGATCCCTAACCACTCCAGGACGTATCTCACTTCCGCCGCGATCCTCTACCTTTCCAAAAATCAAATACGTTCTAAGAAAGAGTATTGTTGCCACGGCTAGGGTGGAGCTCCAAAGAATACATTTCCTGTCTTTATTCTAGAGTTGTCACAGAGCTTGTTAAGTGGTGACCCTCAAAGTAAAAAAAAAATGAAGGGGTGCAGATTTTCAATTTATATATATATATATATATATATATATATATATATATATATATATATATATATATAGGTATGTATATGTGGGTCTGTTTGTACAGATTGTCCTAAAAGAAGCTGACGGATTTTAAATTTGAATAACTTCCTAAATATTTAAGTCATGCTTACCAATTTTCATATGTAGGTATATGAGCCTCTCCGTTATATAATAGTCTACTTATTCTACTTTTATTTACACAACTTAATCTAGAGTATGTTTTCACAAGTTGTAACTGTTACATTCTGTCCTTCATTTTCAAAAAAAGTAAGGTCCGATTACTTCATCCGCCATTACTTTACACCATACTGTACATTCTGGAAGGTTTAATTGCCGTTGCGCTGTTGCCTGGGAATTTTCTGATCCCAAAATCCTGCAATTTAGATTATTTATGAACTCATTCAGATGGAAATGAACCTCATCGGACATAATGAGGTGTTTGGGAAAGTTTGAATCCCCATTGGCCAAATCTTAGAATTGCACAGCGTATCCAGACTTTTTTGGGGGGGATTGTTTTGATGAAGCTCTTGCACCAAATGATTTCATATGGAAATTTTCCCTCTTCATGAAGCATTCTGTGAAGATGATCTCCTTACGGATGTGGATGGATCCTCGACCACACTCTCTGCTAATCTCTGACGATTCTCATCGCTTCTTGCCGTACGGTGTCTACCAAATTTGGGGAGGTCACATACAGACCCTTGCTCATGAAATCGAGCCATCATATCTTTTATTGCATTGGGAGTACGGGAATTTCTTGTGTTGAAATTTTGTCGAAATTCTCTTTGAGTTTCTGACATTGACTCATTCAACCGAAAATACGACTTTACGATAAATATCCGCGATAAATATAACGGCTCCTGATGACCTAGAACGGGTTACTCTAGATGATGTGAGAAGATGCCAGAAAAATATAAAAAATCAAGAAAGTTATGATTTTTTTAACCATCAGCTTCTTTTGGGACAACCTTTATAAGTGCGGGTGTGTGTCTGCGTGCACATGTGTTTATGCATGTATGTGTTCGCGTGTACCAATTACAGTGTAGATATATGTGTATATATGTATGTTCATGTGTGTCTAAACGTGTCTTTACATTTGTATATGAAGAAACGTGTTTGACTGTGGGCCTTTATAATGCAATAAGTCTCGAATGGAATCTAGTTTTATTAAATGCAGTATATTAAATCATATATGTTCATATATGCACACATGTATATGTAAATATGTATTTGTATCTGCATATTAAATTTTATGTATATATTCCCATATCATTGTTCCTATATATATATATATATATATATATATATATATATATGTGTGTGTGTGTGTATGTGTGCATGTGTGTGTGTCTGTATATATATATATATATATATATATATATATATATATGAGATTAATAAAATGGCCAAAGCGTATAAATGTATAAAAATCCAATTTCTGTTTAAATAGCTTAATTTTACATTTACGTATGCTAGCATTTTTTATTTAACAATTTAAATTAATTAAATACGTTAGAAACTGGCAATACACATATAGATGCACAAAATGAGATTCAATCGATTTACAGCCAACATGCTTGCGTGAACATGTACACACACACACACACACACACACACACACATATATATATATATATATATGAGAGAGAGATAGAAAGAAAGAGAAAGAAAAGAGAGACAAAATGGAGAACAGTAAAGATAGGTTAAGAGATGTATCCAAATTGATAGATAAATGTTTTAATTTTATTTACAAAAAATAGAACGAGTTTTCTACTTTATTCCGTTTGGGTCGAAGTTTTTAATGCAATATAATCATAATAATACTGTTTAGTTTTAATGCTTTATTCTGTTGAGAATAATTGTTGAAAAACAATTGTATTCTTAATCGATTTATTAATTTATTACTCATTCGTTTTGAATATTTCAGTTTCATTCGCCATATATGTATGGAAAAATTACCCCAATATAATTATATTAATTTGGAACAATTAAAAAATACATCATTTTGTACGCAATTTTAATTTGTTTTACTATCACCTTTCGACAAAAATAGTTTTAATTTCTTACGAAATATCATAACTAACACCCTAATAATTTCACTCCATCTAAGCATATTAATAAATACACTAATTAGAAGCAATGTCAATACGAAATAGATGGACTTAAAAAGCAAATTGAAACCGTCCACATTTACACAAGTACTTTTATACCCCGATCGGTCTTCTATAAGCAAATAAATCACAAACAATATCTGGTCGCGTGTTTGAAAACGTATATAAACTTACTGAAATTAATATTGATGCTGAAATTATGGTTTGACCTTTTATAGTAACTAACATTTATCTTTAATCCTGCGTTTCTAATTCAGATTATGCATGATACAAAATTGCTTTATTTTTAAACAAACTGTTTTCAATTGCTTAAATTTATTTATGCAATATCATAGTTGACAAAAAATTAGGAAATAGTAGACAAACATATATATATATATATATATATATATATATATACTCGGTAATTGCAATTAATTAATAACATATTTTTTTAAAGAGACACGTCTAAACATGAGGTAGATATGTCGTCGATGACAATTTGATAAAAAAATAGTCATATATTCTATTGGGTTCTAATAATAGTCCAACGCGTCGTACTTATAAATATATAAATGTATTTTGAGCCTGAATATTTTAATCGTTATTATAATTGGAAATACTTAAGGTATTTCCAATTATAATATTAAGCCTTGCTTATACATGCTATTTTAATCTTTCTTATTAAATTTAAAGAGAATAAGTCATTTGTTGAAAATGCATACATAGATTGAAAGAAGTTAATTTAAACGTTCGAAATAACTAATTCGGATGTATTTATGTGGGATAAGTTTTAGTGTTCAATCGTCGTAAAAATAATTATATATTTCAGAATTCTATTAACACAAATATTTTTTTAAAAGCCGGACAAAACAACTCCACTTATTTTATATATAAACTTATATTAGCTGAATTCAAAAGTTATTCCTTAATAGGATTTCAGTTGATACATATGCAATGCCGTGTTTTATTGTTGTACAATGTAATTTTTCATAAACTGGCCTACTTTGTTACAATTTATTAAATTCACCTCATTTTCTCAGGCATTTTTCTAATATGCCAGCAATCTTTATCACTCCTATGAAAAGTTTACTATTTTAATTTTTTATATAAGAGTAAGTTATTATTTAATATCATTTTTTTAAGTTACAAACAATAAGCACTATTGATGCCCGATATTCTGTGTAGGTATGCTAATTTGTAAATTAGATCAGACTGATTGTGTACACAGCACGATTGTTACATAAACACTTGTGCGTCTGTATTAACAATTATAAATACCACAAAACTTGTTCTAGACGATTACTTTAGAAAATAGACAACAATAGTTCGTTTTTCCTTACTGATCAAAAACGCTGCATAGTCACTTCGACTTTTCCACTCTTATCATTATTTGCTAAAATGAGAATGTAATATGAATTTTTCAACTATTAAATATATACAACTTGAGTATTGATGCCATGACGATTAAACTGAGTCATGTTCAATTGTTGCCTGACAACTGTTGATTAAACTTAATGCAAATTTGACACAATTTTTCCAGTGAGATTGATCAGCTATTGTGCTCCTAAAACAAAAAGTTGGAGTTTAGCGAATATTTATTAATTGAAGTTTAATGTCAATGTGTAAAAATTTCGCAAAAATTGAAAGTATCTGATTTTTCTGTATGACATAAAACCAAATTTCCATGACTGAATACAGTTTATACACTTGCTAGGACAATCGCCCAGTGTACAGCTTGTACAGCACAGGACTGCATCCTACTGTATGTACAACTGCAAATAAAGCTGTAGCAATGCATCAAAACATGTTCGAGAAAACAGCGTCTATGGGATTTTGAAAGATGAGCAACAATGAATTAACAGATGATTCGAGGCAGATAAATAAATGTAGATCCATAGCCGTCAATGCATGAAATAAGCAGGATACTACTTGAACAGATGGATATAGTTACGAGGGGTATTCAATAAGTAATTCCTGCGGCTTACCCTTTAATACAGTAGAATGATGAACTTGGTACAGTTATAAGTCTTTCTCTACATAGAAACCACCCAGAGTTACACATTTCCCCATGCATCTCCGGAAACTTTTTTGTTTTAAGAACACTTTATCTAAGCCCTGCATCCATTACGTGACTTCGGAAATCAAGGTTGTATCAGTTGAAAAACGCTTTATTAAAACAAACAAACAAAGGATTAGCTGAAATAGATAGGATTCCGACCCAGTGAAGTAAAGAAATGGGGAGGATATAATAGTCACACGTTCGTGCTTCTGATCTGGCGACAGGCGTGGCGTGTTGTGGATGAGAACTTTGTTTTGCAGAAACATTTGCCAAATTTACCATGCCTTTTCATTTTGATAGCTCCTTGTAATTCCTTAAAGGACAAGTATAAAAATCCCTGTTATTATGGACACCTTTTGCCAGGAAATTTGTCATCTTTGTCCTCCTCCCAGAGGATAGTGAGCATAATTTTGTTAGCGGACGTGTTGCACCCTCGATCGTATTTTTTAAAAAGTAAAGGAAAAAAATACTATTGCTTTCTATTTTCTAAAGTGATCATCAAAGACTAAATTATGTGGTATTCATAATTGTTTACACAGACGCGCGAGTATTCAGCTAACGGTTAGTTTCATTGTGTGTTGCTGGCTAAAATTTCTCAAACTTCAAAGGAGGCAATATTCTTTTTTTGTAAATGTTCTTATATAACGCTAAATTCTACATCATGCATGGTAAGGCGACGGTAACTTTTGACATTATAAAGGGAATATTTACATCTAAATATAAAGATTCTCAATGGATTCCGTCCTCGGTCCGCTATTTCGCGAGTTCTACATGATTGCCCTCGAAAACCAGATATTTAATAACACCAACAAACCCTTTATGTACCGGATGTTGCCGATATTCTCATTCTAGTCGATTACGACGAACAAATACTAAGATTGAAGAACTTTCAAAATAACTCCATACTTAAATTCAGCAAGGAAATGAATGCTAATCATACACTTCCTTACTCGACGCCTCATTGATATCTTCAACAACAATAATCTTACTAGCCTTAACTCCTGTTTCCTTACTTTTAAGAGCGAATGCGCCAACGGATATAAGCTACCCATAATCGAAATACATTCGTAACACCGCTAATCTAATCTCTTCGGACAAAAAACACTACTACGCGAACTAAAATTTAAAAGCAAGTCCTCGTCAATAACGGATTCCAAACTACATAGTCGACCAGCAAATACAATCAATGTTCCGGAACTAAGAAAAACCTCTACCACAATAGTAATACCCATCAAAATCACAAGGCAATTAACGTTTTCTATTGCAACCAGATGTAACCTGGACTAAAATTGGAAGAAAATGCTATAAAAATATTATTCAGAGATACTTTTCCCCCACTGACAGCAATAACATAAGACTTATTATATATCATGTAAAATTAAAAAAAAAACCTAGTTGTAAAAAACAATGCCTCCTCTATCTTCAAACGAATCCACTATGACGTCAAATATTCGCTGACATAGTGTAACTTCTATAATAGTAAAAAACAAAAAACAAAAACAAAACAAAAAACAGTATTTACGTTAGTTTCGTCGGTTACACAACGACAAATTTATCCGATCACCTTACTATGCATTATGGAAAAACTAATGCTATATTACTACATTTACAGAAATACATCACCGCAGCCTCCGAAGTTGGAAAACTTTAGTCAGCAACACAAAAATAATACATCATGAAATCAACTGTGAACAATGGAAAAATTTAAAGGAGAATATGTAAGAACTTAGAAACCTGATCCAAATATTGTCATATACCAATAAAGCCAAAACATTTTCAAATACATGTCGTAAACTTTTCCCTTGTCTGACTCTGCCCTCACCTCAAAACCGGACACTACGTACCGCCCAAGTGAACACAAACAGCTTCGCACGCATAAAGCATTCCGACTGCTACTAACCACTATTCGCCCGTCAGAACAATCAACTCTTATACATTCTCTTGACGATGTCTTAATGAAATACGACCCCCCCAAAAAAAATCGCGACATCCTTCAAAGAGAAAAATCTAACGATGAGACATTTATTAATACGTTTAGTCTATTACACAAAATATTATCAAACAAATTTAAATTATAAAAAAGATATAACTAAACAAAAGCTTTCTGTTATTTTTAACAATATTTGTTTAAATTAAAAAAATATCGACTTAATTAACAGAATATATATATATATATATATATATATATATATATATATATATATATATATATAATTAGCCATCTTCTATGATATAAATCAAACCGGTCTGTTTGAATATATGCATGTATGTATGTCTGCCTAACACTTTCGAGGAAGGCGACGGATTTTTACGAGATCGGAATCATTTTAAAGCTGGACCCTTTGAACGACAAATATCGAAAAATGAGATAAAAACATTAATTCATTCACCATTAACCTGGCATTTTCTACAAGGAGAGTCGCTTTTTTTCGCCGATATTTTCGAAAGTCATCCCCACGATTGACTAGCCTTAATTAAAACTTTCACCAATACCGGTCGGCGATAGATGCAATGGAAAAAACGTCACGTTTTTCCTCCACGTTCTTTTCCTCTTTAGCGGTACGGGTTCGAACCTACCTGACTATTACACATTTTTTTTTTTTTACTAAACACTCATATTCAAACACCCGGACAACGCCGGGCATCCAGACTAGTTACATATAATTTCAGAAAATAACGATGGATGAAACCATCATGCTAGATTTCCAACACAATAATAATAATAATAATAATAATAATAATAATAATAAAAATATATGTGCATGTGTCAATCTTCTACAAAGCTAGTAAACGATATATATATATATATATATATATATATATATATATATATATATATATATATACTACCAAAAGTAGCCGACGTTGACTGGGTTCAAAAACAGCCTACAGAAAATGGACTCTGATTCATGAAAGTATGATAGGTTATGAAAAGGAAGGGTCGTAAAGATAAAACTTCGAATTTGGAGGTATCAAAACCAAAGCAAAATATGATGAAAGTAAAAATAAAATAGATATACCCCATGATTTATTATACCATACCTGTTCACACTGAAACACTTATCACAATATTCTGTGGATTTATATAAAACAACCTTGTTAAACTTTGTGGCATATTTTCATTCTATGGAGATCAGGCGCGAACGAACACCCCATAATTTTATTATACCATATTTCTTCAAACTGAAACATAATTATCAAAATATACTTACGCAGATAGATATGAAAAGTATGTATTAAAGGTTGTGTCTATTTCCATTCTATAGAGGCCAGGCGCAGGCATCACAATTTTATAATACCATCCCTATTTAAGTTAAAACATACTTATAAAAGTATTATTATGTACATCTATATCAAAAATCCTTGTAAACGTTTTTTTTTAATGTTTTATTTCCATACTTTGTGGACCAGGAAGTACGCAAACCCCACACTTTTAATTAATCATCATTATGCCAGATCAAACATACCCATATCTGTGTCTCGATACATCTTCTATCCTTACATGTGATCAGTTTTCTGTAATAGTCAACCATATAGGAGTCTATTCCTGACCAGATACACACACAGCCGTTCAGCTTTTTATTATAGAAGAAGGAGATATATATGCATAGTCATCTTCATACAGTACTGTTTCGTTGTATCACTTCCCTAGTCGTGGATCGAACTTACAAGCACCGTGTTCACAGTCGGCAGCTCTATCCACTAGACTAAGAATTGGTGCTCGTAAAGGATCCATCAAATAAAAATTTACCCATCGCTTAACAGCCCCAGAGCTATTACTTTATCGACCGCGGATTCGCTTAATCGCTAAATAGGTAGCGGGTGAAATACATTTATGACAGTGCTTAACTCAAAGTGAGGGGGTATAATATATTCATCCACATCTATACTATATATATATATATATATATATATATATATATATATATATGTATAACTTCATACATATTTATTTATTTTTATTATGAAACGGGGTTTCTCTCTCTACATAGATCAATATGTATGTACATACGCATACTTTCATACACATAGTACTTTCCCATACTAACGTTTAAGACATGAAAGAGAATTTACATGGGGCACAGCTACCATTGTATACAAGATAAAGATAAACTGTTAGTTTCAGGAGGAGACCCTAATTTCTGAGTATATACCTCAAAAGTTTGGATAAAAATGAATCTAAATGTGTACCAGACAACACTCTTAGGTGTTTAATGTCTCTCCGTACAAAGGTTTGGCAAGCCAACCCGATGTGAGAATAGTTTCCCTTAAAAATAAATCCAGATAGAATATTCAAATAACATAGTATTCAAGGTCCAAATGAGATCTCTTCGATATTGCTACACACTGACCCGTACAAGGAATGATACAACTCTTTCTAATGGTGTTGTTTATAGTAACACCGTTGAGTTAGACACTTCAGCGGTCTAGATTATTTATTTTTCAGCAGTTCGATAAAACCAGAAAAATATAACGAAATAAATGATCAATTGTGGAAAGGAACTGTAATGTTCTTCACTCCGTTTTTAACCCAACGTTGGTGTGAAACGACAGCTATCATATCTATATATTCTATGTATTTATATAATATATGTGTTTGCACATGTGTGTGTATGCAGGCAAGTTCGGCACGTTTCGAACGATAAGGTCTAAAGTGACATTGAAGTAAATTGTTGCAATTCGCTAGTCAAAACTTTACTATATTGATTCAGTGCAGTTCTAATTGTATATATATATATATATATATATATATATATATATATATATATATATATATGTGTGTGTGTGTGTGTGTGTGGGTGTGTATGTGTGTGTGTGTGTATAGGGAGAGAGAAAGAGGCTATTTCGCTGTATCATTGTTGTTCAATGTGATCAGCTTGATGACCGATTTGAGCCAAAAGCGAACTTGACGTTTAAATCAAAGTCCTTCTTTCTCACAGTCACAGATTAGTATTCTCGACATGCACTAGATGATTCAAAATGCGTTTTTTCTATTGATACAATTATTAGCACTGGACTTTGCTCAGATGCGTTAAAAAGACAGTTTGTAATTAGTGACTTTCTTATAGTCATACTTAAATGACTTGAGCTGTATCACTATTTTTCAGAGCGGCTAACAAGCACTGCTCCCTCCAATGGCAGCTCTATCTATGAGACAACGAGTGAATACATTGTTATTCACAATATCTATTTAGATAAAGACTGACAACATCTTCTATGTTCAGTTGGCTTATTTGCAAAGAGCTTAATACCAGGGCAAATACTGCGAGACCATCACACAAGTGTGTTCTATTCGAAAAGAAAAAGTGTTTCGCTGTATTGCAACACTTCAGAACGGCAAGCAAGTTCATCTTTTTGACAGTGGATACACACACACTCACACGCACACAAATAAACACAGCCATATATATATATATATATATATATATATATACGCATATATATGAATGTATATATATATATATATATATGCATATAGTACTGAAGAAATCACTACCATATGCATGTACGCACATAATAAGGTTTTGTTAGTATATATATATATGTATATATATATATATATATATATATATATATATATATATAACAATTATATCTATGTGCGTACATAAACACACACATAGTAATGGAAATGATATGTAGATTAACATACACACACACACACACACACATATATATATATATATATATATATATATATATAATTACTTTAAGTTTCTCAGCAGCAGATACAACACGGTGGTTCATACACACACTGGAATATTTCTTCGTTTCTCTTCTTTTTATAGGACAAAACACAATAGGAAGCCATTTTTTTTCTTATTCAACTATTCACCTCCGATACATGTACACAGTTTTTTTTGCTGCCTCTCCCCCTCCGAGCCTACTTGGCACCCCTGGATCTACAACGTCATTTCTGCTTATTATACGGTGTCTCCGGCTTAAAAACAACAAAAAAAGACACGTCGTCATTTTTCTCTGTTCTTTCACTACCACCACAATCCCTTGTGATTTTTTTCTTGATCTTTTTCCTTTGCATCGCGTCTTGTTGGTGGCCCGTGGCAGAGCGAGACCCCCAACACGTAAGCCAATTGAATCGTTTCTCGCGCAATAAAGGGTAATTTGCTCCTAGTGCACGGGGGGTTTGTGTGTGTATGTGTTTTCGGGTCCGGGTTTCGCACCAGTCGCGACCGTCGCCCCGTCCGCACCAGTCGCGTGTGACTCATAGGGGGATAGCCGCAATTACTGAAAAATAAAATTGCGAAAATAAACTACTGAGAGATTGAGAGAAGGACCAACTAGCAATTTTCGACCGGTTGATGCAAATACAATTTTCTCCCTGTGAAAGGGTGAAGTGTATAAGTGAATTTGTGGATATGAGGGGGGGGGGGTAATGGTGCAATAGGGTGTTACGTGGAAGGTAAAAAATGGAGCTGGTATTTCTCAAAAATGAATTCATCTATATATCCATATCTATCCATATCTATGTCTATATATCTATCTATCTATGTTTCTCTCTCTCTTTCTCTCTCTTTGCATATATATATATATATATATATATATGTATATATATGTATATATATATATGTATGTATGTGTATGTAATTATTTTTACTATTATAGAAAAAATCAATTTTATCCAAAATCAATTACACAGTATATCACATTGTAAAAGTATATACGTGTGAGAAATATTTATGCTCAAATTCTGTTTGTAGACAGAAGTAAATGTGAAAATAAAACTTTAGTAATATTCAATTCAGATCGTCGACGAATTCCAACCTCTACTCTAGGTGCGTTGAAAAAGTACTTTCGGCTATCCAGTAGTATTTATTTAGAAAATTATGTAAATAACATCACAGAGCTAAATAAATGTAATTTTAATTTGAAAGCAACCTGCATATACTGAGGGAACTAATACACGCATGCGCGCACCCCGACCGCGCGCGCACACACACACACACACACACACACACACACACACATATATATATATATATATATATACAGCGGAGGTTCATATGTAAACTCTAAAAAAATACACTATGATTGGTAATTTATTTCACGCATAGAAAGCAGTTTTTACATACCAATTAAAACTAAAATAAATACGTGATAATGTTTGGAGCACAATAATCTTTGAATAGGTATAGCAGATTTGCGATTCGCTTCATTATACCCTGATTTGACTTTGCAATTTTATTCTCTTCTGAAATCGCAATATTATATGACTTCTCTAACGCGCACTATACAGACATTTAACTCCCATCATATTCAAAATAATCGTTCTTTTCACAAAGTAATCTAACGTATCACATAAATACTTACACCTTAATGTACACTATCAATCTTTAACGTATATGTACATCAGAAGATTGGGCCCATAAGATGCGCAGTTTTTATATAAAACGGACATCGATGTCACGTCAAATGCTATAGAATAAAATAAATCTCTTATATTTTTTAGATATATTTATTCACAAAACAACAACAAACTATCATCCAGTTCATAAATCAAACAACAAACAGAATCAATGTCTCTTTTCGTCATAACACAACCATAATAACCAGGCCTAGCCGATAGGGTCCTACTTCGGAACTCTTAGAATAGCAACCACTGTCGCCCGAACAAATTCCACAACATATTAAAACGTCAGATGTATAAAGTAGTAAAAAAAAAACAGGCTCATTCAGTCTTGGGCAGACTATGGATACGCAGGAAGGGTTGCTTGCGCATTAAATTTCTGTGGCAGGAGGTGCGCAATCTACAACCATACCTCTCCTGAGACGACATTTTTAAATACCTGTGGCAAGTGAAGTACAGGACAACTGGAAACAAATGCTGAGATAAGTGGAGAGCACATACAGCGCCTAGAATTCCCCAATGGTCACTCATCTTATACTAACCAGGCTCAACGTTGCTTAACTTCACTGATCTGACGAGAACCGGTATGTCAACGCGATTATGCCGTGTATATAGTATTATTATTATTATTATTATTATTATTATTATTATTATTATTATTATTATAATAATAATAATAATATTAATAATAATAATTATAATAATAATACTTCTGATTTCGCTTATGAACGTCTCTCTGTAAAGGGATAGGATTCATTTCAAGAGGATTTCCCTTAATCCCGGCTTCAAACCAGGAGCTTCAAAGATCAAGGGTTTTCCTCAGGATGTAGACATTTGAAGGCCGCCTAAAACATCGGGTATTTGTAGTTTTTTCAATTGTCCTTCCAGACGACTAGATACTACTCCTAGTGTACCAACTACGACCGGGATTATTTGTGTTTTAACCCCGTGTATACGCCTTATCTCCAAGGCCAATGGAACATAATTGCTCCACTTCTCATTCTCCTTCTCTCTCACATTCGTGTCCCAGGGTACTAAGAAGTCTAAAATCTGCAGTTTTTTTAGACCTTATCAATAACGATCAAATCCGGAGTATTACGTTCCAATTGCTTGGTCGTTATGACACTTTTTATCCCACTATACATCTAAATTTCCATCCTCACTTGTTCACACTTCATCAGGCACCTTCTCAAACTACTTCCCAGCACACTTCCTCCCAACCTTCTTACAGACCTCCCAATATATCCCGAGTCCCATGTGATCGTGTCTTTTGCGGTACTCTCTCCGGGTGAGTCCACTACAACCTGCTGCAAGGTGCGCAATTGACTCTGAAGTCTTACCACAAAACCGGCATTCTGCAGAAATTTCCTCTCCTAGAACCACTTTTTTAACAATCGTGTTCCTAATTCCTGCACTTGTATTGCACAAACCAAAACTACAGAAATCTTAGCCAGATACCTAGCTCTAAGCCATTGCTATGATCTTTCATCAGCCACTTCTGCTATATCCTGGAACAACCTTCCATGTATTTTCTTCCTAGCCAGTTCCTCTGCCCTTTCTGTATTCATACGTTTCAAATAATCAGCATTGGTCTCACATACCTCCACTTAATTGGCCACAACCTGAAGCATCAACTCCCCACTTCTAACCACATGCTCCTTCAAGGACATCTCCTCGGTTCTAACACAATATTTTACACTTTTCAATCCTCTCCAATATCTTTCCTCTTTTGATACAGCCTTGCTACGCTACTTCGAATGTGAAATATACGAAACATTGCTAAAACAGTTCTTGTTTTGATATCCATGGCATGCAAATCCTTGTCAGACCATTCTAAAATTCCCGCACTGTATCTCAAAACACTTACTGCCCATGTATTTACTGCTTTAATTAGATTTCCTCCGCACAGTTTCAACTTTGCAATTAGTTTCACTCTTCTAAGATACTCCTTCCTTACTTTTGTTTCATTTTTCTGTTCATGATGCCTACACCCTCCAGCACTCCTAAATACTTATATCTCCGATACGCTCATAAGAGTAGTGGTAGATGGACAAAAATCGGAGGCCTGCAATATAAATGCTGGAGTCCCTCAGGGGTCAATCCTGGGCCCAACTTTCTTCCTGATCTACATCAATGACCTCCCTAAACACATACTTAAACCATTCGTTGACATCTATGCTGATGACACGACCATCTATGGCAACACATCAAAGGCTGTAAACGACAAAGTTCTCTCGGATTCTCTCTCCTCTGATCTCAAGAGCGTTGTTCAGTGGGGGAAGACGTGGCTGGTTACCTTTAATGCATCCAAAACCAAACTCCTACCCTAACATCATCAACGCTCTGATCCCCATCTGGCATCAATTGTGATGGATGGCTCTCGTCTGGGTGAGGTTGACAAGCTTCTGGGTTTGACTTTTACTCCTGATCTGAAATGGAACACGTACATCAATTCTGTTGCCAAGGTCGCTGGAAAGATGGTGGGATCCTTCTACCGCTCCAGAAGATATCTCACTACTGATGCAATTCTCTATTAATATAAAAGCCAAATACGTCCAAGTATGGAATACTGTTGCCATATCTGGGCAGGAGCTGCAAAAACAGCCTATCCTGCCTTGACACAAAATAGACTTCGTGACTTAGTGGGGGATGCCCTTTTCTTTACCCTACAACCTCTCTCCCACGGAAGAGACTTTGCAAGCCTATCCTTGTTTTATCGTTATTTCCATGGCAGGTGCTCGTCTGAACTCCAATCTCTGGTTCCCCCTCGCGAATCTTTCACGAAAAACACCCGTCTAGATGAATCCAATGTGAAAAATTTCCCCCACTCTATATATGTACCTAAATCAAAACGCGGATTCCATGAACAAAGCTTCTTTCTTAGAACTGCACGCCTGTGGAACTCTGTTCCGTCTGCCTGCTTCCCACCGGACTACAACTTGGATGTCTTCAAGTCCAATTTTAACAAATTCCTAATGAACCGCTCCCTTAAGAAAACACTTCATCAAATCTCCACACTAACGTAATGCACTTGCAATAACCCTTATCCCTGAGTGGTTCCGGTCCTTGATAATGGTGATCACTGTGTAAAAAAAATATCCTGTAACTTCTATTTCTTTTATGATTTCTCCATTTGGCAGCACTATTCCATTCGAATGAACCTTTACTCCTCTTTTCATCACCAGCATCGCATATTTACTAATCCCAAACTCCATCCCAATGTCTTCTGTGTATGTCCCAACAAGTACTACCAGTCTCTCCATTTCCTTTTCATTTCTACCGAATATATTAAAATCATCCATAAACAGTAGATGGTTGAGGCGTCTGTCACCAGATCCAAAGTTATACCCCAGTCTTTCTCTCTTCAAGAGCATGCTCAGTGGCATCATTATCATTACAAAAAGAAGTGACGATAACGAATCTCTTTGAAATATCCCACGTTTAATGCCAACCTGCCCCATCTACTCTCTGTTTGCTGTCAGCATCGTTTTCCATTGAGCCATACTTGTCTCTAAAAGCCCTACCACATTCTCAGCAACCTTCATCATCAATAGTATTTCACGTATCCGTGAATGAGGAACCATGTCAAAATCCTTTCTGTAATCGATCCATGCTATGCGCAGATTTCTCTTCTTCTTCTTCTTCTTCTTCGCATCCTGCATTATTGCTTTATCAATTAGTAGTTGCTCTATAGTACCTCTCGAGCCTTTCCGGCACCCCTTTTTTTCGTCACGAAAAACACCATTACTTTCTACATGTTCATAAATTTTCTCTGCAAATATTCCAACTAACAGTTTCCACATCAATGGCAGTCATGTAATTGGGCTATAATTATTGGCATCTGTTCCTTTTGCAGGATCTTTCCTAATCAGTGTTGTTCTTCCCTTTACAAGCCAATCAGGGACATCTCCCGACTCTACAACCCTTTGCAGAGCAGCAGTTATAGGTGGATAAAGGTAGGGGAACTGCTTAATCCAGAAGCCTATCACTCCATCTGGACCAGGTACCTTCCAGTTTGTCATCCTCCGTATGCCAGCTTTAACGTCATCGATGGTTATCTCAACGTTCTTCATCTGCTGCATTTCTGATAGCCTTTCTCTGACCACTCTCAACCAACGAGCCTTCTCATTATATCGCCCTTCGACGGACCAAATCCCAATCTAGAACTTCCTTGCATCTTTTTCATTTGGAGTATTGTTATTTCCCGCCATTTTACTACCATTTCATTCTTTATACAACTGAGGCTGATTGTTCCGGATAAGGTTCTTCTGCCGAAATGCAACACTTTTTCCAACAAAGTTCCTAATTTTCATACCACCAGTGTGGACCTTCTCTTTCAACATTGTTAGAACGTTCATCGTTCCCTTTTCCAGCAATCTATACCTCCTTTCAAGCTCGTCCTTATTTTTCTGTCCTAGTTTAACTCCTTTTCTTATTTCTTCGATTTTACCAATGTCTTTCCGCCACTATTTAATGCTTTCTTCAAGCCGCCTCTGCCAGTTTGGCGTTCTATCCTTCCTGTTTCTCTTTTTCTTCTGTAATAAGCCAAGACGATTCGGAATAACGTATGCCGCTGCATACAGAAGCCTGTTAATTTCCGTAATCGATATGCTCTATCTTATGATGTTGTGAATTGCTCCTTGAACTATTTTTACCTCGTTTTTCACCTTCCGCCTATCACTATTCTTCATACTTGAAATCTCTATGATATCGTCTCTCTTAACTTCTGAAGTACTTGAAAAACCTATCTTAACTTCTGAAGTACTTCTTTTTCTACAGAAGACAAAGTTCGAACTTCATAACTACTTCTCCATACATCTGCTCCTTTCACTGGCTCCATTGTCTCAGAGTCAATGATCTCATCTGCCTTAGATCCTTCAAACTCTTTCTCATTACTTCCCCTTACCATAGTATTCCATACCTCCTCAGTTGTCGGCCTCCCATCATCGTTTACATTTCCCTTCTGCACTTCCACTCTCTCAGTTCTTTCATCAGAGCTAGTCTCACCAATTTTACTTTCGTTATTCATTTCATTCCTAACCATCCATTCAATCTCTTCTCTTGCAATCACTGAAAGTAGGTTGTTATTCTTAATTTGTTTTAATTGGGATACCAAACCCGCGACACTTCTAGCTCCCCCTCCTCTACATTTCCATTCATCGTTCATTTTTCGGATATATCCACCAGATTTGGTACTTCCACTTCTTACAAAGCATTCCCACAGTACTCTTTTTCCTCATCCGTCCATGTATTTTACATTTCCTGTTCCAACTCCCTTCGTGTCTTTGTACCCTCTCTGGCAATTCGCACTCCCCCTATATCCAGCCACATCCTAATAATTTCGAACAGTTGTATGATGACGACAGGACCCACCCTGTTGACCTGTGGGACACCTATCTGACGTGAGACCATCACAAGATGTTCTAGCCTAATTTACGTCGTTATTTTCAATATTTTGATTTGACATTCTCCCATAAATGAGGTTAGTTAATTTAAGGTCACACCACCACCGATAGTTTTATCGAGACATTATCTCTAGGAGGGTTCTCCACCAAGGTCAAAGTTCCCCTCTCGACCTTTTTCCTCCATCACCACCACTATTCCCATTACCACCACCAACAACAATAGAAATAAAATCTACAATGATAAGAGCAACACTAATATCGGTAGCAATAATATTAACAGCAAAAATAACAATAGCAATGACAGCAAAAAACAACACCTACAATAACAGCTACAGTAATAAAAAAAATAATAAAAAGATACCACCATTACATCCACTGCTACTAGTAATAATATTAGTGGTAATAGTAATAACCAATAAAGTAAATTTATTTTTTTAAATAATAACAATAATAATGATAATAATGATAATAATGATAATGATAATAACAAAAATAATAATAATAATAGTAAGTAGAAGAACAACAACAACAATAATAATAATAATAATAATAATATTAATAATAATAATATTAATAATAATAATAATAATAATTATAATATTAATAATAATAATAATAATATAATTAATAATAATAACATTAATAATAATAATAATAATAATGTTAATAATAATAATATTAATAATAATAATAATAATAATAATAATAATAATAATGATAACATTAATAATAATAATAATAATAATGATAACATTAATAATAATAATAATGATAACATTAATAATAATAATATTAATAATGATAATAATATTAATAATGATAATAATAATAATAATAATAATAATAATAATAATAATAATAATAATAATAATAATAATAATAAAGTATATAACTTTTTCCTCTCCCGACTCTTCTTCCTAAAACATGAATCAAACGCAATACCTTGAATACCTTTATAATCATATAATATCAATTTCTCTGTTTTCATAAACAGTGCAGAACTTGCAACAATTGACATAATCAGTCATACACATATTATTCATTTCTACGCCGACAAAACTGAATGCACCAACGGTCACAACATCCAGCTTTAGAATTATATCAAACATTGCCGCGGTATTTCTTCAAATCTTCTCTGCTATTGCTAAGAATATATTATAGGACAATTCTATTTTTTAAATCACACCTTAACTTGCATCTTATCTTATATATTGCTACTTTATACGTTAGTCTCTAATTTTCTCCGATCAACTACTTAAAACAATTAATTTACTCCCCCACCCAATCCGATTTTTACTCCATCTTAGCTATACCGTTCTGCATACATACATTTTTATCCCACAGGCAATGTTAAAAAAATAATATGAAAATTTTCTTGAATGTTCCATTCTCACTGATGATCGTAATTACAATTCTAATTTTATAGTCATGCAGATTTCTTATGTAGAAAAGAAGTGTTTCCAGATTAAATTAACGAAATGAATAGTCTGTTGAAGAATTTGAATAACTTCATTTATATTGCAGGTTATTGGCACAAGCTTTCGGCAAATATTACCTGTGATCTCCTTCAGTTGCATTTTATAGCAATCACGAATTTATGTGTCGACTTCGGGGATCTGAATGGCGTCTCGAACTAAACCCACGTACCGGTAGTTATGACTGGTTAAAAATAAGTACTTTATGATATTCTTTGTACCAGTGTAGTGTTAAACACCTCCTCTCTCGGGATAGATCTATTGCCTATGTTAAACTAAAGCAATCCTCCATGGATTAAAAGATAATTTTACGACCATCTCCAGCTGTGAATTCTCGTTGAAATTAAAGTTGGACACGAAGAAGAAAAGCTCGTATATTGGGTGGTCGCTTTTGCTTTCCTTCCTTCCAGCGGTGGGATGCGTTTGAGCTACGGATCTCTGCGGCCGTTGGTCCCTACTTTATCGGTAATGTTCGTACGTTCTTGTCTCCCCACAAGGACAGGGTTAGACACAATGTCGGTTTTTAATATGGGGGAATCCAGCTTCCCAAAAAGAGGCACTCTGGATAGGAACAAACTATTCGTAGTGTTTGACACGAAAATTTTTAAATGCCAGCCTACTTCTCTTACCCCCGCCCACCACTCATTAAACAATATGACCTAAAATCTGCTTCTTTCAATCCGATTGATATTTGAGATGCTGAACCTTTAATCCGAATATGATGCGCATACTTGGATAGCATTGTGGGAACTACAAATCATCAGATTAATCCTCGCACCCAACATATTATTATTTCAAAGTATTAAGAATTAAACATTCAAACTTCAGAAGGTTATGCCTTTTAAGGATTATTGCTAAGCCCCACTGATGCATATACAGAGTTCCTGATCATGGTGTTTTCTATAGAATGCTTGAGATGTTTTCAGAAAGTCCAGTCACTTCTAAACACTGCCCTTTGTTATATGGATTAGATATTATCTCAATCTTTTCATAACCGATTGTCAATCATAATTGAAAGGAACCATATCAAAAGAATAATTTTTAATTTTCAAATTGGTTAAGCGTTACATTCTATTAGAAAGCAGGGAAAACGTGAAAATCGTTAAAAACACTTAATTGTTTACAGGGAATTTATAAAGATTGCTATTTTATGATATAATAAGTTCGCTTAATCTAAAATGGAAATTACTTCACTGTTGATATAAGCGTAATATGTAACTTCACAAAATAATTGAAATCGAAGGTGTTATACAATTTTATATAATATTTAATGAAATAGTAATATTTGCGTAAACTTACTCTAATCGATTTGTTTACGGCAACTTCATATTTTAAATAGATTCGTTTCCTGATTAACTATTGACGTGTGTTTTTATTATAAAACTATTTATTCTTTATTCTATTAAAGAATTTATTGATTGGTCGTTCTCTGCTTTTTAATTTTAAATACAGTAACTTGAAATATACATTGACATTCATCATTTATTGTAATAAAATAGCTGGTTTCATTTTCGACGAACAATCTAATTAAAAAGTCGAAGTTTTCAGCTAAAAACTATTAGTATTTCATTATTCGTATAAATTTATTTTAACGTTTTTTATATAAGAATGTATCGATATTCCCAAATTTTAAGAAGTTCGATATTATTAGCCATTGTTATTTGAATACGCTTAGTTTAAATTGCTGTTTCAATATTAAAGAATATATAAATATCATTTCACTGAAGTTACGTACATTAAACATAGAAGGTAAATGTATAAGAGCCATGGATGCCCTTAAATGGAGTACGGTTGCGAGCCTGTATCTGCTGTATCGTTATTTTTATGACCATTGCTCATCAGAACTATGATCCCCCTTTGTTAAACTTGAAGAATACCACTCGACTAGCTACAACCACTATATACTATTTCCCCAAATCTCTTTCTGTGACGAAAACTAAACGTAGATTCCATGAACAAATCTTTTTTCCTAGAACTGCTCACCTTTGGCACACTGTTCCACTCGCCTGCTTCCCAGTTGAATACAACGTGGTAGCCTTAAGATCCAATGTAAACAAGTTTTTGGCGAGACGTCCCGAATAAATAATCAAATTCTACCCAATTTACATCATAAACGATTACTATACTATTCGATTACATTCATTAACCCTTATTCTCGAGTAGCTTCGGGCCTTGATAATCGGTTACTCTCAAATGAAAGAAAGCGAAGGATATTCACAAATAAATAGACGATTTAATTAAAATATGTATATGCATTTTCAATTGGATACATGAAATATTTGAAAATATTACCAATATTAGAGTTAAACGTAAAGTGATTATTTCATTTGGAAATGTTTTGTAATAAAGGGTGTAATTACTCTCTGTATTGTAACAGTCGACATTTGTTGAATAGAAATGTGCTAAGAAAGGCAAGGTGACAGCTACTCAACGAAAGTAGAATACGAGCGACCTGTAAAGCTGATAGGAAACACTGAAAATGTGCTTAACAAGAAAAAGTAAATAAAAGATAAAATGACCAAGAAAAGAAAGCGTAAAAATATGAGAGGTAGAAAAAATGATGGAATGAAAGCAAAAAAGATGTAAGTAAATCAATAAAAATACAATAATGGATATATATATATATATATATATATATATATATATATATATATATATATATATATATATGTGTGTGTGTGTGTGTGTACATTTCCCGACACAATGACTCTGTCAATTTTCAGACAACAGACTCGAAATTTGATATATAGGGTACTGAGATTTGAGAAAATCTTTGTAATTCGTTCTCGGCCAGAAAATTGGCTGTTAAGAGATCAAAGTCCAACGATTTGACATTTGAGAACTCTACCAAACTCCTCTGCCAATTTTGGGTATAAACATTTGAAATTTTAGATATAGATTCCTTGGACATGGATTTAACTTAATAACTTGATTTGAGCCCAAAACAATAAATATTAAGGGATCATAATAGGTGTCAAAGTTAAAAAAAACATTGGAACTCTGCGGTCTCTACCAAATTACTCCGACAATTTCTGGTCTAAACATGTGAAATTATACATAAACGGTATTCAGAGATAGGGCAAACTTTTTAATAGGTTGGAGTCGAAAATGTGAGCTACAAATATATAAATCTATGCATGTCTGCCTAAAAATTTCCACAGGGGCGACGGATTTTCACCAGATTGATATCGTTTTGAAGCTTGGCCCTTCAGTCGACACATACCGAAAAATTAGCAAAAAAACATTAATTTCTTCCCGCTCAACAAGGCACTTTTCTATAGGAAGAAGTCGCTTTTTTCGCCGACATTTTCGAAAGCCATCCCCTCTTTTCGATTGTCTAGCCTTAATTTAAACCTACGTGACTTCCGGTTTGACGGTGGTCGTAACAGCAAAAACGTCACGTTTCCCCATTCTTTTCCTCCTTCCCGGTACAGGTTCGAACCTGCCTTCTTACTATCACTTTTTTTTTTTTTTTGCTCAACGCACCTTCAAACACCCGGGCAACGCCGGACACCCATGCTAGTATATATATATATATATATATATATATATATATATATATATATATATATATATATACACGAATATGCTAAAACAGATAAGCATAGACGTTATCAACAATCAAGTAACTTACGGATTTAAGGTGAGTCTATTAGAACTTAATCAGGAATAGGAGAGGTTTGAAAAAGGAGAAAAGTGTGTATTATATTTGGTTCATTATATTTCATTATATTTGGTTAAGTGTATCACAGTCCATTATTTTTGTTACAAAGTTTTCGTGTAACTTGGAAACAAATTTACCCAAACCAAGAGTGTTCAACTTTTGTTTACCAGATTATTGTCTTGTCATTAGGAGTATTTTTCGTCCGTAGCTTTTATTTACATTGACATTTTGATACGTATATCTATCTCTAAGCAAGTCCTCACACGATTGCCCACCGAAAGACATTTTCATTACACACACACACACATACACACACACATATATATATATATATATATATATATATGTATATATGTATATATATGCATACATATATGCATATATATTTATATATATATATATGAATATATTAAAAAGAATATCAGATAAACCAAATTTCATTATTTACATACCCTGTACACTCTACTATCGTAATAAAATTCAGATACCATTGTCATATCCAATACTAAATATTACATTTTATTATTATAATTATTATTATTATTATTATTATTATTATTATTATTATTATTATTATTTATTATTATTATTATTATAACTACTAATAATACTACTACTACTAATAATAATAATAACAAAACATAATTATAGAACAATCGGATCCAACAGAAATAAACTCTACTGGAGCAAGATATGAGAAGAACAATAATACCAAAACAGATATTACAAATGGGTGAAAAACATGATAAAAACAGTTATAATAAATCGCAAAAGGGGCATAAAACGAAATCAGCAAGTAAACACTCAAAACAAACATAGAAAAATTGCACATTGGAGGGCACCAGGTCACGATATCATGCATACTAATTGAAAAAAAATGAACGGACCTTTAAAAGATGTAAGCCCGAAAAGATGTATCCATAAAGCAGACGTGTCAAAATTGATGAAACGTACGGATACAAAAATACATCGAAAAGGAAATCGCCCCCAGCAACTAAAGAACCATAACCTGCTAACCAACAATACGGAAAGTCATAATAGCACAACAGAAAGAATAAGTGCTCTAATCCCTATATAATCGTTGACTATTCCGGAGGAACAAAAAGGATGTTAAAAAGGGGAAAACGTAACCTAGTATCTACTATATAGAGATCAGAATATCCCGAAATATGTAAAAAAAAAACATAGTCATATGATGGGTCGGCTACAAGAGAGCATATGACAAACTCCCTCGAACATGGATAATAGAACGGTTTAGAAAACAGATAATATTATCAATCTAATTACAAAGATAATGATAACATACAGAATTGAGCTGAAAGATGAAGGAAACTACACACCTGAGATAAAAATGTTATATTTTAGCAAGCTTCCTCATCGCGACTTCTGTTCATCATAGACAATTATTAACAATATAATAAGGAAATATGCGGCCAGATAAAATAAAGATGAAAGAATGAACCACCTAATGTATATAGACGATCTGAAGCTTTTTGCAAGATAGAAAAACGTAATTGGAGACGCCAGTAAACACAGCCAGAATATTCTACTGGAATATGGAATTGAAAAACTCGCACTGATACTTATCAGAAGAGGAAAATCTGAGGCAATGGAAAGTATGGAACTGCCTAATCAAAAGAAGGAAGCGTAGATAAGCGGAGATAGAATCTACAAATATTTGGATGTTATAGAAGCCAAGTATCAACACAAAAAGATAAAAGGGAACATTGGAAAATAGTACTTTACAAGAATAAGAAAACTTGTATAACTAAATTATAATAGGTATAGAACGTCTGGTCTGTTTATAGACTTGATCAAAAACAAACTAAATCATTTCGACCAGTTTATCAGGAAATTATGATTACGCATGGTGTATTGCGTGCACAGAACAATGTACTACACGAAAAGAACAATGCATTACACGCACAGAACAACGCTGGCCAATTCTTCGTAGAAAAAGACTGAGAAAGAGGAATGATTGGCATAGAAAACTGTGTGAATAAAATACGAAAAAAAAGAATATGAAAGGACAAAATGCCCAATACATAAATTCTAATCACCAACAAAAGACAATGTAAACATTAAAACCAATGAACAGAGAAGCAAGAGAAAAGATGAGACAAACCCATAGGAAGAAAAAGAGCTACAGAGACGAAGGATGTAAAAAGTGATACTTACGTAAATACGTGAACATGGCCACAGATAAGACATTTAAACTGAGAAATTGTATCGCGATTAGAACCAACCGCAAAGATCAACAAGACATATGAAAATAGAAAATACAAACTCTGAAGTACGAAACGATAAACTATATGTGATTGCACGAAACTAGTCCAAAGAGACTATAAGAATAGATACAGCCAGGTGGGCAAGACAGTATCTGGGAACTATACAAATAAGTAAATTCTGAGTGCTTATATGAATGGTGTAATCAGATCCCTGTAGCAGTATTGGAGATCATGGCATCTGTTGTGACTTTGTCGTACAAACAGATAAACATATCCAAACAAAATACCAGAGATTATAATAGTAAACAAGATGAAAAAGCCCTGCCAGATCGTTGATCCTGCTGTTTCAGCAGATCACAGTATGAATAATAATGAGATAGAGAAGCGAAGCAAATATCCAGAATTGATAAAAAGTTTGACAGAAAATATAAAAATGAAGAAAATCACGATAATACCAATAATCGAAGGAGCACTGCACACAAACCCGGAAAAATTAGAAAAACGAAAAAAGAAAAATCAAAGGTACAACGGACAGCAATGCATAAAACGGCTGAAATATTATGATAGAAAATTGATTATGGAGCTAATACACATGCCTGACAAATGATAACCGGTCATACAGGAATTATTACAGAAGTAAAAGAATACGACAGAGAAATAAAACATAGATCCAAAAAGCAACTGGAACTTTACAATGAGGGGTCCCCTACTCCAAAAATGTACTGCTAGCATAAATTGGACACAACACACCAAATAGTCGAGAAGGGGCGATGGAGGCTGGAAAAACCGAGAGGAGAAAACACTAACCAGACTTTAAGTGAATGAGTCTTCTTGGCATCCGAATTCCATTGATGACCAATAGTCATGGTCAGTGAAAAGTCAATGCCAAGCGGTATTTGCGATAACAGAAATGTATTTGCAGTGTTTATCAAAAAAATAAATACAAGTGTTTATAAAAAAAAATGTTTATCAAACAAATAAAAGCGTTTATCAAGAAAAATAAAAGCGATTATCAAAAAAATAAAAGCGATTATCAAAAAAAATAAAAGCGATTATCAAAAAAATAAAAGTTATTATCAAAATAAGTGTTTATCAAAAAATAAAAGTGTTTATCATAAAATAAAAGCGTTTATCAAATAATAAATAAAAGTGTTTATCAAAAAAAAAATAAAAGTGTTTTTCAAAAACAAATAAAAGTGTTTATCAAAAAAACATAAAAGTGGATATCAAAAAAATAAGTGTTTATCAAAAAAAAATAAAAGTGTTTATCAAAAAAAATAAAAGTGTTTATCAAAAAAATAAAAGTGGTTATCAAAAAAAAGTGTTTTTCAAAAAAATAAAAGTGTTTATCAAAAAAGTTTTGATCTAAAAAATAAAAGTGTTTATCAAAAAAATAAAAGTGCTTATACAAAAAAATTAAAAGTTTTTATGAAAAAAAAATAAAAGTGTTTATCAAAAAAAAAGTGTTTGTCAAAAAAAAATAAAAGTGTTTATCAAAAAAAATAAAAGTGTTTATCAAAAAGAAAAAGATAAAAGTGTTTATCCAAAAAATAAAAGTGTTTGTCAAAAAAATAAAAGTGTTTATCAAAAAAAAAGTGTCTATCAAAAAAAAAATAAAAGTGTTTAGAAAACAAAAAATAAAAGTGTTTATCAAAAAAGTGTTTATCACACAAAAAATAAAAGTGTTTATCAAAAAAGTGTTTATCAAAAAAAAATAAAAGTGTTTATAAAAAAATAAAAGTGTTTATCCAAAAAATAAAAGTGTTTGTCAAAAAAATAAAAGTGTTTATCAAAAAAATAAGTAAATAAAAGTGTCTATCAAAAAAAAAAGTGTTTATCAAACACAAAATAAAAGTGTTTATCAAAAAAAAAAAGTGTTTATCAAACAAAAATAAAAGGGTACTGGACATCTATGGAGATTTTTCTCACCCAAATCCAGGGAACACAACGAGTCGTTGTCACTCGGCAATCTCTTATGATGACCTGTGTCGACTCTTAATGACTACGCTTAATAATAATCTTGATTTCGTTTAATGACGCTTTCCTTAAAAGAGGAGGACTCTTTTCACGGGGGACTCTTACTACATCCTGGCTCAAAACTAGGAACTTAAAAAATCAAAGGTCTCTCTTAGGATATTACTGGTACATAAAATAGCAGAGGTTCGAATGTATTCGTAGTTTTTCAAATGTCCTTCCGGACGACTTGATACTACACAGCGTCTCTCTATCACATCATTGTCCTAGGGTACTGAAAAATCTACAAGTTATTACGTCTTAAAAACCATGTCAGATAATACCAAATCTGAAGGATTATGTTTGTCATGCCACTTTTTTTCTATCATAAATCTACATCGCCACACTCGCTTGTTCTCACCTCCTTACGTACCTATTAAAATCACGCTCCAGCACACTTCACTCCAAGCGTCCAACAAACCTCCCAGTATATAATAAGCCCCATGCGTGCCTTCTATTGTAATCTGAAACAATTCACTGCAGCCTGTTGCAAGGTAGGCAACTGACCCAGAAAACTTTCCACAAGCCCGGCATTCTGCAGAACATTCTCTCATTGAACAACTTTCCTGGACAGTCGAATTTCCAGTTTTTGCTCCTGTACTGCAAAACAACACGCTTCAATGTCCTTAGCAATTGTCATATTTTTTTCGTCACATCTGTAACATCCTGGAAGAACTTTCCGTGCATTTTCGTCCCATCGAATTCCTCTGCCCTTTCTCTGTTCCTACGTTCCACATACTCAGCCTTGGTTTCATCCATTTCAACTTCATTTACTCCATTTGAGCATCCACTCTTCACTTTTAACCACATTCCTCTTCGACGATGTTTCTAAGCTCTAATACAATTTTTCACAATTAAAAATCTTCTCCCATTATATTTCCTCTACTGATGCAACTTACTGACGTTACTTCTAATGTGGAATACAATAAACATTACAACATTTTTACTTGTTTTGATGTCCCGACTACGCAGCTCCTTGTCTAACCATTCTAAAATTCCTGCACTGTTCCTCAAAACACTGACAGCTATAACATTCACCGCCTTAATTTCCTCCGTACAACTTCACAATTAGCTTTTATGATACTCTCCAGACTTTGACTTTGGTGTCGCTGTTCAGAATGTCGACTCTCCATCCATATTCCCTGATTCTTTTATTTCTTTCATAGCTTCTCCATTTTGCAACATTATTCCACTTGAATGAAGCTTTAATCGCCTTCTGGTCACCAACACTATATTATTATTATTATTATTATTATTATTATTATTATTATTATTATTATTATTATTAAGTTTATTATTATTATTATTATTATTATTATTATTATTATTAAGTTTATTATTATTATTATTATTATTATTATTAAGTTTATTATTATTATTATTAATATTATCATTATTATTATTATTATTATTATTTTTATATGATTATGATGATGATGATGATAATAATAATAATAATAATAATAAAGAAAAAAGATAATGATGGAGAATGTACAAAATCAAAATCAAGAATGATCTTCCAAAGTTGTTTTCTATCACAATTACTGTTCATTACAGCCCGTGAACAACATCCTCAGAAAATTCAGTAACACGGAAGAAAGAATGAATCCTCTTATATACATGAGTGACCTAAAAGTGTTTTCAAAAACAAAATAGAACTAGAAACACTATTCAACACAACCATAATTCTTAGCCAAGATATCTAATTGTTGACTAGGGAAAACTAGAAGCAACTGAATGTATAGCACTACCCAATTAAACACAAATGAGTGCAATAAGTAAACATGATTGCTACAAATAATTAAGTGTTGGAAGCAGGCGCCATCAAATAAACGGAAAAATAGGAAAGGAATTCCTCAGAACAAGAAACCTCCTTATAACAAAACAAAATAGTCGAAACCTAATGAAAGGAAAAACACGTGCGTAGATACTCAGGACCGTTTATAACTCAGGACCGAAGGGCAACTAATAACCCTCGACCAGAAGATCAGAAAACCCATAATGATGCACACTGTACTACACCCGAAGAATGATTCAACCGACTCTATGTGAAGAGGAAAGATGTAGGAAAGGGCTGGTCTGTATGGAAGATTGTGTAAATAACACAAAAAAGGATTTGAGAAATAAATAATGCACATCACGGCAAGGATTCAGCAAGAGACGCGAAAGAAACAAACAAGATAGAAAATGGGGACGAGGAATAAGACAAGGACAGAAAAATGGGAAGAGGGGCAGCTACATGGACGATTCATAAGAATGGCAAAAATAGGGATTAAGGAAAACACTGGGAAATCTTTACAGGGAGACTGAATTACTTATATCAGCGGCACAAGATACCGCAATTAGAACCAATTTACATCAAAGCAAGGATCGACAAGACACAAGAAAACAGCAAATGTTACTCTTGAGTCAAAGGGACGAAACAATAAAACACATAATCAGTGAATGCAAAAGAACTAGACCAAAAAGAAGATAAGAATAGACACGATCAAATGAGAAAAGGCAGTGCATTAGTAATGATGCAAACACTTGCATATTGAACACACAGACAAATCGTACAATCACAAATCGGCAGCAGTACTGGAAAATGAAAGTTACAAAGTCCAATGAAAGATGGATACACAAACAAATAAACCCATCCAAACAAGAAGAGCGGATGTCATAATAGTTAACAAGAAGGAAATGTCCTGCCAGATTGTAGATTTTGCCGTTCCAGCAGTCCACAGCAGTGCACTTAAAGAAGGAAGGGAGTTACATCGACCGAAACGTTGTAAAAATCACACTCAAGATGAGAACAATAGACCTATGAATGCAAAATGCTTCATACTAGACGATCAATTCCCGTGCTTTTCATTTCTTCCTGTGTCCATCGTACAAATGCTACACTGTACGGAATTATAGCAATTGCCCATGAATTGATGGCAGTGAGAAAGTTTCTTCCATTCAGCCGAGATTTCAGAAACAGTTTGAGTCTCTACATACATACTTTTTTCGTCTTCTCTTTATTTTATTGCAGAGCAGGTACCTATAGCCTTTTGCATTATAATCTCATAATATTTCACCATTTTTCAAAATGATGCTTTTCCTAGGAAGTCTCTGCCCTCGTTTAAGAGTACCTACTGTTCATTTGGAAATTCAAAATTATATGTTCCCTTCATTGATGTACAGTTTGAACGAAATAGTCAATTTACTTTTCTGCTTTTTTTTTCAAACGAATTCAGATGGTCCGTAAATGACATGTGATTGATCTTAGGTTTGTTCTTCTCCATTTAGTAACCCTTGTCTCTCTCTTAGTGCATGTGCCAATGGTGTGACTATTATTACCAATAGAAGTGGCAACAAGGGATCACCTTAGAAAATGCCGCGTCTGATGCTGACTATTATTATTATTATTATTATTATTATTATTATTATTATTATTAGTAGTAGTAGTAGTAGTAGTAGTAGTGTTTATTTGTTCAGTAGGAGATTTCGCATGTGTACTTATTAGTAATTGCTTACTGGAAAATGGATCCTCGTGGGTGTGAGTGACAATAGGACCTCTAGACCTCAAGAAGACGCATCACCTTCCGTTTGAATTACTACGACTATTTTACCATTGAGTTCACGTTAATGAAGATCCTGCTCTTAAAAAATTGTTAAAACTGATATATTTATCATTAATTGCTAAATGGTAGATAAATTAGTTTTTTGAGTGGAACAAAATGTGCATAGCATAAAATAAATCTAAGGTACAGATCTAATATGAAATAAATGTTTATACCTTACGTTGTAAAGTTTATTAAAGTTCACTTTTAATACGGATTTCAAATCATATTTTGTATCTTAATTTCTAAAGTTTATAAAAACATTTTATTTGACCATGTTCATGCTCTTCCAGAAATGTTTTTATAACTGTCATATGAATATATGCAACGTTTTGTTTAGTGTTTGGACAGTCATGAATAAAATGTTTAATTACAATTTCAGTTTCAAGTACTTTACTAAAACAACCAGTGTAAATATACATATTTTTCCTCCAAGATACACCATTAATTGGGATAGATATACAAGTATTCATTTAGTTTCAGAAAGTGTTTTTATTGGACACAACTATTCGTCAAATGTTGTCATATAGAATATAACTGCCCATCATGTTATTCTTATTTAAAGAAAATATTTATAAATTACTTTTTTCACTATTAACATATCTAAATGACTTTATGTTATTTATTAATACGTAATCACTGCCCCAAGTATGAAAATTACGTATAAATATGTGTGTGCTTGTGTGTGAAAGGAAGGAGAAAATTTGGTATGTAGACATGTTTATATGTTTATATGTGGAGTATCCACTTCTAAATAAATTATCCAATAATTATCAATTTTTGAAGACGGCTAAAAGACATATAAGAGGGAAATTTGTGCAATATTTTGTTTAAGTTATTTTAATAAAAAAGAAAGTAGCATTAAGAGCAGTTTAATAATCAAAAGTTTACTTTAATGATATGTTATCCGTTACATTCTCATCCACAAACCTCTATCTTTTTTTTGCTTACTCTCTGTCGTTCTTTATATATATATATATATATATATATATATATATATATATATATATATATATATATATATATATACGAGCAAACAGTTAATAAAACATGTTAAAACACCTTGAAATGAGATAAAAACATATTTAATCTGAAAAGGAAACACTAGATAAGTGGATAGTCCTTGTTCCATCAAATGCTTTTGCATGCAAAATCCGATCCCGCATTTTGCTAATTCCTACCCTCTGATGAGAAGGAAAGTATTTATTCGAAACTCCGCGGATTAAGGACTATCCACTTATCTAGTGTTTCCTTTTCAGATTAAATATGTTTTTAACTAATTTCAAAGTGTTTTTAACAAGTCTTATTGACTGTTTGCTGATATTATAAGCTCTATTTCCTATTTGGCTTTATCGAGCTTTTACATCTGGCTGAGATAAATATTAATTCTTTAATATTTATAATATACTTTAATTTTACCATATTGGATCATTTTGGTAAATTTAATTGTAATTTTTATTTTATATATATATATATATATATATATATATATTTCTTTATATATATTTATATATATTTCTTTATATATACATATATATATTATATATTATATATATACATTTCTTTATATATATATACTCATATATATTTCTTTATATGTATATTATATATGTATATATATATATATATATATATATATATATATATATATATATATATATATATTCATTACTTTGTGATAGATTATTATACAGTCAGATTCTTATAATTAAAGTATTGGAGGAAATGTACCTGACCAGCATGATATTAAATATCAAAACATAGGTTTAAAAATTCGGATTGTAATTTGCTATGATTTTTCCTAGGTAAAATAAAAAAAAACATTATATATCATACGATGAAACTTCGAATGTCGAAATAGAATTATAGCAGTAACACAGTTTCAAATGTTGCTATATACATGCATTACATGGTATTAAGTTGAAAACGACTGTTATTACTTTTGGGTCAGCGGAATCTCAGATTATACAAAGTGATCACACTATAACTGCCACCCATTGAAGATCTAATAAAACCCACATTATTTCTGGAATCTAAAAGTATTTTCGACAACTAAACATTAATCGATGACTTATCAGCTAAATACCTGTTATAAATATCTAAAAAAAAACGTGTTCCTTTTAGCCATCCAGTAATAAGTACATCTGATTACGACGTATAAATGTATATGTAACTTACACACTAATACTGTTTCCTACCCTGTTTAAACCAATGTTCAATTTAATCATCGCCCCTTTCGTCAGCCTGGGGTCCACCCAACTAATAGCGATTTGTTCTAATCGTGACTAACTATTCATTCTCATCTTTCATTTAGTAAAATCCAGTAAAAATCCATTATCCTCCTTGTTTGATATTGCAATACAGGAAGTTATAAATAGTGCAAGACATTTTAGCGTTCGTCTCATCAGTAAGAGGTAGCGTCTTATCAGTAGGACGTATAATCATGCGTAGGGTTTACACCTTTGGCACATGTTTTTGATTAACCATAAAACAAATACTGTTGGATATTAATAATTAGTTTATTTGCATCAACTATGGTTGATATAAAAAATGCACTAAAATTTTCATCAACGATGTAATTAGTGGCTTTATATAATTTCCATTTGTAACCCTCCGTAAATGGGCGATTCAACTAGTGCTTTGTAATGAATAGCTCGTGAATAACTTCGTTTGTTATAATCGGTCACTGTTTACCATCGGTCTTGTGAGTTGAAATTACTCCAAATAAAGCGCTCGGCCTAGTGAAAGGTCTAATATTGTATCCCATTTATATTGTTCATATCAAAAAGCGATATTTGAGCCAATATCTTTCGGACAGTCTGAGCAGCTTTACCGATATAATACAATACGATGCGACATCGAATATATGACATGCAGCCGGCCTGAACGAATGGCGTCTAATGAAGCCCGCAACGTGCCAGAAAATCTGACCAAAGAAAAAATAAGATCGTCTCAATTTCGTAAACAGAAGCAACAACAATAACATAAACAGCGATCATTGTTTAGTCCAGGCCAGCGCACGTCTCTCTCACTCTCTTATTCACGCTCTCACTATTTCTCTCTATTTCTCTCGCTTCGTATCTCTTTCTCTCCACGAACACACACACGCACGCACACACACACACACACACACACACACACACACACACACACACATATATATATATATATATAATTATAATATGTGCCTGCGTGTATGTGTATACGTGGCAATCACCAACGGCAGTATTTTCGACTATTGGCAGAGCCGAAGCGTGGCTATCACGAAGCACCACATTTCTCCCTTTGACAAGTCCCTGGTGGAAACAATTCACCGTCCGCTTGATTAGCCGGAAGTGACTTCCTAATAAAAAGGGCGCGCGTGGTCGTGGCAAACGGTAGCCATGATGGATGACTTGATGAGTTGCCCGACACAATTGACTCTTACGCTCTTTCGCCACACTCGATATTTTTTTCTTTTTTCATTTTGTTCGGTCGCGTTTCTTTTTCTCTTCCCGCGCAATCTGCTTCTGTCTTTATCTATTTTCGCTTCTTGCCATTCTATTTCTTATTTTCGTCCCAACGTACTATAATTAGCTACGCCTAACGCTAAAATGCCTCTCTAGACCGACGTCTTCCTGATTTCATCTATTCATAACATCTTAACACAACACAAACATATACAAAAGGACAAACAAAATGGAGACGCGTATCATAGAGATGCGTCTATTAAACCAATGCGCTCAAACTGATATTTCACATCTGAGCGTGACAGACCTTAAAACAGGTTTTCATGCGGAACGTTATTCGCACCAACGGAAATTAGATTTTTAATTCGGTGTACAAACGAGAATTCGATTTCAAACATACACACAACATATCAAACATTTCAAATATACGCACAACATAATATTTCAAGCATACACACAGCATATCCAAAATGCATTTTATACTAAGCATGATAAAATAATATCTACTTTACTGATAATTGTGACAGACTGACGAGAAAAATAAAGATGCATACATCCTTAGTGATAAAAATCGGTTGTTCACGACCAAGCTTGGCAGAATAATGCACATGGAATTTCAAACTTTAATTGTACTGTCCAAAAAGATATTTTGATACACAAACGTGACAAATCAAAGAAAATGGGATTGGAAATTTAAGTTTTATTTGAAAGTTAAAGATTACTGGTAAAAAATAGATGTGTACACCCAGTGCGTGCGTTTATCGGTATAAATACTACTTGAAACTTAATCGAGACAGATATGCGTGACTGCAAGATAGCGTATTTCATAAAAAAATGTTTCCACAACTGTAAATATGAGGTGAAACGACAAGCAGGGTTTCTTGCACAAATGCTTACGTGCATCTAGAATAAAATGCGACTCTCATTATGAGAATGTTAGTGCAAACGTAAGCGTTACACATCGTCGAAAGTATTTTTTAATTGAAATGTGACAAACTAACGCATTTTTTATGATCCATAAAAAAAAATACGGCATAATCATTTTGTGCACCGGTTTCCTACAGATGACCGAATTAAGTTGCGTTGAATCTATTCATTACTAAAACAGGTACCCAATTTAGGAATTGTAGGTGCTATATGTAGGAGGACGTCGACACCTCCTTGCAAGGGTTGCAAAAGCCTAACGTCGTCATCTCCCCTAACGGGAATATACATGCGACTAGGGTCCGTTTGTGGATTTTATATTCCCATGAAATGGCTTCCTTTGGAAGAAGGCAGTTATGCTCGAATAGGCTTAATGCCGACCGACACATTAATACAAAAGATGATGCATTCAGTCGATATGCGCGATTACTGATAAAAATTCCATTAATAACCTAAGGGTGACAGAGCAAAAAGAACGTTATCCTTACTTATGATATGATAAATAAAATGCTAAGCAGAGTTGAAGCGGATCAAACTAAATAAAGATAATTCATACTTTTACATGGCATAACAAATAGATGTATATTACAAACTTAAGGATCACAAACCTAATTAAGTTTTATACTTACACAAAGGAAAGTGCTAGTTGTAAAGCTTCGCAGAATGAACTCTTTTCATGTTTAAGCATGGCATATCAAACTAAAATCTAAATGGGCGACTATAAACGAGAACGACGTAAAGGTACATTTTCATTAGTTACTACACTGAACCGCAGCCTCCCGTTCCATTAGAGAACGTGATTATGAAAGGTAACACGAATTAAAAACTAAGCTTAGCAGTAATAAGTTTGGAATGCCATATTGGCATACGTATCAAAGAAAATGTGATTTTAAACGTGACAAGCATGACAGACTAACGAATACAATTTCATTTATTGTTAAAAACTGAGGTCAACCAAAAGTGCCATTTTAGACTTAAGCGTAATTGATTGGGAAAAACATGAAGTAAGATGATCGTTGAATAGTCTTAGGCGGACAGTCAGCCAGAGCCACTTATTTAAATGCTTGGACTCATCGAGATCATGACGTATCCAATAATAATAAGAAGAATGCAATTCCAAATAGACTGAACGATGAGTCTGACAAAAAAAGCCTCGCGTAGTAGTGAGAAGACGCAGGCAAACCGACCCATCTCTCTTATACGACCCCCACCCCATTTCTCTGTTTTCAAACAGTCTACTCATTTGATTCATATCCAATGTCATCGACCCACCCTCTTCTGTGACGGACGTAGAGACAAAACAGTATCAATTTTCCTTTTTCAACTCTCTACTCGATCTTCTTTGCGACTTGTTTTGTTATTTTCTCCAACATTATTTTACGCCTTAAAGGTTTGTTAACTATTTTTTTTGTTCGCCTGAACATATTTCATTTTCGTACAAGAAGAAAGGAAATTCACATCTATTGTGATATACTACTACTACTACTACTACTACTACTACGTCTACGTCTACGTCTACGTCTACGTCTAGTCTACGTCTACCGATAATAATAATAATAATAATAATAATAATAATAATAATAATAATAATAATAATAATAATAATAATAATTAACATCCCACTGCAAATACAAAAATTATTACAACTCAAATTATAGAGGGAACAGAAAATTGACTGCAATGCATGAATGTTGAGCTGTGGCATGAGACAAAATTATCTTAAATGGGGAAAGTAATATACATTTTCTATTCCTAATAAAGTTCACAATTTTTTCTACAATATCTCGTACAAATAAACTTTTAAGTATGTAGTACCTGTTCATCTAGTATCAGTGTTTGTCATATCCCAATTAAATTGATAGGACGGGTATATTGACAGAATCTGTGACTAACTTATCCTTTGACATAGTCCTGTTTTGTGCCGTGATGAACATATTCAGTTAAGAGGCAATCCCACTGATTAATTCTTAAACTTTAACATTTCCTGGATATAAAGTCCAGGCCAACTTATGTATCATGCTGATGAGCCGGTTACTCGAATGCCCCGGCATATGACTCAATCATAAAAAATAGATACTTTTTGATACATATGACTTAAGGTCGGGTGACAAGTTAGGTATCGACAAACGCTTAGTTGTAGAAAAAATGTAAATATTTTCAACGAGTCTACCGGTGGCATTTTATGGTCAGCTTATATATATATATATATATATATATATATATATATATATATATATATATATATATATATATATATATCCGCACTGATGAGCTGTGATACAGCGAAACACATCACTGTATGTGGATGACTCTTTCACTCTCTCTCTCTCTATATATATACATATATATATATATATATATATATATATATATATATATATATATACTAGCTGAGGTACCCGTCGTTTTCTGAGTTCAAATAAAAATAAAAAATGGAATATGATAGTATGAAAGGTTATGAAAAGGGAGTGTGCATCTAGAGATAGTTTCAAAGTTTGAGGTATCGAAACCAATACACAATATGGTGGACAGAAAATTAAAATCTTGCGGAAATATATATATTCTTGATACCAACTTTGTTGCCCTTCGTAGATAAAAGTTACCAATAAAATCAGATTTTTAGAAAATAAGAAATAGCGGAAGTTCTATTATCCACACCCATTGACCTATTTCAATTTCTCAGTTGCAAAAAGAATATAAAACCATGTCAAACAATATAATATTAAACATGTCAGGAGTTACCTGAACGTATTGAAATTATGTGAAAAGAAATTTCCTTTTATTGTGGGGAATTGCTGCCACTTATGGGGAATTCCTAGGGCAATAAATTGTAACTTTGTCCGACACTATCAAATGCCATCTTATGAGAACTTCATCAGAGTTTTTACTTATATTGCAAACAAGTTTGTAGTTGTACTCAGATCCAATAGAAGCTTGAATGATGTGTGAGTTGCTCGATCTCCATGAAGTAATATTTCAGCAATTCAAGAACTTGCTATAGTTAAGGCTATTTTTTCTCTGCCTGAGTTTGGCAGGCGATGAATTGTCATATCGGTATAGTGCTCAGCGATTGCTCCAGATTTGGCAAAAGGTTCAGCACCCTCTCATTAATGAATCTGGTCAACGAATTAATATCATAAGAAGTTTTCGTAAAACATCTGTGAGTGTGTTATTCACTTTACTTTGATGGGTTTCAGGTAACCCAGATTCATAGAGCTTCTCCCTTCCCATGGCAATCACATTGTCTTCAATAACAACACAGAATTATATATTTCTTCGATAAATCCCATTTCTCTCCAAGGGAAATTTTCTTGTTGCTGATATTTATATTCTTTAGATAAATCATCCTTATATTTCTGTCACTATGCTAATGGATTACTTAGGTCACAAGTGTTGAGAAATATTGTAAAAATGACTCTTACAGAAACAGGTGTGTGTAGCCAGTCAATAGTTTTAGCAAGGAAATAGACGTCGGTCCTCTTATCTTATGAAGAAGGAGTCTCAAACCGTAACATTCATGGTGACTTGGGTACACAGCGTAAACTATTTCACCTGTAGTGTCAAATTTTACACGTGAATTACCCACACCATTAGCCCTTCGTTTTATCCTGTATCATGTGTTGTTACTCATGGAACCTGATTATAAATAAGAATTTTTGCAAAATTATCCCGTTCGGACAATTTAGAAGTAAAGTAAGAGTTGTGTGCTATGGAATTAGATCGACTTCGGTAGCATTTTCGTTTATAAATAATCTGATAATCTTCAAGATGCACTGCGAACTGTTGGATTGTAGGAAGTCTTCCATAAATAAGAATTAAAAAAAATACGCCAAAATGCTTAATTAATGCCGATATATCGAGTAAATTCATGACTAACATTTTTCATGAAGAAAACATGGTGGCATCAGATCCCTTATGTGTGTATTTGCAAAGATGTTTTATAGACCTCACAGAATTGCACACATAAGCATTCGTGTGGTAGGCATTACATTTTTGAAAGTAAACGAAGTGTAACGTACAATCCATCTATTGTCATCTCATGCGTGCCAACCATAGTTTTTAAGCCACCATTTTCAGATATCTTCTCCTATAATCGGGATAACTTTCCTCACTAAACAAAGTTTCAAGTAGAATTTTTTTTAGAAATATCTTTTTGCACATTGGCCATCAGCCATTCAATGTGAATTTTTATTGGTATTACCACAAATCGCATGCACCATGTGACTCTTTACTATTTCCAATAAGGTTCGATTAGTTTGTATATCAGGTAACTAAACTGATGTAATGAATCTAATTTGATTGTAATTAGTTTTCTCGTAAGCCTCTTTTGCAACTCAATTGTGTACGTATAAAACCATGGTGAGCCAACGATTTCTGCTTTGTTTATCAGATTCATCACTTTGATTACCTTCAAGCGAAACACATAAGCCAATAGACCTTGTCAATTGATGTATGTCTTTTCATTTGGTTTTTCTTCCACTTTGGATTTGAAGTGAATATGATAAAAAGGTCTGCTTTTGCATAATTTCTTACCTGTCATTGCATCTTTGGTCGTTTCAATGCCTACATAGTAGACTACCCGTGGAGCTAGATGATAAAATGCATATCTGACCTGTTATATCGTGAGATGAGTTAGGATCAATATAACATAAATATTGTACCGCAGGATTTTAGCAGCTCATGATGAAAGAATGGGACAATTATGAACAAATAAGAAAATCACTCGCTGTTACATAACGATATACGTTTATAAGGGGAACACACACACACACGCACGCAACGACAATTCAAACATAATACATGAAAGGTTAGAAGTCCAAGTATGATAACTGGAACAAAGGGATGATGCTATTTCTCCATTTTGAAAGCCACTCTGTTTTCCCTCCACTCTCTCAACTTCCGGTCGTTGATCTCGCGAGGAATCGCGAGAATTTAAAGTTTAGGACTTCGGCCAAGGAGAGGCAACTTTGCCCAAAAAGTAAATAGTTACTCCACTTTGCATTATTCGTTTGTTTCGTCCTAACATGACCTATATTTTTCTTTGCCTATGTCTATTTATATAATCTTTGATATGTATGTAGGCATCTGCTCTTAGCTTGTTTTGATGAGTTTTGATATATAAACATATAAACTGCAAACTAATGAAAGATGTTTTGACTTCTGTGAAGATAATTGAAGGAATTATCTCCGATCATAAAATAGTACGCATAAGGATCCATACATGAAACATGTTTAGTGATATTTTCAAGCTGTGGAATCCTCAATGATATCCATTTTTCTATATGAAAATAGTATGGAGCATTGAAGGCTGTCATAAGATCTGTGAGTTTCATATACACGTTTCTGCATGTTATTTCCTGAATGAAGAAGTATGTCTCTATAACCCAAACTTTCATCAGCCATAAAAGGTTACGTGTTAGTAAATTGAATTGCCGAACATGTGTCTTTTAATCTGCATTAATAACTACTCAAAATTCTGTTGATGAACATTTCTCGGTGGCTGCTTTAACGATAAATGAGGTGTTTATCATGAAAACATAATCCTAACGCGAATGATTCTATAAAATATATTCGTAATAACAAAAGTAATAATACGCAAATATATTAAAAATTATTTTGAGTAAAACGAGATGTGATGATTTAACTATAACCCAAAAAATTATTTTTACTTAAAAATAAAATTTTAATTCGATCAATCAAACTATAAAAATATTTTTGAAAAGTAAAGAAATTCCATTTCTTTACGTTTGAAATTTTCAGTAAATCATTTAAAATATTTGTAAATAAAATGTGTTTGTGAATAAATAATTGCAAGTGTAATATTTATTATGACAAAAGTATTTAAATTTTATTTTCGAATAATTAAAAATTCAGTGACTATTTTTATGTATATGTAACGTCTGTATTTATATTGCCATAATGTTCAATTCTTGAAGGGAAAGTGATATTCATTCTTCTCATTATAGAGATAATACAGTAAGTCAAGTTGTATTTGTATATTTTGGCAGCAAGACATTATTCAAACATGTCTGATTGAACACGACAGAGATATTCTTTATTCAAATTTTTTTGTATATCTTTTCGATTTGCCGAGCGGTCTTTTTTATTTCAATCGACATGTTGTACAGAATGGCGCTCAACAGTTATTGTTCAACTATATTTCACTCTAGAATATGGCTGAATACCAAAATACGTGAAAAAATAAATGACTCTGTCGTGTTCAATCAGATGTGCTTTAATAAGGCAATTTATGTCTACCCATACACAATTTTTCAAAGGATAAAATCTCCGAAAAATGCAATGCAGACAGAATTATTTTCAATAAAAAAGTGACATTTAGTTTTGATTATTTACACCATGATAATTAATATTTTTCCACACGAAGAAATAATATTACTACTAATAATAATAATGTCTAATATTACTAACTATTTCATAGATATAGTATTTCAAATGAAATATCATTGATCGTAAATTGTGTAGATAAAGAGATCGAGCAGGGTATTTCCACGGACTGCCACTCAAATTTCTTAATATTTATAGATTAATTTGTTTTTTATGCATAGTTTGGGAAAGTTTAAATTTATTTTGGTCCATATGTGCGACACTGACACGAGCAAAAATTGTCCTAGAACAAATGGAATGTGAACCCTCGCAAAAGTGTTATAATCGGATGTAATTTTAACTGTAAATTCAATTATTTTCATTTCAATTTCAGTTTCTTTAATTTGTAAACCAAATTATTAAAACTTGTAATTCAATTGTTTGAATTAATGATTAGAGTGGTACAGTTGTAGAAATAATGTAGATCATCCGAATGTCTGTCGATAGTAATAATACTCGTAGTAAAATACATTGTCTGGCCTTTCATATCAGGATGGTAAATTACTTCTGTTAGATTTCGACTGGGGCTCCAATTTGTGTCACTTTGTTGTTACATGTTGGGGAGTCCAATTCTTGGATTTCTTCTTTCTCCCACCCCGCCGGTCACAGACGGTCTGCAGATGGTGTGAGTTATTGATATAAACTGAAGCAGCCACTCGGCACGTTCTCAGATTCGGAAAGGGTTTTCATGATTTAATAAGAATCCTGTCGCGTTGCAGGGCCTAGGACTAAGAGAAGAGCTGAAAGTAGCATTTGAACGGGAGAGGGTCAGCTATAAGGAAGCGGTTAGACGGCATGGGGTGAATGGGTGATGATAGCAGCAGATGGATAAGGGTAAAGGAAGATGGCAGGCGGACATGGCTAAGGGAGAATCCGATGGCCGATTTCTTTATAAGGATTAGTTCAGTTTCTGCTCTTATTTATTCACATTTCAACGAAGAGACAGAGAGAGACATTTTCTGTAAGATCGTCAAAGCAGAGAGCCTTGATTCCAATGGTGGATCTTAAACTATCAACAATATGTGCCAAAAGTTTTCAAATATATGATAGGAATAAACTGAAAAATACTAACGGATCCATGCATTAAAAAAAATCATAGTTCGCTTTTATACACGCACACGCACGCACACACACGCACACACATACACACACACACACACATATATATATATATATATATATATATATATATATATATATATATATATATATATCATAAAATGCCTTTCAGAAATTAAATTTGACTGTTTGGAGAAATAAGAAAAATGGTAAACATTAGGGCAAACGTAACATTCCGATTTCCGGTCATTCAATGCTGTTTACTATGCACACCCTCCAACATGGCATTAATAGGCAATTGCTTTTACTCAATTCCCGTGTTTATTTTGCGTTGTTTCGTGGAGAAATAGCAGCCTAAGCGTCAAGCATGACTTTGTGATTGGGTTTGAACCATCTCGATCAGCACTAATTACCCTTTCTAACACTGATGATTTTAAAATCATAAAGTAGTAATGTTTGTTGGTATAACAGTACTTGTTAGTACAAATTTGATTAATATTATATATATATATATATACTATTAATGTGTGTGTATATATATATATATATACATATATATGTATGTGCATATATAGAAAGAGAGATAGAGGGAGAGGGAGAGGGAGAGGGGAGAGAGAACGTGTGAAAGAGAATAGATATTTATCAATATCGGTACATTATAAAATAAATTTATATGACGAATTGGCAAATTATTTCCATTTTATTATAAAATTCCGATATCTTCGAATCGATGTTCCTTCAATAGCTTAACGGCTTTTGATATGACATTTTAACTGTGCCTACAAAGAAATCCGTCGGAAAGCTGCGAAAAAGGAGTGGGAAGATTCAGGAAATTTAATGTTAACCTTTGTGGGAAAGAAAAGGCAGAATTACAATCTTCGATATTTTCCATACAAAAGTCGTAAGTGTCAATTACTCCCCGTTACGGTTCAGGTTTATCGGCATGAAAAATTGGGCAACTCTTTAAAAAAGGCAAATATCAAGTCGAAAGGGAATATTCTTGTTGTTCTCAGACAAGAAGAAATCAACAGATCGCTCACCTTCAGTCGACAGAAATGTCTGAACGTCAGCGCAACCTAGTTCTCTCAAACTGTAATGATCCTTGTGTTTCCCACAAAAACGATTCCATGCCTCACATATTTCTCAAAATAGATTAGTCTCATATTGTGTGGTTGCTATAAGGCCACCCAGCTTAGCACGATCGGAAAATACGCTTAAATATCTTTTTTTTTATTTAAATATAATATTTCAATTAATAAAAATCTTGAATTTATAATAATTTCGTATTTATTAATATAGAGCATTGAGTCCTACATTATTTTGTTAGCGAATCTCTCGACGGAGGCTTCCTTTTTAAGGCAATTGCTCTTGACATATCAAATACCTTTGATAAATGTGGCAAAAAGGTCTACTCCGCAAAACCCCCAGCTTCTAAAGAGGTAGAAATGTCTTCTCGATTATTAAATCTTTTCTCTCTGAGTCGTGGTTGATGTGAAAAAATCAGAAGCTCACAGTATTAATACTGCACTCCCTCAGGGGTCCATCGTGAGCCCAATTCTCTTCCCGATCTACATCAATGATCTCCCAAATCACATTCTAAGGTCATTCGTAGACATTCTTGTTGACGAAACTATCATCTATGGCAACAGTTTAAAGGTCGTAAACGAACAAGATCTTTCTGATTCTCTTGCCTCTGAATGGGTAAAGAAGTGGCTGGTTATCTTTAATGCATTTATAACCAAGCTTGTATCTTTACATCATCAACGCTCTCATCCTTGTCTGGCATTAAGTGAAATGAATGTCTCCTATCTTGAAAAAAATCCATATTTTGACAAGCTTCTGGGTCTAACCTTTACTCCTGATCTGAGATTGAACACGCATATAGAATCCATTACCAAGGCTGCTGGAATCTGGTGGGATCCTTCTACCGCTCCATTAGATATCTCACTGCTGATGCAATTCTCTACTTGTATAAGAGACAAGTATGTCCAAGGATGGAGTACTGTTGCCACATATTGGTAGGAGCTGCAAGAAGCGATGGCTTCATAGCTTAGTGGGGGATGCCCTTTTATATTCTGCAACCTCATTTCAACAGAAGAGACGTTACGAGCGTGTCTCTGTTTTATATTTACCTTCATGACGATTTAATCGCAAAAATAGACAATCAAAATCTTTTCTGTCTTCCTATTAAATAAAAGTTTCACTTGAAATTTAAATAAGTTTGCATTTTCTGTTTATTGGTGTGTCCTCGGTTTACTCTTACTCTTGAGGTATTATCCCGCTACACGGCGTAAATTGGTTTGTTTCGACTAAAAGAGATTCAATATTATCGAGCCCATTAATATATTCAATCGGTCGAGCATTGTTTGTTTTGGCTAGCTGGTAATTCTGTTTGACAAAAACAAACAGAGAGGTTGTAATACGAAATAATAAGGGAATGATCAGAGAAGGGTACCAGTTCATGCTTCGAATCAGGTCTTGTTATTAGGAAAATAAGTCCCATACATAAAGAAAAATTAGAAGAGAAAAGTAAAAAGAAGTTCCGAAAAAGGGAAAGTCGAAATCAGAACAAGAGCAATAACCATAAGAATAAAGTAGAAGTCATACACGAAGAAGAAAAAAGGGAAGAAACAGAGGAAAAGGAATGAAAACGAACAACAAGAAGAGGAAATCGAAGAAATTGATTATAATGAATAAGATGACGACAATAAAAAACAATACAAAGAATAAAAAAGACAGGGCAGAAAGGGAAGCATACGAGATTACTTTGCTTCGGCGAGCGTGAACACAAATCAAGTGAACAAGCTATCAAATCAAGCGGCTACCAGCGTACGATCGGAGTATTAATACACCATCCATCTTGACCCTCGGAAAGGTGAAGGTCTAACATGAGCATGAGAGCTTAAGAAACAAATCAAAGTCTGTGGGTGCGATTTACATCAAGGTGATCCAAATACCCCATCGTCGTCTTTCCTCTTTATCCCAGTTGCAATTTTCTTGTGACGTCTGCTGCGGCAATAAAAATTCTCCATTTTTATTTTTTAATTCTTCACCCACTTAATCCCTACTTTCTTTCTTCCTTCCTAACCATTTTCCTCATCCCTACTCTCTTTCTTTACTGCTTAGTTGCTTTCGTAATTTACTGCCTGTGACATCGCAAAGATATACCGATTCGTAGAGGGATTTTCAACCCCAGATTCCTTTCAGTGCCTTACTTTGAGTGCGATTTTACTTAAATATTTCTAAATAAAATATGGTTGTCAAACGTACAAAAGACGCAAACAGGAGTATGCAAGCAAAAAAAGTAACAGGGGGGCTGTAATTATATTATTTTCGTCATCAGTCATACGCAAATTATCGTATATTATTACGCTTCATGGAAAACAAGTTTATATCAAAACAAACTAATTTGGAATGTAATACAGATTTTTTCAAGCAATGGTGAAATCTATCCAAGAAAATAAACGCGTCATACGTTTCAAACATTACATATATCTTAGTCGTATTCCAAAACAATTGCATGCAAATAAAAACTAACTTTTTGGTGAATTTGTGTGAATTTGCATTCGTGTGTATACATGTATGTGTGTCCATGTATGTGTGTATATGCAGAGTGTTCCATAGTTGCCACCATCTACCTATTTTATTGATCATTAACTTAAGAATTTCACAAAGTATTCATTCCTGCATTTAACTGTGCATCAATTCTTTTGCTAAAACTGTTTTAAATAGTTTCTGTGTGTTACAGATAAGCTTTATCTCTCCTAAGAATACATTAATGAGTCACTAATCCTTACCTCGTGACTTATTCTCATCATTATTATTAGAGTTTAGCAAAATTTCACAGAGTCATAGTGAGTGATTCCACCTCAGTCTGGTCAGCCATATCTCATACAGTTACAGTTAAGGCAGTTTCCATTGAACGTTTGATTGAAATGGCAAACATTTTTATATCTCATGAGTTGTTATAGTTCAGGATTATTACAGTTGAATTCCTGAGATGAGTATGGTGTGTCGTACCATCTTTTTCAAATAGAAAACTTGATAAACTCTTCTTTTTTTTACTGTTAGATACGCACACATAACTTGAAATATAAAAACCGAACCCCGGACGGGTCAGACAGTATTTTTCCCCGTCGATGTCCACAGTCTGGTATGGCCACAGTGTCTCATGGACCCGAACTTGTAGGTATGCTCTCCTGAGTCCAGTAGAGGCACGTTTGTCTCCATTCGCGCAATTAAGCCGCACAAACATCTGCGTTGGCCGTAAACGCATCTACGTAATGATTTAGATCCCGGTAGTCCATCACCGGACGCACTTTCGTTTTGTTCTGCTGTATCACAACCATCAGAGGAATTAGGCCTTGGGGAGTCCCAATTTATCCTCTGGGTACAGCACGAGCCAACCATTATCTATCCAGGTGCGGAGCTCCTGCGTGTATTCTTCACGGATTTCTTCCGGCACTGGGTATTCTGACACTCGATTTTGTAGCCTTTCAGTGAGGTGGTCCTCAGATCACTTCCACGATGCGGTCCACGTTCGGTTTTGATGGTCAAAGGTGGCAGTGAAATCCGGTTCATTAATAGAAATGGCTGCGCCTTTAATATTTTTCCTTCCGCCCAGCTGCACTGATCCTGTAGGCTTGACAACGACACCTCCTAAAGCTTTTATGGCGTCGATCCCTAGAAGGAAGTCAAACCCCAGCGGTTTGCCACGCACTACAACACATCAATTCTGGCAGACACACCTTCATTAGTGGATACAGAGACCGCTCCAACACCACAGCATGCATGGGACATTCCAACAAACGTTTTGATATTCACGTTCGTTTTTCTCCAAGACCGGCACCGGTCTGCATGTACAATCGTTCTATAGCATCCTGTATAAATAAGCGCCAAACATCGCGTCCCGTCAACATGGACGCTTATCACCGGGAGCGTCGTGTTCGCATCATGGTGGGGAAGGAGACTGGCGCTTATGCATCCTCCCCTTGCTCGTTTGCCGAGCAGTTACGAACCCAGTGTCCACTCTTACCGCAACGGTATCACTGTGTTCCGCGTTTTCGACAGTGCGTTGCAAGGTGGCGTTTAATATTACATTGTAAACAGGCCACACTAACAGGAATATTCTGGGCCCTGTTGTTGTTGAGTGAGCGTGTGGGCGCAATCACGTCCTGATTTTGTTCCCCAGTCGTCGCCAAAATTCTCAATCTTGACATTAGCTCCCCCATGGTCAGGGCTTTGATGTTCGGCACATGTTGAAGAGCAATTGAGATGGCGTCAGGGAGCCCAGTGACGAAAGTCAATTTTGTGAGTCTCTCTAAGCTATCTCCTGTGAATTCGGCCAATCCAACCAACTGCCTGATTTTGTTAGCGTAACTATCCACACGTTCGCCAGCCCATCTAACCATAGTTATTTCCCTGTATGCTGCAAACGCGTCGTCGGTAAATGCCTCCTTTAATCGGGCCTGAATCTGGTCTATTTTCTTTTGATCGTCCTCCTCCATTTCCATGTAGAGGGCCAGTGCATCACCTTCCAGATATAAAGGTTTCGGACACGCTACATTATCCACCTGTTAAAGTTGTGCGACAAGTCTCACTTTTTTCAGCCACGCTACAACGTCTCCCTCGCCAGAGAACGACTTGATAATATCACTGCTTATCCGCACCTTCGCCATAGTCATGTTGAAATAGCTTGAAGCAAAAAGTAGTGGGGAAAAATCAGGAACACAGATAGGAAATAGTCAGTATCGCCTACCTTTTGAAGAGAGGGAGTCCTTGTCTGTAATAACCGTGGAGAAAGAAGAAGAAGAAGAAGAAGAAGAAGACGAAAAAATCAGAAAGAAAAAAATCGCTTCTCGAAGACACATGGTTCGTCACAAAGAACAATCCAATCGCCAGAACCACCTACACACAATCTGCAGGACACCCACTGACTGCTTTATATCAGCCGGGAATTATGTATTTGCATAATCACGCGAGAGCAGACGCGATTCTACGATAATTGTATGGGATAAACCTAATAAAAACCCGTGGACGCCATCTTGGAACTCTCTCTTCCGCTCAGTCCGAAACATAACAGACGTATCCGAGGTAAGCTTTCTATTTCCCCTCATTTCAGTTATTGCTAATTCTGCTACATATCAATACTGTATTACTTAGTGAATTTGTGCTGATTTCTCTTCTTTTTTAATTAAGTGTAATTTTAAGTGTAAGAAGGAAACCAAGACAGAAAAAAAGATAAAGAGATTCGGTGAGAAAAACACGCAGTTTGGAAACTAATTTTACGTTATCAGAATTCTCAGATCTCTTATTGCTATGTAAAATGTGCGTAACGCATTCCTTGTTATTTTGGACTGTTAGAATGTTATGTTCTTTTTGAGTTATTTAGTAACGTTTCCAGGAAAATGTAACGTCATTCGAGTTGATTTTTTTAATAGAAACTTGACTACGGATGTAACTGTATTCACATTTCCTCGTTGCTGTTCATTATTATATTGCTGTCATTTCATAACTAAACAGAATATATAAAAAGATATATATATATATATATATATATATATGTATATATATATATATTTATATATACGTAGCTATAATAATTCTTCAAGTTCCAAATTTTTCTCAGTTGGTCACATATTTCAATATATTGTTAAGCATTGTGACAAACACTTGTTTCGAGAATTATTTATTATTATTATTCGCTCACCGGGAGATTTCACAGAGGTCATAAAGGGTTTCTCTTTAGAGAACAATCTGTTGTGTTCCCTGAAAGCTGAATGACAACAAGTCTCCTCATATTTCCAGTACTTCCACCACGTTCGAAAAACTTTGCAAATGAATTTGCATTATAACAAAACCGCGTACCATTGATTTTTTCTTAGCAGCGGCCATTGGCCTCCACTGGAATTTGAGTGGCAATAAGCTTTCTCAATGTACCAGTTTTCTTAGCATTTGTCCAGCAGTGGTCTAGTCAGCACACTTTTCTCGGTCTTTCCATTCTTCTTGAGACTTCTCGGCTATTTGGCATCAATATTTTGAGGGCGGTGATTGGGTAATAGAAATCGGGAAGGAGTACTCATAGATATGCAGCTTTTATGTTCTTGGTTCCATGTAGCATTTCATGTTTTCTCGCTGTCCCGCACATATGGTTCACATATTAGTCTCCACATTCACATATTCTTCTCGACACTCAGTAGTAGTCTCCCCATTCACGTATTATTCTCCGCTTACACGTATAAATCTCCGCACTCATGTATAACTCTCCACACTCAGTAGTAGTCTCTGCACTCATGTATTAGTCTCCGCAACCACATATTAGTCTATGCCCTCAGTATTAGTCTCCGCATTCAGTATTAGTGCCCACATTTATGTATGAGTCTACACAATAACATATTAGTCCCAGCATCTACGTATTAGTCACTAAACTCACATATTAGTCTTTTCATTCATGTATTAGTCTCCACATTCACGTTTTAGTCTCTGCATTGACGTATTAGTCTCTGCACTCAGTACTAGTCTCCGCATTAATGCATTAGTCCCTGTACTCACGTATTAGTCTCCACATTCACGTATTAGTCTCTACATACTAGTAGTTGTCTCCGCATATGAGAATTAGTCTCCAAACTAATGTATTAATTTCCACAATCAGTAGTAGTCTCTGCACTAACGTGTTAGTCTCCACATTAAGGTAATAGTCTCCGCATTAAAATATGAGTCTCCACATTCCTGAACTAGTTTCCACACTCAGTAATATTAGTGTCTGCGTGCACATATTAGTCTCTGCCCACATGTAATAGGTTCTGCATACATGAATTAGTCGCTGCATTCACATATAAGTCCCGCATTCAGTTATAGTCTCAACATTAAAGTATTAGCCTCCACATTCACATATAAGTCTCCGCATATTTGTATAAGTCTCCACACTACCGTCTTAGTCTCTGCATTTATGTATTAGTCTTCGCACTCAATTATTAGTCTCTACATTGGCGTATTAATCTCTGAATTAATGTTGTAACCTTCGCGTATTAGTCTCTGCACTCATTATAGATCTCCGCATTAAGGTATCCGTCTCCACACTCACGTATTTGGCTCCTAATTCACATATTATACCCCGCATTCACGCATTAGTCTCAACACTCACGTATTAGCCTTTCTCCTCAGTAGTAGTTTCTAGACTCACGTATTAGTTTTTGCATTTAAGTATTGGTTTCCACACTCACTAGTAGACTCCGCATTCATGTATTACCCTATACACACGTATTATTCCCCACACTAAGTAGTAGTCTCTGCATTCATGTATTAGTATCCGCACTCAAATATTAGTCTCCGCACTCAGTAGTAGTGTCTGCATTCACATATTAGTCTCTGCACACAGTAGTAGTCTCTGCATTAACGTATTCGGCTCGGCACTCACGTATTAGTCCCCGCACTCATTCGTGGTCTCCACATTCATGCATTAGTCACTGCATTCACGTATTAGTCTCTGCACTCAGTAGTAGTCTGTGCAGTCATGTATTAGTCTCTGCAATCATATATTAGTCTTCACATTCAGTAGTAGTCTCTGCATTTATGTATACTTCTCCGAACTCAGCCATAGTCTCTGCATTCTCCTATAAGTATCTACACTCCCGTATTTGTCTCTGCACTCAGTAGTAGTCTCTAAATTCACGTATTAGTCTCCACACACGTATTACTTTCTGCAGTCAGCTGTAATCTCTGTATTCACGTATTAGTCTCCGCCTTCAGTAGTAGTCTCTGCATTCACATATTAGTCTCTGCATTCAGTAGTAGTCTCTGCATTCACGTATTAGTTTCCGCATTCATTTGTAGTCACTGCATTCACGTATTAGTTCCTGCACTCACATATGCGTCTCTGCACTTAGTAGTAGTCTCTGCATTTGCGTACTAGTCTCCACACTCAGCCGTATTCTCTGCATTCACATATTAATCTCCGCATTCAGTAGTAGTCTCTGCATTCACGCATAAGTCTCTGCACTCACATATGAGTGTCTGCACTTAGTAGTAATCTCTGCATTAGCTTACTAGTCTCCACACTCAGTAGTAGTCTCTGCATTCAGATATTAGTCTCCACACTCACGTATGAGTCTCCGCACTTAGTAGTAGTCTCTGCATTCATGTATTAGTCTATGCACTCACGTATTAGTCTCTGCAATCAGTAGTTGTCTCTGCATGCATGTATTAGTCTCGGCACTTACGTATTACTCTGTACACTCAGTCGTAGTCTCTGCATTTTCGTATTAGTCACCACACTCATGTATTAGTCTCTGTACTCAGTAGTAGTCTCTGCATTCAAGTATTAGTCTCTGCACTCAGTCGTTGTCTCTACATTCACGTATTAGTCTCAGTAATAGCCTCTTCATTCATGTATCAGACTCCACATTCACGTATTAGTCTCCGCACTCATGTATTAGTTTCTACACTCAGTTGTAGTATCTGCATTCACGTATTAATCTTTGCACTCATGTATTAGGCTCTTCACCCAATAATAGTCTCTGCATTCGCGTATTAGTCTCCACACTCACGTATGAATCCCCGCAATTAGTCTCTGAATTCAGTAGTAGTCTTTGCACTCACATATTCGTCTCTGTACTCAGTAGTAGTCTCTTGATTCATGTATTAGTCCCCACCCTCACGTATTAGTCTACACACCCTGTTCTAGTCTCAGCATTTGTGTATTAGTCACCGCACTCATGTATTAGTCTCTGTACTCAATAGTAGTCACTACATTCACTTATTAATCTTTGCACTTAGTAATCTCTGCATTCAAGTATTAATTTCTGCACTCAGTAGTAGTCTCTGCATTCATGTAATAGTTTCTTCATTCATGTATTAGCCTCCACAGTCACGTATTAGTCGCCGCACTCAAACGTAGTCTCTTCATTCACACATTAGCCTCCGCACTCAATAGCAGTCTCTGCATTCACGTATTAGTGTCTGCACTCAGTAGTAGTCTCTGTATCCATGGATTAGTCGCCACACCCACGTATTAGGCTCTGGACTCAGTAGTAGTTTCTGCATTAATGTATAAGTCTTTGCACTCAAGTACTAGACTCCGCACTCAGTCCTTGTCTCCGCATTCACGTATTAGTCTCCGCACTCAGGTATTAGTTTCTGTACTCAGTAGTAGTCTATGCATTCACATATTATTCTTTGTGCTCAGTAGTAGTCTCTGCATTCATGTATTAGTATCCGCACTCATGTGTTAGTATCCGCACTTTGTTGTAGTCACCACATTCATGCATTAGTCTCTGCATTCACGTAGAAGACTCTGCACAGTAGTAATCTCTGCATCTATGTATTTGTCACCGCACTCATGTCTTAGTCTCTGCACTCTGTACTAGTCTCTGAATTCATGTATAATTCTGTGCACTCAGTCGTATTCTCTGCATTCCCATATTAGTCAGTAGAAGTCTCTGCATTCACGTATTAGTCTCCGCACTCACTAGTAGTCTCTGCATTCACGTATTAGTCTCTTAACTCAGGAGTATATTCTGCATTCACATATTAGCCTCCATACTCACCTATTTGTCTCCGAACTCAGTAATAGTCTCTGCATTCAAATATTAGTCTCTACACTCACCTATGAGTCTCTGCACTTAGTAGTAGTCTCTGCATTCACGTACTAGTCTCTGCATTCAAATATTAGTCTCCACACTCACGTATGAGTCTCCGCGCTTGGTAGTAGTCTCTTAATTCAGTTATTAGTCTCCGAACTAACATATTAGTCTCTACAATCAGTAGTAGTCTCTGCATGTATGTATTAGTCTCCGCACTCACGTATCACTCTTCAAATTCAGTTGTAGACTCTGAATTTTCCTATTACAACACTCACGTATTCGTCTCTGCACTCAGTAGTAATCTCTGCATTCACGTATAATCTCTGCACACAGTAGTAGTCTCTGCATCCAATAATAGTCTCTGCACTCAATAGTAGTCTCTGCATTCATGTATTAGACCCTGCACTCATGTATTAGTCTCCGTACTCAGTAGTAGTCTCTGCATTCATGTATTAGTCTCGGCACTCACATATTAATCTCCGGAATCAGTCGTTGTCTCTGCAGTCACGTATTTGTCTCTGCACTCACATATCAGTTTTTGCATTCAGTAGTCGTCTCTGTATTCACGTATCAGTCTCGGCACTCATCCATTAGTCTCTTCATTCATCCATTAGACTCCACATTCATGTAATAGTCTCCGCACTCACGTATTAGTCTCAACACTCAATCTTCGTCTCTGCATTCATGTATTATCTCCACACTCACGTATTAGGCACGTCACTTAGTAGTAGTCTCTGCATTCAGTAGTAGTCTCCGCACTAGCGTCTCTGTCTCTGCACTCAATATTAGTCTCAGCATTATTAGTTTCCACACTCAGTCCTAGTTTCAGCATTTACGTATTAGTCTCTGTACTCAGTAGTCGTCTCTGCATTCACTTATTAATCTTTGGACTCGGTAGTCTCTGCATTCAAGTATTAGTATCTGCACTCAGTAGTAGCCTCTGCATTAATATACAAGTCTCTGAACTCAGGTATTTATATCCGCCCTGCGTCGTAGTCTCTGCATTCAGTAATAGTCTCTTCATTCATGTATTAGTCTCCACACTCTATATTTGTGGCTGCACTAGTATCTGCATTCACGTATTAGTGTTGTTACTTAGTAGTCGTCTCTGCATCTACGTATTAGTCGCAGCACTCACATATTTGTTTCTGGACTCAGCAGTAGACTCTGCATTCATGTATACGTCTCCACACTCACGTACTAGACTCAACACTCAGTTCTAGTCTCCGCATTCAAGTATTAATCCCCGCACTCACGTATTAGTTTCCACACTCAGGTATTAGTCTCTGTACTCAGTAGTAGTCTCTGCATTCACTTATTACTCTTTGCACTCAGTAATAGTCTCGGCAGCCAAGTATTAGTATCCACACTCACGTGTGAGTGTCAGCAATCAGTAGTAGTCTCCGCATTCATGTATTAGTCGCTGCACTCACGTATTTTTCTCCATACTCAGTCGTAGTGTCTGCATTCACATATTAGTCCCCACACTCACGTATTTGTGGCTGCACTGAGTAATAGTCTCTGCATTCATGTATTATTTTCCACACTCACGTATTAGTGTCTGCACTCAGTAGCAGTCTCTTAATTCACGTATTTGTCTCCAAACTCTGAAGTAGCCTCAGCATTCACGTCTTAGTCTCCAAACTCACGTATTAGTCTCTGCACTCAGCAGTAGTCTCCGCAATCGTGTATTTTTCCTCACACTCAGTAGTAGTCTCTGTATTCATGTATTATTCCCCGCAGTCATGTATGAGTCTCCGCACTTAGTAATAGTCTCTGCACTCGCGTATTAGTCTCTGACCTCAGTCGTAGTCTCTGCATTCATGTATTAGTCTCCCCACTCACGTAGTAGTCTTAGCACTTAACATTAGTCGATGCATTCATGTATTAGTCTCCTCATTCACGTATAAGTCTCCACACTCAGTTGTAGTTTTGCATTAGAGTAATAGTATCCACATTCACATATAAGACTCCGAATATTTGTATAAGTCTTCACACTACCGTATTAGTCTCAGCATTCATGTATTAGTCTCTGCACTAACTTATTAGTTTCCACATTGGCGTATTAATCTTTGCACTCACCTATTAGTCTCCTCATTAAGGTAATATCCTTCACGTATTAGTCTTCGCACTCAGTATAGGTCTCCGCATTCAGGTATTCGTCTCTCACCTATTTGATTCCTCATTCACGTATTATACTCGGCGTTCACGTATTAGTCTCAACACTCATGTAGTAGTCTCTGGACGCACTATTAGCCTTTCCACTCAGTAGTCGTCTCTGAACGCACGTATTAGTCTTTGCATAAAAGTATTAGCCTCCACACTCAGTAGTAGTCTCTGCATTCATGTATTAGTCTATAAACACATGTATTTGTCTCTGCACTCAGTAATAGTATATGCATTCACGTATTAGTGTCTGCACTCACGTATTAGTCTCCGCACTTAGTAGTAGTGTCTGCATTCACATATTAGTTTTTGCATTCACGCATGAGTCTCCGCACTCAGTAGTAGTCTCTGCATTCATGTATTAGTCCCTGCACTCACGTATTAGTCTCCAAACCCAGTAGTAGGCTCTGCTTTCATGTATAAGTCTCCGCACTCAATCGTAGTCTCTGCATTCCCGTATAAGTCTCCACACTCATGTATTTGTCTCTGCACTCAGTAGTAGTCTAAGCATTCATGACAGTCTCCACACACACGTATTAGTCTCTGTACTCAGTAGTATTATCTGCAGTCATGTATTAGTCCCTACACTCACATATTAGTCTCCGTACCCAGTAGTAGTCTAATCATTCATGTATTAGTTTCTGCACTAAGTAATAGTCTCTTCATTCCTGTATTAGACCCCACATTCATGAATTAGTCTCCACACTCACGTATTAGTCTCTTCACTCAGTAGTAATCTCTGCATTCACTTATTAGTCTCCGCACTAGCGTATTAGTCTCTTCACTTAGTAGTAGTATCTGCATTCATTTATTAGTCTCCACACTAGCCTATGAATTGTGCATTTAGTAGTCGTCTCTGCATTCATTAGTAGTCTCCCCACTCATGTATTTCTCTCTGCACTTTGTAGTAATCTCTGCATTCATGTATTAGTCGCCCCACTCACGTATTAATCTCCACAGTCGTAGTCTCAGCATTTACGTATTAATCACTGCACTCAAGTATAAGTCTATGTACTCAGTAGTAGTCTCTGCATTCACGTATTATTCTCTGCACTCAGTAGTAGTACCTGCATTCAAGTATTAGTCTCCACACTCATGTATTATTATCGCACTCAGTCGTAGTCTCTGCAGTAACGTATTAGTCTCCGTACTCACATATTAGTTTCTGCACTCAGTAATAGTCTTTGCATTTATGTATTAATATCCGCACTCACTCGTAGTCTCCACAGGCGCGTATTAGTCTCCACACACCTATTAGTCGCCACACTCAATCATAGTCTCTGCATTCCTGTATTAGTCTCCGCACTAACGTATTAGTCTCTTCACTCACTAGTAGGCTCTGCATTCACGTATCAGTCTCTGAACTCAGTAGTAGTCTCTGCTCTCGGGTATTAGTCTCCACACTCACGTATTAGTTTCTGCACTCAGTCGTATTCTCTGCATTCATGTATTAGTCTCTCCATTCACGCATTTGTCTCTTCACTCAGTTTTTTTTTTGTTAAGCCATATTGAATTTTGTTTTAGTGAAAGTCTCGTATTGCTTTGAAATGTTCAATGGCGAAGGAAACAAAACATAGTAACCTGGCGCCATGAATGGAACAAAGTATAATACTTGGAAGGTTCAATGTAAAATGGCTTTAATTAAGATGGTTTATGGAACATTGTTAATGAGACGGGAATCGTTCCCCATAAACTAACAGATTCTGCATCGCACGTAAAATATTTATCAAGAAGAGACCGTGCATTAGCGACGATTGTGCTATCGGTGGAAACTTCACTTTTATATTTACTTGGAGACCCTGAAATCCCGCAGTAGTGTGGAAGAAATTGGCTAATCAGTTTCGAAAAAAGAAGTGGGCGAACAAGTTAGCATTGAGGAGAAAACTATATTCTCTTAAATTAAAAGACGGCGATTCTGTACATGAACACATCAAAAGTATGATGGAAATATTTCATGAATTAGCAGTCATTGGCGATTCAATTGATGAGGAGGATAGAGTTGTTCATCTACTGGCTACTCTCCCAGCCTCTTATAATATGTTGGTAACAGCACTCGAGGCAAGACAGGACGTTCCTAAATGGGGGTAAGTCACTGAACGATTGCTGCATGAAACCAAGATTAAAGAGAGGGAACGAAATGATACTGAATTGAAAGCCATGGCGTCTAAACACCACGTAAACAAAAGGGGGCCAAAGTGTTACCACTGTGGGAAGAACGGGCACATTAAATGTGACTGTCGCTTACTTAATAATAACGGCAATTTTAAGTCGACCCCTCGGAAAGATAAAGTTTTTTTTCACTAAGAAAACACAAAGTGAATCAAGTGACTTTGGTGATTGCGTTTTTGGACTCCTCACACATCATGCGTTATCAATCAAGGATAAAAGGAGCAACTGGATCGTGGACTCTGGAGCAACATGTCACATGTTGCATGATGTTGAGAAATTCATAAATTTCAGAAAATTGAATGTAACAAATGAAATTACCCTTGGTGACGGATTCTCTGTTGAGGCACTAGGAACAGGAACAATAGAACTGAATGTGAGCGTACCAGATGGGAAATACCAAAAATGCAGGGTATATGGTATTTCCTAAATTGTCTTACACTTTATTAAGTGTTTCTAGAGCCACTAAATCTGAAAAAAACATGTATTTCTGATAACTTAGGATGTGAAATACTGGATAACAGGCAAAAAATAGTGGCTACAGGTTAAAACATTGGGGGCATCTTTTACTTAAACTGCAGTGACGTAAATGAAGCAACCCATGCAGCGAACTCCTGCTTAAGTAGTTGTGGTTAGAAGCTAAGAAAAAAACAAGTCTTACCGTGGGTACTCAGCGAGTGAGTTCAGGCCGAGAAAAGGAAAAACAAAGATTGCGGCCAGCATTTTATTACGTGCGTTCTCGCATAATCTCGTGTGCGCATGAAGCTGGAAACTGCAAACCGAGCTTCATTTCTCGGTGCTGGGCGATTCCAGATCTGGCAGGAGAGTAGGTGCAACGGGAGTGGAGATACTTTCTGAAATTATAATCCTTTTTGTGTGTTTGAGGTGAAACCCCCCCCCCCATTACGGAGGTATCACAAAAGAGGAGATTTGGCATAGACGTTTTGGCCACCTTGGAGAAAATAGTTTACAAAAACTAGTAAAGGACCAGCTCGTAACTGGCCTTGACTATGATATAACCAAGGATATTAACTTTTGTGAACCTTGCGTAGACGCAAAACATCATCGTTCCTCATTTCCAAAATCTGGCGGAAAGCGAGCCACTCAACTCATAGAAATCGTGCATAGCGATATTTGTGGAAGGATAGAGGCAAAATCGCTTGGTGGCGCGGAATATTTCATAATATTTATTGATGATAAATCAAGATTTGTTTGGATATACGTGCTCAAGCATAAGAGAGATGCCTTTAAAATGTTCCTGGAATGAAACGTCATGGTGGAGAATTTAACTGGGCATAATATAAAAACCCTACGCATTGACAATGGGGGAGAATATATTTCAAGAGAATTTGAAGATTATTTGAAAAGGGAGGGGATTTGACATGAATATACTGTTTCCAAAACTCCAGAGCAAAATGGAGTAGCCAAAGGAATGAATCGAACATTAGTGGAAACAGTGCGAGCAATGTTATCAGATTCGAAGCTGTCTAAAAAATTTTGGGCAGAGGCCTTTATCCACGGCTTCATATATTCGAAACCGGAGCCCAACAACTGCTGTACAGGGTATGCCGCCATATGAAGTATTGAAGGGTGGCAAACCTAATGCGAAACATTTACGCATTTTTGGATGTAATGCTTTTGTCCACGTACCAAAGGATTAAAGATTTAAAATGGATTCCAAAGCAACGAAATGCATATTTCTTGGCTATGGTATTGGCGTAAAGGGGTACAGACTCTATGATACCAGAAAATCTAGAGTAGCTAATAGTAGAGATGTCATATTCAATGAAACAGTTTCAATAGCTGAACAGGAGGAAAAGGAAGTAGCACACCCATCTCCAGTAGAAATTAAATATCAAGACAGAGATGATGATGATGATGATGATGATGATGATGATGATGATGATGACAACAACTTGCAGGAGGTGGAAGGACCTAGTGAAAACACACAGTGATCAGTACCTCAAAGATCATCAAGAATAAAGAAAACTCCCGATAGATATGGTAAGTGGGTTTACATAGTTCATAGTTTAAATGACCCATTGACGATGAAAGAAGCAGTTTCCAGTCCTGAGAAGAATGGATGAAAGCAATGGAAAATGAAATTTCCTCCTTACATACTAATAAAGTACGGGATCTTACGGAATTGCACAGTGAACGAAAAGCTATTGGAAGCAAGTGGGTATTTAAACGGAAGTATGATGCTGACGGAAACATGGAACATTATAAAGCTCGACTGGTAGCCCAAGGTTTTCTTCAGAAGCAAGGAATTGATTATGACGAGACCATTTGTCCAGTCGTCAGATTCGAATCTGTGCGAACTGCTATTGCATTAGCGGTACAGCATGACATGAATCTACATCAATTGGACATAACCACTGCATTCCTAAATGTCAACTTAAGGAAGAAATCTACTTGAAGCAACCTGGGGGTTTTAAAGCTGAAGGAAAAGAAAATCTTGTCTGTAAACTGAAGCGAAGCATCTATAGCTTGAAGCAATCTCCAAAATGTTGGAATGAAACATTGGATTTTCAGTTGAAAAGGATGAACTTAAAGCAGTTGGTGGATGATCCCGGTATTTACATACAATCTTCAGAGGGAGAAATCTTTATCTTTTCTGTTTATGTTGATGATACTATTGTGGCAAGCAAATCCTTAACTCGTATTCAAGATTTTGTGAAAACTATATCGAAAATTTTACAAATAAAGTCCATGGGAAAACTGCATCATTTTTGGGGTTATTTATCCTCAATCAGGGAAAATATGGATTGGACAACCAGCATATACAGCAGAAGTCATGAAAAATTTCCAGATGGAAAATTCAAAACATGTATCAACTCCGATTGATACTGGGGCAAAATTAATGAAGGCAACTGAAGTAAGTAAGCTGGTCAACAAAAGAATTATATCAATCAGCAGTTGGAAGTCTGCTGTATCTGCCAACAAGGACACGACCTTATATTGCCTTAACGGGAATTTTATCGTCACTTTCAACGACTTTTATCCCGTAGTATCAGTAAGTAAAGAATTGCCTTTTAGAAAGGTTTTATTAACTGTAAAATACACGTACGCTCTTGAAAGGATCGAGCGGGAAAATGAAACAGAGGGCGCTTTTATTATGAATGTCAATCCCAAGGGGGATAACTCTTAACAACAAATTAAATCATAACATTTTCCCCGTCCTAAAGTATTCAAGTAAGAGGTAATTAATTATAGACAGATTTTTTTTTTTTTTTTTTACAATCACATAAGAATCATTTTATTTACAAATAACATATGAACCCAAACTGCAGTTTTTTCAGTATTTAGTCACAAAATCCTTATATTTACTAGGGAATTGTCGAACTCGGGACGACCTCCGCACAGATTGGCAGGAATGCTGATTTTCAGTATTATTTTTTAGTGAAATCTGATTTTCTTCAAGATCAGACGATTGATTTTTGTCTTCCTCATGACCAATGTTTTCATTAGTAGAAGGTTCAAATAAAGTCTCTGAAGTAGTAGGATTATTATTAGAGTTTTCTTCATTTGATGAGTTTGGAGCTAAGTCTCGAACGTTGACAGTGGTTTCAGTACCAGAAGGTAGTTGAACATAAGCGTAGTGGGGGTTGACATCTATTAGGGTGGCAGGCGTTACAGGAGGGTCATGTTTACTTGTTTTAGTGTGGTTTCTAATATATATTGGGCCTGGTTTAACCCAAGAAGGAATTGAAATTCCGGAAGCAGATTTACGACTATATTTAAATAGTCTATCATGGGGAGTCATATTAGTGGCAGTACAAAGTAATGATCTAATTGAATGAAGTGCGTCCGGTAGTATGTCTTCCCAATAAGGTAGTTTCATTTGATTAGAATGTAATGTTGTTTGAATGGCCTTCCATAAGGTACCGTTGAGTTTTTCAATCTGTCCATTACCTTCAGGATGATATCTACTTGTTTTAGAAGTAGCAATTCCTTTTTTGTGTAAAACATCCTTTATTTCTCTTGCTAAGAAATCAGAAGCACGGTCAGTATGTATCATGTCAGGCAAACCAAAAATTGAAAAGAGTTTGTTTAGACAGTGGATAATGGTTTTGCTTGTCATATCTCTGCAAGGAAAAGCGAAAGGAAAACGGGAATACTCATCAATTAGAGTAAGTAGATATCTGTTTCCATGTATAGAAGTAGGTAGAGGGCCTTTAAAATCAAGATTGAATCGTTGAAAAGGTAATATGGCTTGAATGAGAGTCCCTCCATTGGTATTGGCGAATTTGGGTTTCAGTAATTGACAGGATGAGCAAGAGTCAGTAATATTCTTAATTTGATCCAAAGTAAAAGGGAGGTTCCTCGTTCTTATAAAATGGCTTAGTCTTGAAACACCAGGATGACATAATTGTTTATGTAAATCACGAAGATCTTGTAGATTGTAAGTAAGAGCAGAGATGCGAGAGAATGTGTCAGCAGCAATATTTTCAGGTCCAGGTCGATAAACTATAGTGAAATTGTATTGGGATAATTCTATACGCCAACGACATATTTTGTCATTCTTAATTTTTGATTTTCTTTTATTGTCGAATATGAAGCTGATGCTCTTCTGATCTGTGATGACTTTAAAGTGCCTGCCGAGTAGAAAATGTCGCCACTTACGGAGAGCTTCTACAATAGCGGCTGCCTCTTTTTCTACTGCATGGTGCTTAATTTCGTTAGTATTGAGAGTTCTTGAAAAAAATGCAATAGGACGACCTTCTTGATTTAGTGTTGCAGCAATGCAATAGTTACTAGCGTGCGTTTCTACTTCAAATTCTTTATTTGGATCTACCGTTATTAAAGTGGCGTCTTTTAGATCATTTTTCAATGTTTGAAAAGATTTTAATACAGATGGAGGTAGTGGAAATTCTTTGTTTTGATTTAGTAATAACATTTTATCAGAATTTTTTTTAATGAATTTGCAGTAATAGGAAAACATTCCAACTATTCTTTTTTGAGATTTAAGATTCAGCGGAGGTGGCATTTCGAGTAATGGTTTTAGTCTTTGATAATCGGGAGCTATTTGATTATTTTCTATAGTGTAGCCGAGTAGAGTAATATAACTAGAAGAAATTATGCTTTTATTTTCATTTAAAGTGATGTTATATTGTTTAGCAATTTTGTAGAATTTTTGAAGATTGTAATCGTGTTCTTCTTGATTTTTTCCACATATAGTTACGTTATCAACATACACAAAGGTATCGGTTAGATTTTCTTTTTCTATAATATAGTCTATGCTCCTCTGGAAAGCACTTACTCCATTGGTGACGCCAAAAGGAAGACGAGTAAATTGAAAAAGTTTGCCACTTACTTCAAACGCAGTGAATTTACGATCAGCATGATTTATAGGTATTTGGTGATAAGCAGATTTTAGGTCGAGAGTAGAGAAGATGTTATATTGAGCGATGTCGTCTACCATCTTATTGATATTAGGCATTGGGTAAGCGTCTAGTTCCGTGAATCTATTAATGGTATCGCTGTAGTCGACTACCATTCTTTTCTTATGATTCTCATTCGAAGTTACAAGAACTTGCGCTCGCCACGGAGATATCGAAGGTTCAATTATGCCTTCTTTCAACATTCTAGCAGTCTCTTCTTTTATGAATTTGTTGGCGGCAAAAGTGTAACGTCGGGATTTTGTCGCAATAGGAGTAGTATGAGGAGAAAGATTAGAAAAGAGAGGAGGGGGTGGAACGTTTATGGTAGGAAAAAACTTATCTGTGTTTATAGCTCCAATTATAAGTTTGTCTCTAGGACCGTCGAATTTAAGTGTTACTTTTTTATATTTTTTTAAAATATCTTTTCCGATTATTAAATCAATGAAAAGGTTTTCAATGATTTCAATTGTTATTCCAGAATGGGTTTTATCTTTCAGTATTAAATCCACGACAGCTTCGCCAGTTATTTTAGCATGTTGATCGGAAGCAGCCAGAGCTATAGTTTTGTTTTTTGGTATTGTGTAGAGTTTAAGTTTTTTAGCAGTATTTTCATTAATGAATGTTTTTACACTGCCGGAGTCCACCATAGCGTTCACGAAGTTCCCGTTAATTTGGCACTGAGTGAATGTGACATCTTTGGAGTTAGTTCCTAGTCAGGATAGAGAAGGTGAGGGGTAGTCAGAGTCGTCATAAAGAACAGCAGTATGAGTGTTAGAAATAGAAGATTTACACACTTTAGCCCAATGACCATTTTTTTTGCATTTTTTACATTCGGCGTTTCGTGCAGGACATAAATATCGAGGATGACGTGATTTTCCACAGAAAAAACAAACCCCTTTTTGATGCATATTTTCTTTAGTCACAGCTATACGATTGTAGCCCGAAGGATTATTTGTAGCTGCTACAGTAAAGTTATTTGCGTAGCTTATCGAATGCTTTTCTGCTTGTTCAAGAGATCTGGCCGTGGCATATGTGTCTTGTAAAGTCAGGATGGGTTTTTCTAACAGTCGTTGTCGGATGGACGAAGAAATTCCGCCGATGAAAGCTTCCCGAATGTATTGATTTTTGTTTTCTTCAGCAGAAACCGCTTCGAAGTTACATGTTTTGGCAAGCATTTCCAATTGTAGTATGAAGGCATCTATATTTTGTGTTGTTTGTTGCTTCGTCGTCATCAATCGATATCTATTATAAACAATATTTTCAGGTTTTAAATAAGCGGCGTCCAATGTTCTTAATGCACTATCGTAGTCGGTTTTATCGCTTATTAAATCGAAAACAGAGGCTGAAATACAATTGATCAAGGCAAAGAAATTATCTGAAGTGTTTTCGATTAATCCGTTATTATGTGAGCGGATATAATTCTGGAGGGTTAATTTCCAATGCCTATAGGATTTTTCGGAATTAGGGCATGTAGGTTCCACCTCGGATCTGTCGGGACATAAGATTCGATCCATTATTTTTTTTTTTTTTTACAGTTAATAAAATTGAAGTGAATAGTATCAGTAAGTAAAGAATTGCCTTTTAGAAAAGTTTTATTAACTGTAAAATACACGTACGCTCTTGAAAGGATCGAGCGGGAAAATGAAACAGAGGGCGCTTTTATTATGAATGTCAATCCCAAGGGGGATAACTCTTAACAACAAATTAAATCATAACATCCCGTTGCACGAGACTAAGTGTTCTAAAGAAATTTAATCACATAAAAAAGCCAAGGTAAAGCGGTATAAATTTTATCAGAAAGAAAAATAGGAAAGGAAGGAAATGCATAGTTCGGATGGGCTGCCAAATCTGTCCCTCTGACTGTTCATAAAAAACACTTATAACAAATATACTTTTTACTTGCTTTTTTTCTTTTGGCATATCAAAGGTCGCAAAACAGCTCTGGTGCTTTAGTTCGAAGGTCGCAACACCGCTCTTATGTAAAGCAGATGCCTCTGTCGTAATTCCAATGTCGCAACACCGCTCTGGCGTTTTCGAAAGCCTAAGACCGCTCTGTCGTTTTCAAAAGCCTAACACCGCTCTGGCGTTTTCGAAAGCCTAACACTGCTCTGGCGTTCTCGAAAGCCTAACACCACTCTGGCGTTTTCAAAAGCCTAACACCGCTCTGGCATTTTCAAAAGCCTAACACTGCTCTGGCGTTTTCGAAAGCCTAACACCGCTCTGGCGTTTTCAAAAGCCTAACACAACTCTGGCGTTTCCAAAAGCCTAACGCCGCTCTGGCGTTTTCGAAAGCCTAACACCATTCTGGCGTTTCCAAAAGCCTAACACCGCTCTGGCGTTTTCGAAAGCCTAACACCGCTCTGGCGTTTTCAAAAGCCTAACACCGCTCTGGTGTCTTCCTATTCTTCTGCCAGCCTGTTGTGTTTTATTTTCTTCTTCCTTTTATCGAATATCGCGAGACAGAGATTCACCGAGAGGGGGGGAAGAAGGGGAGAAACAGAGACGAAAATACACCAATTAGAGGGAGGGAAAGGAAGGGCAGGTAAATAAAATTTCTACACTCTCCTAATTAAAAAAGAAAAAAAGAGAAAAAAGAAAACTCCAAACAATGTAATTAATACCAAAGGAAATCAGGATATCTGTCTTTTACAGATCCTCGCGCTCGGACAGTTTTCGACTGGGATTCGCTATCAATCTCTTCTTCAACTACATTATCGCTAGAATCAAGAGATGGTAATTGGTACGAATGTGAAATAGTGAGCTCCAAGGGGTATAGCTGTTTGATAGAATGTTCCTGGAATCCATCTCCTTTCTTAACCTGTACAGAACGAACCATTCCATCCCTTCCGTAGTTGAGCTTTACTACCCTTCCTAAGGACCAATAAGGTCTAGGTTTAGTAAAGTTTTTTTTTATTAATACAACATCATCTATCGTGATCTTATTTTCAAAATTGGACTGATACAAGTCTTTTGACAATTCCCTTAAACATAATAAGTACTCTTCGTACCATAACAATTTAAACTTTTCCAACAAGGAATCTCTACCCTTTAAACTTTCTATTAGATCATTGCGATTAGGAGGACTCGCAGAAATGGGGTTTTCATCGAGATTCAAAAACACTGTATTTCCATGGAAGGGACGAATGAACGCACTAGGGGTGATTACTTCCAAACTGGAATCATCAGAACAACGATAAGTAAATGGTCTTTCGTTTATGGATTCATCTAAGTCGGATAGTACCGTCAATAGTTGGAAATAATCCAACTTATTACGTCCTATGACCTTAAACAAACAATGTTTAACTGTCTTAATCTACCTTTCCCATACCGCTCCAAACCAAGCTGAATACATCGGAATAGTAAGGTGTTTTATACTACAAGTATCGTTACTTCCCTTAAACTCATTAGACACAAACGCTTTCTTAATCAAGTTGCAACCGGGGACGAAGGACAAGGCGTTATCTGAGTAAATGTGTGAGGGTACACCAAACTGATTAAAAAATCTTAAGAAACCAACACTACTGAATGGGTAGACATATCAGGTACTAATTCCAGATGGATTGCTCTGATATTAAAACAAGTGAAGATTAAGATATACATTTTCTTAACTCCACAAATGACCAGTAAAATCTATCCCCGTTTGCAGAAAAGGTTTAACAAGATTTACCTTATGTTTAGGTAAATTAGTTATCTTCAGATATCTAAAAGACAAGGCAGTATACTTTTTACACAAGTCACAACTAGCCAGGACAGTTTTAATTGCCTGTCTAGCTTTGGGTATCCAAAACCCAGCAGTACGCAATTTACTAAGAGTTTCAGCAATACCTAAGTGTTTACAGTTAATATGACAATCCATAATTATCAAATCCGTAATATGACAAGATTTTGGTAACAAAATAGGGTGTTTCACATCAATAGAAAAGTAGTCAGCACTATCGATTCGACCACGACACCGTATTAAACCCTTTTCATCTAAAAACAAATTGAATTTCGATACTAACTGAGGTATTTCTTCTACTTTGTTTTGTTGTAAGAAATTCCTCTCCTTACCGAAGAATTGACTCTGGGCTAAACTAATCAAGTATAACCTAGACTTGACAATGCCATCATCATGGTAGTCTCTCCTTAACTTCGGCAATGAACCGAAAAACTACCGTCAATATTCTTATTAATTTATTAAGAGAAAAGGACTTTTCCTAATTTATGATAGGAGTATTTGTTAGTTCTTCTCCACTACTCGTGTGGGCAGTGATTAATTCTTGGCTCTTTTCGCTGAGACACTCTAAATTATAATTAGGCCAAACCAAAATTCTTGCGTGTAACCAAGGTGGGCCTTTTAACCAGAAACCCATTTCTTTAATAAATTTAGTCAGGGAAATACCTCTTGTGACGAAATCTGCAGGACTTTCGGCCATATTTACATATCTAAGCTTGATGATATGTCTTTTGTCATGTAGATCATTCAACATTTCCTTTATGACTTTAAGACGATTTCTGGTAAATTGACATTTAGTATTAATAGACTGACACAATAGCCATGACAGTACCACTTGTGCATCGACGGTGACTATGATTTCTCTAAACTTAACAGGGAAAATCTTAATCAATAATGTGACATGTTTAATACCCAAATATACCGATAACAGTTCCAAGGCAGGTAGAGTCCTCTTGACAGCTGGGGCGACTCTGGCTTTAGCATATAACAACTTAGCCTCACCATGTTGGTATAAATATTCTACAATACCGTAAGCTAAATTAGAAGCATGACGGAATATCACCAACATAGCAGAAGAATCAGTATAGACTGTACATCTATCAAAACTAATCTCTTCAATACCTACAAGATCTTCACGAAACTTATTCCAGGAAGTCATAATATCACCCGGTACCTGCTGGTCCCAGGCGGCACCTAATTTCCACAACTGACTCAAAATAATTTTCCCCTTGATAGTAACGGGCAACACAAGCCCCAGTGGATCAAAGAGGGATGAATTTACTGACAACATGTCTCCTTTGGTAGAGACGACCTTTTTAACACCACCCTGATCACATCCAACACAGGGTCATATAAGTAGCCTAAAACTTTTTCAAAACGCATACCATGAGTAAAATTATTATTATCTAGGTTGATGTAATGTGATACTAATTCGCTATTACTACAACAGGATTTCAGCTCGAAGCCACCCTTTAACATAGTGGTTGTAGCTTCAATATAGAGTTGTAGCAATTCAGAGGGTGGCTGATGTGTCTTAACCAGGTTGTCAACATAAAAGTTGTTTAACAACATATCCATACAGAGACCAGAAGCATGTCTTTCTACGTGATACCTCACGATATGACTCAAAATAAAAGGACTCGACACGAATCCGAAAATGAGCGATTTGTATCTAAACCGCATCAGCTTATCTTTCAATTTTAGGAAAAAGCAAAATCTATTTTGACCAACTTCATTCTCCAGCTTCATCATCAGAAATGCCTTCCTAATGTCAGCTAGGAGGACAAAACGGTCAGTTCTAAATTTGAACAAGTTTTCCAGCATGTCAGCATAGAGGTTTACGCCCGTGTAGGCACTGTAATTCAGGGATGTCTGCCCTCCTATTCTGAGCGAACAGTTGAAGACAGGCCTTATTTTCGTAGTGTTTTGTAGCTCTTTATTAAATACCGGATGATGCGGTATCCATGTGTACTTGGTAAAGTCCACTGGGGATCTCTATTATACATTCTTTTTCTTGATTTAAGAACTCTTTGCAATAATCCGTGTAGAATCCTGTATCTGATAAGTTTTTCACAACCCTCTCCAAACCAGCCAAGGACACCTGATAATTAGAAGGAACTAAGCTAAGTTTGTCCAAATTCCAAGGGAAACTAACATAATAACAGTTATTCGAGTATTTGATAAAAGAACGAAATATCTCGATTTTCACCTTATCGTAATCGCTAGTCACTTCGATTGTACCTAGAGGTTCCACGCTAAACATTTTATCGATGTTCCTTTCAACCGCAGATTCGTCAAAGCAGTACAAAGGGTCGAAATATTCAGATTTTGTATCCATGACAAAGTAGACGTGCGTGATGTCGCAAGAAGAAAATTCTCCTACAATACGATTATAATTCAGCTCGACTGTTCCTGCACAGACCGACAGAGTTTAAAGTTATTAATGCCCCCGAACAAGGCTATTCCTTGAGACAACTCAAACGCAAATCCGTCTCTAAATTTGATTATCTGCATGGATCCCATATATTTTATGATATCAATACCTACCAAACCATGTACAGGAAGAACGTTATCTCTGATATTCGAAAAATATGTGGCTAACTTTACAATGTGATCCTTTACGGAGTCCTTAAATGTGAAAGGACAGATTCAGATGCTCGCCTATCAAAAAAGGCACAGATCTTGATTTATCCGGAAAATTGACGTTTAGAACTATCTCCTTTAAATTTTTTGTCTCATTACCTAGAAATGTCTTAACACTGAATTTACAATTTTTCAATGGGAGTAACTCATTAAAAATCCCATGGAACAATTCTCTACACAAGTAAGACTTTTCACTACCTGTATCTAACAGGCAATTAAATGTAACTTCTTTGCCGTACAAATTTGCTGAAATGGTAACTGCAGGTAACAAATAAGAGCCGCTAGTCGACCAGCTAGCGTTAGAAGAGACGATTGGTTTTATCGATCCAGGACACATAACACTAACATGTCCAGGCCCATTACATGACCAGCACAACTCAGATTTCTTCTCTTTTAGAGGACATACATTATCTATATGTAGATTACTAGTACATCTAGAACACATTTTCAATTCTCTACATCTTTTTTATTTTGTCGGCATAGGTCGGAGATGATTTGCACATATAAATCCTGTGATTATTAGATCGATGAAAACCACAACCATATTTAATTTTAGATGCATCAACGTGACAATTTTCCAATGTATAGGGCTTCCCATTTTGCAAGGGAAGATTAATTTTGGGAAAAAGATTTTCTTCCATACTTGACTATTCTACGATTTCTAGAGTTGTTCCTACAAAACTGCAAGGTTCTAAGGATATCGGTACTGTTGTCCAAAATTTGTACAAGGGAGGGATAATTATTATCCAATTTATGAATCAACCCTGATTTAAACGAGGCAGGAAGCTTGTTAAATACTATAAAGCTAAACAAGCGATTCCCTGGGGAACCATCCTTTAGGAAATCTATTTTAAAATAATTTTTCAACTCATGTACTTGAGTTTATACATAATTCAAGTATTTTTTCACTGCAAAACTGTCGTATAAACCAGGAAGAGAAGATTGACTCTATACAGTTTTCATCTAGAAATTCTTTACATAGTAGATCTATAGCTACAGAATAATTCTCATCTGATAGAGAAATACGCTTTATCAGTTGAAACGCGTAACCCGATAAGTGTTTTTTTTTTAATACGACCAGCTTCAACGCGTCGTTATCCAAATTAGAAACACAGTTCAAGAACTCCCTATGAAAGTTCAAAAAGACTAATTTGTTAGATTCCAAGTCCTTATCGTGGAATTTAAGACATTCAATTTTCGGTATCAATTTAATACATTTGTACTTTCTTAAAGACTTACGACAGGAGTCACCATTTAACTTAATAGGATAAAGTTCTGTCAATTTCTCTAGAGTCTGTAATTTTAATATTGAGCTCTCTTTGTTGAAAGCTTCCACTATTTCATCCTGGATATTTTCTTCCAGGTAGGCATTGGCCAACTTCTCTTCAAGAAGGTCCACCAATGCCAATTGCTAATTTACTTGTGTCTTATGCAATACATATCTGGATTTATCAATTCCCTTTTAATCTCCTAGATACTCAAATATAAATAATATTTTATCTCGTGTATACTTCAGTTTCTTTAACAAGAAGTCCACAGAAACAGTTGCCATGTTAACTAACTAAATCTAAGCAGAACAGTGAGAAGACGGTGGAATAGCGAGCTGTTCAGGAAAGATCAGAAACAAATACCTCTTTTTTTAAAGACAAACATCTTAAAAGTTCGGCATAACCCGAAACTGAACAAGACAAGATGGCGACTCAAGAAGGCAGAATGCAGAACCAAAATAGAGAGATAAAACAGCCATAGTCAGGTGAACACACTTTGTATAAAAATTGGATAAACTAATTAGCAATAATTACGTATAGAGAAATATTTAGAGAAACTAAACTTTGGGTTAAAATAGAAAAACAATGGCTTTACATAAATCTTAGTAAGACCGATGTAAAATACCATTCAGGGTAGGAATACTACTATTAAATAAGACATGTAGTATCTTTCATTTGATTTGGCAGAATAACGGGAATTTTATCGTCACGTTCAACGAATTTTATCTTGTTGCACGAGACTAAGTGTTCTAAAGAAATTTAATCACATAAAAAAGCCAAGGTAAAGCGGTATGAATTTTATCAGAAAGAAAAATAGGAAAGGAAGGAAATGCATAGTTCGGATGGGCTGCTAAATCAGTCCCTCTGGCGGTTCATAAAGAACACTTATAACAAATATACTTTTTACTTGCTTTTTTTCTTTTGGCATATCAAAGTTCGCAAAACAGCTCTGTTGCTTTAGTTGGAAGGTCGCAACACCGCTCTGATGTAAAGCAGATGCCGCAAAACTACTCTGTCGTAATTTCAAAGTCGCAACACCGCTCTGTCGTTTTCGAAAGCCTAACACCGCTCCGGCGTTTTTGAAAGCCTAACACCACTCTGGCGTTTTCAAAAGCCTAACACCGCTCTGGTGTTTTCCTTTTCTTCTGCCAGTCTGTTGTGTTTTTTTTCTTCTTCCTTTTATCGAATATCGCGACACACAGGCAGAAGTAGTAGCACCAGATTCATCGAGAGAGGGTAGAAAAGAAGGGGAGAAAGAGAGACGAAAATACACCAATTAGAGGGGGAAAGGAAGGGGAGGTAAATAAAGAAAAATAAAAATATAATTTCTACAGCCTATGCTGTCGGAAATGTTGCAAGATTCTGCTCTCAGCCTACAATGGAACACTGGAAGTCTGTAAAGCATATCTTTCGTTACTTAAATGGTACACGAGCATACGGTTTATTGTATGACAAAGAGAAAGCTAACCATCTCCAGGAGTACTCAGATGCAGACTTGGCTGGTGATTTAGATGATCGCAGATCAACATCTGGTTATTTGTTTAAATTAAGTGGAGCGGCCGTCAGCTGGAGAAGTAAAAGGCAAACTTGTGCTGCATTGTCAACAGATGAAGCTGAATACATGGCATTAGCAAGTGTTGTTTGGATGCAGCGCCTTCAAGATGCTTTATTAAGTACCTCAGTTACACCAACACTTATCTACGAGGATAATCAGTCAACAATATGTATCACAAAGAACGCACATCATCAGGGAAGGGCCAAAGATGTTGACATTAAATTCCACTATATTTGAGAGCAGGTGGAAAAGAACACAGTTACACTGGAGTACTGTGTCAGAGTAAAGACATGGTAGCAGACATACTAACAAAAGGACGTGAGCACAGGGTTTGTAAAGCTCAGGGAAAGAACTGGATATTTAGACTGTCAGCAATTTAGGAGGAGTGTTTAAAATATCAATGCCCGACAGTCTAAAAGAGTTACCTGCTCTTTTTCCAAGAAAATTATGTAGGGATTTTCTCACTTTGTACTTTCTTTTTTTCCGATGTAAATAAAAGAGAACTTCTCGTTCGGATTTACTCTTAGCTAACAATCCATGGTTCTGGTTATTTTTACTATGGAGTATACAGTTTTAAACAAGCAAGGTATGTACAATTGTCTAACCATTTGATTTTTTATTTTCAATGTTTTCAATGTAGTTGTTCAAATACATGTTCCTGTGAATATTAAGCCATGTAGTTTGAACGAGAATATTCACCTATCGTATTAATAGTTATGTCAATCAGCGGTGTTGAAAGATTCTTGTAATTATTAAAGGAAATGAGCTTAGTCTTGGCAGCATAGAATATTGCAATCAATTTACGCCCACATTCAACAAGAGACTGGAAGTCTTCTTCTAAGATTTCAGCCATTGTGTTATCAGCAAATATACCCACCCCGTAGACAATCAAGGATATATTTTTTACGTTAAATGGGCTGGTAAAGAGCAAAACAAAATACACAAAATACAATACGCAAAAGCCCATCTAGAATTCGTCACTGACAACTTTCTCTCTCAACTTCCAGTACGTCTCTCGCCACTGCCTCTGCCAACAGACATTTTATCAGAAAACTGACCCCATTTCATTTGCATACATGTGCAGTGGAAAATGAGATCTCGTGAGATTCTACGAGACTACACCTTATAAATCCATGGCCGCCATCTTTAATTTCTCTTTCTCTCAGATCCCATCCAAAGGTAAGTTGTATGACCGCACGACACACCCACACGGGGGCGCTTTCCTCTTTGATTATTACATTCAACTCTACACTCCCCCTGGTCTCCAGACGACACATTTGGCACAGTTGACGCGGGGATTGGCTGGAGTACTTCATCTTCATTGGAGCTCTCAGAAGACGTGTCGGAACCATTAGCCTCAGCGTTAGGGCATACAGCCATACAATCAGGCTGGACTTCTTCATCTTCGTCGGAGCTCTCAGAAGGGGTGCTGGAACTATCGGTGTCAGCGTTGGGGTTACAGTTGTACCCTCGCGGGGAATAGGACTGATCCACAGGTCATCGTTGGACGATTCACCATCACTGCTACTCGCCAACTGGTTCGTATCCTTCATATAGCGTGGAGTACCATTGACTAGCACGGCTTGCTCACTGATGATGCCAGTGATTCGCCCTCTTTGAAAGCTGCTGGTGCATCGATTAGTCGGAGGCTTCACTCAAACATGTCCCCTAACTCAATACGGCCCTCGGGTCTCCTGCCGATTAGGAAGACGGGGGTCAATGTCCTTGATGCACACTAGATAGCAATCGATCGCATTAGTGGGTGCGCTTGCAGCAGTTATGCCATCCTTTGGAGTGGCATTATATCTATAGACCGCCTCTGTGATCGTGTATTGTTTTCTTGCTGCGATCTTCTTCACGCTTCGATGGCACCGCTCTGCTATGCCGTTGCCACTTGGTACATATGCACATCTGTGTCTGAGCTGGATCCCCCACTCGTCTACGAAACGTCTGAACTCCCCACTGCAGAAGGCCGTGCCATTGGACTCCAATTCACGGATTACACTGGAGGAATCCTGTCTTATTAACGGGCGCCAGATTGCAAACCTTGTCGTTCCACAATCGATCAGGGTGAGGAAGTTCTGGCTGCTGTAGTGGGTTATGTCCATACCCAGTCGGCTCCAAGTCGCGCTTACGCCCAGCTTACCTTTCCGCCATCTGACCGGGGCGGCGTCGATTGAGTGACATGTTTGGCATTCCCTGACTACCGCTTTCACTGCACTTTTGGACACCGACGGATGTGACAACTGCACAAAATAACATGTCCGTCTCACTCCGGGGTGTCGACTGAGGTGGTGTATCTTCCTGATTTAATCCGCTACCTCAATAGAGGCGGCACATAATGGTACTGGCTCGGCTTTTTTCTTCATGGTGTCATACCATCTCTGTGATATCCGAGTGAGCCTATCAGCAAAGTTGCAATTTAAAGTGACCAGCAACGCATCCACATACAGATTGTACTCTGTTACCAGCTTTTTTACGGTCTCCAACCTCCGTCTGATCAGCATCTCGATGGCTGCCTTAGTGCGCATCCTAGTCTTGCCTGTCAGTGTGTCTGATATTCAGTGGTACACGCATAGTGAATCTGTGTGTATGCTTAATTTTCTGACTTTCCGCTGGAGTGCCAGGTTGATACCTTTTATCATCGCACCGAGCTCTGCCAGGTTGATATGTGCAGCGTCACTCGCCGGTCGCAACCAGCAAGCGTTCGCAATCGCAGCACTATTCTTCTCCAACAGCACACCAATTTCCAGAGAGCTCGCATCTACCCACACATTCAGTTTGTCTCCCTGCACGCACACGTCTCCTTTTGCGGGTCTCCTTCACCATACAAACCAACAGATCGTCGGCTGTTTCATCATCCCAGCCTTTGGTGACTGCGCTTGCCCTCCTTTTCATTATGTCTGTTGCCACGCGAGTTCATTCACACACTGGTAGGTGCCCCACAAGTTTTCCACACAGGGAGAATACTGTTTGCCTAGTGAAGATATCGGGCACTTCAGGAACTGCAGTTCCGCGCCTCCATTTCAAAGTTCGTCGCTCTTGTCGAACATTCAGGCCCAAGACACGAACGCCATTCACAAACGTTCTGGATGCTTGCGCGTCAAACCAAACTCAGCCAGTTTTGCCATAACACGTGACGATGACACAATGTCTTCGTTCACATATATGTTATCGAGGTACACCGATGCCCCATTTTTTTTATTGTCTCTTCCTGTGATAACACAGTGTTAATAATTGTCTTCATTATTTGGGGTGCCACGTTCAGCCCAAAGCCTAGTCTGGTAAGGCAATACCTCCTGCCAGCAAACACCACCGTCTGAAATGGCCACATTGTTTCACTGATTCGGACTTGCAGGTATGCTTCTCTTAGATCCAGCAGGGGCACATTGGAACCTTGATGGCGCCACTCTCGTAACTTGCTGGTACAAACGTAAGCATCTGCCGTGAACGCATCAACATGCGCGTTCAGTTCGCGATAGTCCATCACTGGACTCATCTTTGCTTTGTTGTGCTGAGCGAGCGCCATCAGCGGAATCAGGCCTTTGGGAGGTCCAAGTTTCTCATAGGGGTAGGGAATCAACCAGCGATCCTTGATCCAATCACGAAGTTCCTCTTCATATGCAGGCCTCATTTGGTCGGGCACATGGTACTCTGTTACCTCATTTCGCAGCTTGGCTAGTTCCTGGTTTCCCGACCACTTCCACGCAGCTGTCCAATCTCCTTCTGCTGCTTGTCAAACTCAACAATAAAATCTGGCTGATCAATCTTCAAAGCAGCACACACTGGAACCTTCTCCTGAAACTGTATCGCCCCCGTATGCGTTATGTGAGTACCACCTAGAGCTCTGATAGCATCATAGCCTTGGAGCAGGTAAAAGCTGAGCGGTTTCTCAAGTACTATCAGCGCTTCGATGTTAGCTGAATTTCCAGTTTTAGTGCGAATGTCCACAGTGCCTACCCCGCAACATGTTCCCGTCGCTCCACTGAGGGTGGTTAATCTAGCAATCTTCGTCTTCCAAGTGCGGCAGAGGTCCGCACTCACTACCGTGCGAGAACACCCAGAGTCGAAGAGTGCTGAGCACAATGTCTCATTGACATAGACCTGAATGGTCGGAAGCGCCTCGTTTAATTTCTGTTTGGGAAAGAGGTCGAACAGTCCCGGGTCATATGGCCAGTCTTATTACATCGGTAGCAGCGAATTAGTCGCCGCCAGCAGTTCCTCGCAATTTGGCCCGGGTCATTGCATCTATAACACGTGATCCACCGCGCAGGACGGGACCCTGGGACGGTTTATCCTCATTTAATGCGCGCTGCGCAGCAGCGACTACCGGTTCTCCCATCTCACGGTACTGGCCCGGTCTACCAGGTCGTTAAGGGGCAATGAAGCTATGATTGAGCTAGCTCGCAAGAGTTGCTTTGCTCCGGTTGCGAGCCCTGCCAAAAATTTGCATGCCAAGACCCGCTCAGGCAGCCCACCAAACAACACGGTCAATTTCGTCAGCACGGGCAAATAAACGTCAACAGTTTCACCGGGATGCAAGGTTCTTGCCTCAAATTGCTCCCAAGCAGTGGCGGGGTCAATAGCGAACGCCTTGTATAATGCCGCCTTGACCCTTTCATAATCCTGTTTTTCCTCAGGACTAAACTGCTGATATACTGCGAAGACCCCGCCGGACAGACGTAGACGAACCACATGTTCAATGTTCTTCACACTAGACAAGAGGCAATGTAGTTCCACCTTCTCTACCCAGTAAAGTACCGGGGTCGAGCCGTCGAATTCCGGTATTAATTTAAGGTCGAATTTGTCCCCCATTATGCTGAAATAGCATGCTGTTATATGGGCTGGTAAACAGCAAAACAAAATAAACCAAAATACAATACGCAAAAGTTCAGCGAGAATTCGTCACTGACAGCTTTCTCTCTCAACTTTCAGTACGTTTCTCGCCACTGCCTCTGTCAACAGACCTTTTATCAGAAAACTGCCCTCCCTTCCATTTGTATACATGTGCAGTGGAAGATGAGATCTCGTGAAATTTCACGAGACTACACCTTATAAATCCATGGCTGCCATCTTTAATTTCTCCTTCTCTCAGATCCCATCCAAAGGTAAGTTGTTTGACTGCATCATACACACACAGGGCCGCTTTCCTCTTTGATTATTACATTCACCTGTACAATTTTATAAATAGCAGGACTAATAACTAGGATATCTTTTATTAATATCAGGACCAATAATCAATTTTTGTAGCCCACCCAAATATTGTTTCGACCTATAACCGTCGATGACAACCTAGAGTATTTACTTATCTAATAAAGATGTGATCATATAAATATTCGTCCAGTAATACAGTATCATTTAATCTTAAGAGAAGACATTAGTGTAATACCCTGTCGAAGTTTTAGATACATTTAAGGCTCCCGACCCGGCCTTTCGTCCATCCAGCATGTGATATATACGTCCTACAATAACAGTTAGGACATCTGCAATAGAACGAGCTTATTTAAATCTATACTAC
>NC_136519.1:65739879-65842379 GCF_053919585.1 Euprymna scolopes
AACTACAATTTGAAAGCCATAGATGTATTTCATGCTTATTTTTTATAAATTTCTTGCTTTAAAAAACTCACGTGGAACTGATGTGAGTGGCAATATGTTTTCTCTATCAAATTTTTTTGTTATATCATGAGATGTCATTATTATATTGTTGTTGCTATTAGTTGCGTCAATACTTGTTCAATTATATTTTTATATATGGCGTTATATTGCACATCGAAATTTTCTAAAGGAATATTATAATAAAAAATAAATATCCATCTTGGTTTTATTCAACAAATCACAAATAATGATAAAATCAATATTTTTACGTTGATTTATATTTCTCTTATATAAAAAGCATGTGTGTGTATGTGAATTTGTTCCCTGTGGAATGCTAGACAACCGGATTGATTTCTTTGAAATTTCACACAAAGAAAATTCATGTGGTTGGGGGTGTTTTTATATAGGTTTTTACCTAAATGCCTCCGATAAGTATCGAAAATCAATAATCGAAAAAAAAAACATTAAAGAAGAAAAACATCAGAAGTCAAAAGTTGAGAATAACCGCACAACACAATGGTTAGGTTGATAAAATCAACAGTAGGTTCTTTGATAAAACAGAGGCGCGTTCAACTTGAATGTTTTTTCTTAAAGCATAAGAGAAGTATGTCACTTAGTTTTTGCATTTTAAACTTTAATTCAATGAACATAATTTTATAAAATCAATAGTACGTGCTCTACAATACAATGTATTGTTTAGTAAGTCATGTTAAGAATGGCGAAGCTTCCTTCTGTACATTTGCTGCAGCTTCACAATTGGAGCAAGGAGTCAATCGATTTCATTAGATTTCATTGTTTTAATGACAATAAATTATTGGAACTAAGAGCATGCCTTTTCGACAAGCATCAGCGGGAGCTCGGTGAATACTCGGCGGATAGCGGTGATCAGGCTGGCTTTGGTGCAGTAGGAAATTATGTTGGTGATGTTCTCGACGTATAACCAAACGAGTTTAGGTAAGATAAGAAGAGTACGAAATTGTAGCACTCCTTCTGAAGCCAAGCCTGGGTCTTTTTTTACTTATGAGCCAGCGCCGAGTACTGCTGCCACCTATTGTTTCAGCGACTACCCTATTGAACCAGGGGGTCATCATACTCGTCAACACATCCAGATACACTTTGCTGTTGACTTTCAAGCTGAATTCGAATATGTGAGGTGGCATAATCTGGCCCTCACTTGAAACCACACCTTAGATCATAACTGTGGACGAAAACTTTGTTTTCATCAAGCTGGGCACGTCTCTAAAAGTTTAACCGTTGGGATTGGCATTTTGAGGGTGCTGGCAATTGTCCTGTTGTGATAACTTAAATCGTTAGAGAGCATGAGTTGTACAACGGTGCATCTTTGATTCCGCTCGTTGAACATTGCGTCACTTTTAGACATGATAGAAGGCTCCTCTCGCTCTTGGGATTTGTACATAACTGCCCAACTAGTAAGTTGGCTGCAAAAAGATCAAATGAAAATCAGTCTTGATCTCACGGAAATGAAATCATATCGTTTTTTTATCGGACGACAATTTTATCGTTTCACCCTGTAATTTCACATTATAAGATGTAAAGCATTGATAAATATGTTTGAGCTGAAGCAAAGATTATTAAAGAAAAATTATGAAACGGTGATATTTGCTGATTGTTAGTTTATTAAATCATAATACTAAAATATTAACTGTGTCGAAAATTTCATAATATACTAATTTTTATTGATATCAAAATATATTAACAATTTTGAATAACGTTATATATCATCATCAGATAAATAAATCATTACTTTATTTTTTTTAGATTTTTATTCTTTTTATCCGAGAGTTTTAACGTCATACGTTTTTTCAAGGAATAATTCTTTTCTTCATTCTGCTATTATTAATCTGAAAGGAGGGTCACCACCTTAATAAAAAATATGCATTCATTTTCGTTGAAAATTAAAATTCGAATCAAACGTGTTCTGCGTGGTGTACATTTTTAAAAGCAGAAGTTTATCACATTCATTAATAGAATGGTTGATTACATATACTTTATGATTATGTTCATAAAACTATGATATATATATATATATATATATATATGCATATATATATACACACATATATATGTGTGTATGTATGTGTGTGTGTGAAATTAATAATTGGAGTTTATCAAAGTTTTTCAGCAACCAAAGATTAGAGTGGATTTTTGTTCATCCCGTTCAACTTACTTTTAAGATGGCATTTGCAGATGCGTCCTCACACTTCGATAATATATCTGTCTGTCTGTCGCAATTGAAATTGAAATTGCATCCTTATTATTAGATGCTTCTTAAGAATATCCGTTGTAGTTGCTGAAATTCCGCCTCCTTCGATACCTCGATAAGAATTCTAAACGTGACTTTCCACGCCATCTTCAAGAATTGGTTAACAACTACCGGAGACGAAACGAATGACCGAACAACGAGACACATGAACAACGTCTGCCAAATGCACCTGTCCTCTTGGCGTCTGCCGTCTTTATTTCACGTGTAATCACTGACTCCATCCATCTTTTTCAACTACAGCTTCATACTTTGCACTGTTTAAAAATGATTTGTTATTTTTTTTTGTTCAACAAGAATTTACTTTATATTCTTGATTTTTTTTCCTTTTTTCTTAAAAATCTCTCATTATAATCACAATCCACTTTACAAATACTACCTAATCGTACATAATTTTGGCAATGACTGTTCATCATATATAACTATTCTAAAAAATTTTATGATCATATATTATTAAATAATTTATTATATGCACTCCCTATATAAAAAAAAATCAACTATATATAACTATCCAAGTCATTTCTATGCAGTAAATGATCCCAGGAGAAGATCAAGGAAGCAGATGCACTAAGCAGATTACATATAGCTTTTCAGAGAACGTAGGTATATATGGGCACGAATAAGACGTCTATAATACTTATAACAGTGCAACAATAGTAACAGTTCAACACTTTCATAATAGCATGTTAGAGAATTGAAAACGCAACACGGATGAAATATTACAAAGTATTCTTTGGATAAGAAAACCAATTCTCACAGCCGAATGATTTCAAATGATTTAAGATAAAGTTATGGAACAAAACAGATATAACGGTAACCTTGTTGAATTGAAAATTCAGAAGTAGATAAGGAAATGAAATAAGCTGACAGCGCTTAAAAAACGTCGCAAACAGCATGGAAAACGACTATGAAGTGTAAGGAGTACATTTGGAGAAAGAAAATCAACATAAACGCCTCCATTGAAAAAGCAAGGAGAATAGTATGATCCTCATGAAGCTTATTGTCCTACAAAGTCCTTAAAATGCCAATTAGAATTCTTGCTAAGAAAAAACAAAACAAAATAAAGAATGTTTACGAGAAGGCAAATTTATTTGAAAGGAATTTTGACACAAGTTAAAAAAGACTTATTCAACGATTTCCAGCACCAAACACCATATATGAATGAAACCAAACTGCAGGCGTGAGATGGAAAACGCTCCCTACTGCCATGTAAAATCAAGCAAGAGAGTAGATTAAATGACCAAAATAGAATGATATGCCGCAAGGCATTCACGGGAATAAACACAAGGCATGCAATTAAGACACTGAATACAGAATGTAGGAAGGTTGACGTGGATGAGACGACGAAGTTTCCCGTCTAAATACTAATAAGAAATTGTGATATCGATCTGGCAAATTGCGATCAAATGACACGCTCAAATAATTGCTAGATCACAGAGTAAATGGCTACTCAAATCAAATCAACTTGGAGAGATTTAATGCACACACATATACACTCACCAACCCACATATTACATACACACACACACATACAAACACCCCCACACACATATATATATATATATATGCAATATTAATATATATAATTTATTACATACATGCACATCCACGACACTGAAATGATTACGTTTCAATCTGCAATTATAAAAACCTAAAATCACTTCAGACGAAAGTTTTCTCTTTCCATTGAATTGTCCATGTTTCAAAAAATAACGAAACACTGAAAGTTCGCATAATCAAATTTGAACCATTATTTGAATAAACCATTTGTTTCTCTTCAGTTTATATTATGACATAAGTTTAGCATTATTTTTGTATCTTTTAATTTAGATTTGTTTAGATCATCAGACACTGTGTCAAAGGAGAGGTTGGAAGGAGGTGGCTGAAGGTAGTAATTCATACAGGGTAGCATATACTTAAAAGAACGAGGGGAGATATCTTTTAGGAGAATGCTTTATCAAGAGGGTTGGACATGGGTTAATATTTTAATTTATTTAATTGTTTTATTTAATACTTAATATTCATTTTTCACAGAAAAATAATATAGAAACATTATATATGATATATAAATATCATATACGCCCATATGTATATACGTATTAAAAATACATATATTAAATAGAATATATTATATTATATATTTATGTCTCATGCATAGACACATATGTATATATGAGTGTGGTTTATTGTTATGCAATCATAGAATTTATTTATTTAATATTTAATTTTTATGCTAACATTTAAATTGATTTTTAAGATGAGCCAAGAATTGTCAATAGTTTTGTTTTATTTCATTTCTTTACTTGAATTTGACGAGCGCTATATATATATATATATATATATATATATATATATATATATATATATATAAGCAATGTTAAGTCACCCACTTTGGAAAACATTTGTTAATGAATTTAAATAAGAGAATTTGAAAACCTAAAATATTGATAACCTGAAAATATGTCCTGTTTTCGGTAACAGCTCATTACATCATTATCAAGAAGAAAACACTCAATCGGGCTGATATCTTGATAAAGCCATGTTATCGGTGAAAATTCAGAACGTAATAACTGCATAAAAAAAAATAATAAATGAAATAATTTCATAATTTGTCAACATTTTTAGGTTTTCAAATTGTTTATTTAAATTACTTATAATATAATGTTTTTAAAATGAGTGACATTACATTGCTTAAATTTCGCGCTTAAAACGAGCAACAACACACAGATTTGAAAAGTTACGTAAACAGGAATATTTTCTCTTCTACCCCTCATTACATCATTATGAAGAGGAAAAACTCAATCGGACTCATATCTCCTTGATAAAGCCATGTTATTGGCGAAGATTTGGAATTTAATAACAACACGAAAAAAAAAATGATTTTATCATTTCTCAACATTTCCAGGTTTTCAAATTTTCTTTATATATATATATATATATATATATATATATATATATATATATATATATATATATATTTGTGTGTCTATATATATATATATATATATATATATATATATATATATATATATAAAGAGAGAGATGGATATATACAGAGAGAAAGATTATTCGGCACTCGAGCGATAAAAAAGGGGATGAGTCAATTGTCTATGATAAGAACAAGACAGGGACAAGCAGAAAATAGAGGAGAAAAAGTATGGATGAGTAGTAGATTGGCGTATATATCTTCTGTGATTAATATATATATATATATATATATATATATATATATATAGAGAGAGAGAGAGAGAGAGAGAGAGAGAGAGAAAGCTGAATGTGTGTGTGTGTCTGGTCACGAAAAGGCTCCTATATGGTTGAATATTTTAAAAAACTGATTACATATGATGGTAGAAGATCTACCGAGGATCAGGAATGGGTATGTAAGATCTGGCAGAACGGTGGTTCATAAAAATTGTGGGGTTCGCGCCTGTCCCCAAAAGTATGGAAATAAAAAATGATAAAAAAACGTTTACAAGGGTTTTTGATATAGATGTACATAATAATACTTTGATAAGTATGTTTCAACTTAAATAGGGATGATATAATAAAATTGTAAGGTCTGCGTTCGCGCCTGCCCTCCATGGAAATATGGCACAAACTTTAACAAAGACTTTTCATATCTATTTGCGTAAGTATACTTTGATAATTATGTTTCAGTTTGAAGAAATATGGTATAATAACATTATTGGGTATTCGTTCGGGCCTGACCTCAATAGAATGTAAATATGTCACAAAGTTTAACAAGGTTTTTTAAAAGGGGCGAGGGTCACAATAACACCTTAACTTTAATCTTAATTCACGTTAGCTTTTATTTATGGTTTAGTTGAATCATATTGTGTTGAATAAATTCACGTTCTGATTAAAGTGAAAGCAAAAACAGTCATAACTTTAGACAATTCTCGACACAACGTTCACATAATACTGCTTTTTCCTTCTTCACTTGCGCGCGGCACTTTTTCGAAAATAGATAAATAATAACAAATAAGAACGTTACTTGTTATCGTGTCTTTATAAAAACATTTGCATTACCTTTTTATTTTCATTTATATATCTGTTTAAGCATTTTATTGCCAGCGTACTAGAAGGAATTCAGTTGATTACAGCCCTTTCTGCGTGTTCTGTACATTACAATAGTACAACCCTGAATTCGACAGCGCAATACTACACAGTTCAATACTGTAAAACTGAAACGAAGCTGTTCTGCTTGAAAAGGGCGCCATTTTCTTCTTATTCATATTTATATCGATTCTTTGCTTTGAAAAACCAAAGTAATTACGTGTTTCCTTTTTTAATATCCCATTTTGCTGTTTCGGATTATTTTACTAGAGTAAGTAAAGCTTCATTATTTTTCAAAACTCTTTTTGTTTCTTTGTTTTTCGATGTTTCGTCGATATTATTTAGTAAAAGTGTTTAGCAGAAAAGCCAACAAACGACTACACGAAAAAATAAATATACAAGAAATATATGTTACCATAGTCAGTAAAAGTTCAGTTCATGTTTTCTTTTTGCTTTGAAATAGTTTTTAATGCTCTTTACTTGAAATAATTTCAGCGAATCTAAATTAAAACGAAATTTGAGGGGATAACTACTTAAATTAATTTTTATATAAACTACACGTGCCATAATCGAATATTCCTCAAGCACAAAATAACGGAAAACATTAAAATATGTTTATAAATATTCCTTACGTTGACGGAACTCTTTTAAATTGTTAACACAGAATGCTCAGGTGCCCCTCCTTCAAATTGAAAACGAGGCTCTCCATTTCAAAGTCGCCGCCATTTTGATTTTTCAAACCGGTTCGTTAATTAAAAACAAAAAATTACAAACTACTTAAAATTACAAACCAATGAGTTTTTCTACTATAAAAGTAAATTTTATTGACAATGGTAACATTTATTTCTTGTATATTTATATTATTATATATATAACATTTTCTCTTTGTAAGGAAACATCATTTTGTTGGTCACTCTTGGCTACGAATGGAAACACAGTTGATATAAAAATATATTTTCGCGAAAATTATCTTTACTTTCATCATATTTTGCTTAGGGTAAACTTTATGAGTATCAAAACCTATCTCTTTATGGTCCCCTCCTTTTCATAACCTATCATACTTTCATCAATCACAGTAGGCTGTTTTTGAACACAGTCAACGACGGATACTTCTGCAAGTATAGGATTGATATGCAGTTTGCTTGAAGCATTGTGTAGGATAGGTATGTAGTAGAGATTTAGAAGGCTATCACAATGCGAGGAATGAAATATATTCGTTGTTGGTGAAAGGAGACGAAAGCAAGTGGCAATTTACAAATAAATAAGTACATACATATATGTCTCTCTCTCTCTCTCTCTCTCTATATATATATATATATATATATTCAGTTGTATTAGGTACACATGTCTTAATTGTTATGTCTGCGACAATATCCATTATTAATTTCGGAAAAAATCCCTTTTCAAATGGTAGGCGTGACAGATCGTTTCAAAGCATGCTAGATGATGGAGCGGAAGTTGGATAGCTGTGTGGGGCCTCGGAGCAAATGTGAGGAGGGGATTTATGTATGGTCTGATTAGGAAACTAACAAGTTCATATTTTATTTATTTTATTTATTTTTATTTATTTATTTTTAGTTTACAACTTTTTGCTTTAGTGTGAGCTTTTTTTTAATTTTGTATGTTCTCTGTCTATTTTTTTGTCTTTATAGTTATTATTATTATTATTATTATTATTTATTTTATTTTTTTCCTGCTGAAATTTATTAGGTGGGATGACTTTGTGTATCTAGGTCACGTAAGTTGTTAGTAGGTTGTGTCCGGTTAGCTTTTGAAGGATAACAGTAGGAGTGGGATGTGTGAGAGGAGGTGGAGGTGGTGCGGAATGGTTCGCTCCCAGTCTGCTGCTGGGTGTGTAGATTGGTGTTGCGGTTGCCAGGAATAGGAAGATAGATGGGTCGGAGGCACTGGGTTGGCATTCCTTGGGAGTTGTTAATTTATTTAATTATATAAAACTATAAGTGGTAATAGATGGGGCATGTTTCCATTTAATTCTTTATTGTTATTGTTTATTAATTTATTTGTGTTTGCTGTTAGTGTTATTGCGTTTGAATAGCTTAAATTAAAGGTTTTTTTATTGGTTTATGTTACTTCAGTTAACTATTTTTTAAATTATTTTTTGTTTCATATATATTGCTGTTTTTACTTATTTATTAAATTTCTTTTCTTTTATTATATATATATATATAATTTATCAGGGCATGTAGTAAGACCCTCTATGGACTGTGAGTTGGTGAATGGGCGGTGTGCAGTGGTGTACCTGTTCTAATGGGTTAGGGTTGTAATGGTAAGTCTTTGGTGGGAGCCGTATGTAAAATTGTGTAATGAATAAAGATCCGAGCTCCAGTCTGTTATTGAGTTCTGGCCGTAATTTTTATATTGGTAATGATTCTTTTATGCGAAGATTTCCAATATTGCGTTCTGTGGTTAAAAATATCGACTTTAATAGATATATTAGTGTTTCTGCGGGTGTTGAGGTGTTTGTGGAATGATGATACTTGTGCTTGTGTGTGTTAATCGATTCTTATGTGTAGGGGTCTCCTGGTGCTGCCCACGTAGAATTTTCTGCAGGCAGAGCATTCTAGTCTGTATACTACTTTTGTGCGGTGGCGGATGGTTGCGGGATATACGGGGCAATTTGCCAGTGTGCATGGTAGTGGGTCCTCGTTGTGCTTGCGTTTAGAGAGCTTCTGTCTAAGGGATGGTCCAGAGTGGGCTAGTTGCATATTGAGATCCTCTCTTCTGATAGCCCTGCGGATAACCGTTGTGATCTTGTCGCTGGGATGGATCATTTTAAGGAAGCAGGTATTGGTGGGGAAGCTTCTTACACGTTTTCTCGTGTTCCAGAGGTGTTAAATGACAGTGCTGGGGTATCCGTTTTTTCTAGGGCCTGGTGGAACTGGTCTGTGCATTCTTTCTCGTCTTTGGCTTGCTGCACTTGCTTTGGATGCGGATGATCTCATTTCTAGCATATCCGATAATTGCCTTAGTAGGGAGGACCGACTTGTAGTGTACAAATATACTTCGGCTGGCTGCTTTTCAGTAGAATTTAATAATGACGGCCCCTTCATCTGATATTTTTATGTTGAAATCTAGGAGTGATAGGTATCCGTCATCGCTGGGGGTGTTCGATCGTGAATTCTATGTGTGGGTCGGTATCGGAGAATATGGCGTAGATGTTCTCAGCATTGGCGCGTGATGATGCCATCAGGACATCATCGACATATCTCGAGAGGAATATGACCGAGTTGCACGTGTTGAGGGCTCGGCATTTAAGTATGTCCATGTATGAGATGGTCAGTATTCCTGAGAGGCTGGAACCCATTGGCAGTCCTGTAATTTGTCTGTATGTTTGGCGTTTGTAGGAAAAGTATGTGTTGTCTACTATTATAAGTAAGAGTTTGTTGATGTCTGAGGGAGTGAGGCCGAAGTAGTGTAAGTTGCAGGAGGTGACGTGGTCGGTGATTATATCTATTGCTGGGTGTACAGGTACTGTGTTGTAGAGGACAACTATATCGAGGCTCAAGGCGTATTTAACTTGTTTTAGTTGTTGTGGTTGGAGGGTGTTTAGACGACGGAGTACTTCATCGGAACTGCCGACGTGTCCGGGGAAGGAGGAGAGTAAGGGTTTAAGTAGTTGAGAGAGTAGCCAAGAGATCTTATATAAGTGTCCTTCAATGCTTTAAACTATTGGTCTAATTTGTGGGGTTGCTTTTTTGTGTGTTTTGATGAGATGCTAAAGTGTGGGGATATACTTTAATAATAATTATAACGCTTTTCCACCTACAGACATTACTGTTTCATATTTACGCAATCATCAGTGTAATATGAGAAGTCCTACTACTCAGGAGATTGAGTGAGCGATTATGCTTTAAAGCAGTTGTAAACGAGTAAAACTACCACTTAACCATTATTCAAACACTACCTTGTTTTGATTATATATATATATATATATATATATATATTGTGTTAGTTCACACTATACATCTATTAGATATTCAATTTAATAGATACCCTAGAACTCCAGCTTACATAAATATTTGGATAGAGTAAACCGTTAGGTTATTCCGTGTCTGTCTACGATTCACTTAAAATTATGAATCCATATAAGATTGAATAACTAATGTTCAATATATGGAGGGACGATAACTAAATTGAATAACTTAATAAAGCATACAATTTATAAATGGTATTCACACATATCATAAATTATTTTTACTAGTAATCGTTAAACAATATCGTTGGTTCTATGTACTAATAACATGAATTCTGATTTTTTTTCGACCACCTTTTCCCATCAGTTAAAATATACAATCTATTTAGAAGTTGGACTCGGTTCAGTTAAAGATTGGTACGGAATGCGTTGTTTCGTTTACTACTGTTAAATTATTAAGCGGTTGTCTTTCAATTGCGAGTGTGTCCCTTTTCTCCCCCGGATTCTTATGGATAGCTCTGCTTTTGATGCGAAATCGACTCTAATACTTCGTGGTATTTTTCCTATCAAAGTTTTATCGGGTTATATATATATTAAATTCAATGTTTTCCGTAAAAGCGGTTTTCACTATCGCTCTAAACTAGGCACCGCCAAAACTGGGGGGGGGCAGGTCAGTACTTTTTAACGGACCGTCTTTTTAAAAATCTACCAAAAATCAGGTAATTATCCGATCAATACGAAATTTTCAGCGATTATTAGGAGAAAAATGAACTTTATAACAGTGTACTTATTTTTCATAAACGATATTTATATATATATTTTTTTTTTGCTTACACCCCCCTTGTTTGGAAGTGGGAACAAATATGCGTAAAATAATCATCTGAAACTGAACAAAACATAGTGTTGTTGTAAGGGACGGAATTATAGATTAAAAAAAAAAAACTTGTTTGCATACCTTATTTTGACGTCTGAATATCAGAACTTCGATTGTGTTTAATTATCCCGCTTTTGAGTTTTGAAGTGTGAAATTCGGTGAATATGCTAAGTAAAATAATTAATTTAAGTTAAGCAAAACAAAAAAAAATTAGTATTTATACGAAAAAAGCCATTTTAAAATTTTTGATAACTAAATTAACAATTTTTTTTAGAGAGCCGAATAATGCATGACCATTATTAAACATGGCATGCTTTGAATAATCGATACAAAATAAAAATTCGATAAATATTGTGCCCTTTGTGTTAAAAATAGCATCATTTTTTTCGATCCCGTTTGAAAACGTTTGCCGCCTTTCGACTACGGTGGACCAAACGTGCTGAAATAATTTTTTTTTTATTCTGCTTTCAATTGCCCCCCCCCATTTTTGGGAGCCTGGCCCCCCCACACACATACACATTAAAAACCAAACTCATACAAATGGTCACACAGCTAGTACTGGCCAGCCTCAGCTTAATAATACATTGAAATTTTCGTCACTGAAAAATAAGTGTTTTTGGCCTGTTTGGTCTTCCATAGTTTTCTTCTTATCACACGAAAACGTAAACAGAGTCGATCTGAACTCTACGTCGACGCGAAATATCTGGTTACCTATATGAATAAGTGGAATTATTTGAAATTCAGGTACTTATATTATAATATTTTTGCATATTCTCTTAGAAAATCATCCTAAATCTTAGTTAGACAATAAATAAATATATTAATTATTTCAAAAACCCTTTTTTTTTAATATTTAACTACGTTTTTTGTGCAAGACAAAAAATGTCAATTGTTAACTTTTTGGGAAAATTTAACATTTAAAATTGAATTAAAAATACTAGAAAAAGTTTTACATTATTCTGCTTTCTATATGATAAAATTCAGGGTTTTATCTTTCTGGAAAAAAGAGTTACTCAGAAATAATGGATTTTAATAAATGTAATTTAGTTTTAAAAAACAACACCAACTTGATTTTGCGGCCATTTTTGGCGGTGCCTACTCTAAACACATTATCGCACCCGAGGATATTCTCTATCTCTACAAAATAGCTATAAACTATTTATTCTTGTAATAATAGGGCTGGTGAATCTGTGCAAAATCTTAATAAATTACAGAAACCTATCTGTAATTTGATTGACCAAAATGTTCTCCTTACTGCAACCTCTGTCTCACAGACGTTATGTTGCAAGTCTCCGTGTTTTTTTACAAATACTATAATGACATGCGTTCTTCAGCTTTGCTTAATCTATTAATTACTTCCTTTGTTCCAGCTCGTTTGATTTGCTTGTCTAAAAGTTTTCCGTCAATTCGCTGTTTGAATATCTCATTCGAATACATTCTTCTCATCCCAGTAACGCCATGCAATGTTGTGGAACACTATACTGGCCCAAAATGTCCTTCATCTACAGATTCGTCTTAAAAAGAGTCCGGTTGTAGATGAAGAGCATCTCCGGTTTTTGCAATAATCCTTTTTCAGCCTTGTTAAATTCTCGTATCAAGTTGTTTACTGCCTTGTCTGGAGCGATTTCCACAAGAAATTCTACAGGACGAAACACAATATTGATTGAAGTAAAAGCGTGTTTACATTCAAGTAGCATTCTGTAATATTTTACTAAGATTTGTAACTTATGAGTATTTGGATATATGAATGGGGCGCATGCATATTATTGAATACACACAGACACGCACACAAGCACACACACACACAAGCAAACACACACCCATTATATATATATTCATGTATATACATACATATATATATATATATATACATATTCATGAATATATATATATAGACACTTTTTCTACTTTTGAGACATCAGCTTCAGTTATAGCTTGTTGGACGGCCACGTCCATTGTTCAATGCTGGTCAATTCCGCAGCTGGATTTTCGTCGCGGACTTTCTTGTTTGCTCAGTTGGCGGAACCCTTGCTTCGCATTCAAGAGGCTCAGTTTCGAATTCCGGGTTCGGATATGTCTAACTGATGAGCCCAGATTATGCCGAATCTCGAGACATGTCTGTTGTGAGCTGCGACATTGTTTGGCTGTGGAAATAACTATATAATCTCTCACATTCTAAACACACACACACACATATATATATATATATATATATATATATATATATATATATATATATGGAGCGTATGCATATTATTGAATATATATTTGTTTGTCTGTGTACTTAATCGAAATATATGCATATAAGTGTATATGTTCTATAAAAATTGTACATAGGAAAATAAGATAACATCTTAAATTACTGTTATTGACTTTACTTTATTAAGTCTTTTCAGCACCATAAAGTGGCTTAGGCATTTGAGAAATGTGTACTTGGATTAGAATGTTTTGAAAAGTTATACTGTCATGTACTAAATAATTTACTACCAATCATTTCATTATAGAGCATAATACTATTTATGAATGAAATAAAATCCTTTTGCATAAATAATCTATGGGGTGTAGTTTAGATATTATTATCGATATTAAAATCTGATCACACAAATATATAAAAATATTTCCAGTTTTACAAAAATTAAGATAACCGATTAAAATATCTACAAATAAATCTTATGAAATAAATTATTTTAATGGTTTATGAGAAATTCATCCATTAGTATATGGACATTAATATATTAATGTATATTTCAATTAAAAATCAATTATATCTTTAATTTAAAAAATAGAATTAATAAATACTTTTAAAAGGCTTCTCTACCGCTACGTCATAGTTGCACTACAAAACCAATCATACACACACGTGCACACACACACACACACACACATTCGCCATAAGTAATATATAAATATGAGTAAAATATGATTTTGCAGTTATGGAAACGCCTTTTTATTACGATTGCAAAGATTTTAGAAAATGGCTAAAAGTTAAGTTTTTCCAGGAAATAGAAATTGTCTAAATACTATGGGTAAAATTAAAATTTGGAATTGGAAAGTTATGCCAAGATTAAACCTAAAAAAAAACGAAACTTTAATGGATGAAGTACATGACCGTTTTGTGGTTTCTATAATACGTTTGCAACAGTGGAGAACAGTAGTTGCGTACTGATATGTTATCTGGAAATGTTTTAAAGATGGAATGTCTCAATGCCAGCAATTAAATGCCAGTTGTGAGTTTTAGCCTATGTGACGACACGCACTTTTAAAAAAATATAGTGTAGACACATTACTGATATAAAGGATCTGAGGTTGTTCGAGTCGGTCCTTGAAAAGCTACACATTCAGACATGTTTTACTGACCATTTTTTTAATCGTAATTGAGTAGACTAAATGATTGACAGATTCTGGCGTAGACAGGACAACGGATTTAATTAACGATATCTTCAAACTCATTACAAATAGAAAAAAATAATGTGAATCAATTCTTTTGTAATCGGTTTACGTTAAGCATTGTTAACATTAAATTCATCATAGTGCTGTCAGAAGAGTGAGCAAATAATATATGCCCATTTTTCTCGATAATATTCTCAATGGTAATGACTCTAACATTGTGGAGATGACAGACAGCTAAGCTGAATGCTGTGAGCAAGTGCTAAATGGAAACATATAAAATAAAACTGACAGTGGAATGACTGTTTCGTACGAAATTAATAGATGCGGCGTGCTCTTCTCTAAATGGATTTCAATTGTGGAAGTTTTTACTATTAATCCCTATTGTTGGAAAAGGAGAACTGGTTCTGGAAATAATCGTTAGAAGTTGTGGACCTGAGTCTAAATCGTTCATTTTATGTTGGGGTTGGTCAACGTTTTTGAATAGATGTGTAGATAGGTAGAGGGATAACATTTATAAAAAAATTAATAAGAATATAGTTTTTGCTAACTATTAAAGTTACATTACCTATTAATATGGCATCGAGAGTACTCACCTACAAATACTGCATGACCCAGGTTCCATTCAACAAATGGTAAAACATCAGCCCCATTATTTTGCATCTGCTGGTATGACAGCAGCCGCGGGAGTCATTACAAAGTACGGATCCTTATAATATCAGAAATATTACATCAGCCTTGATAAAATATTTACCTTCAAACCCCTCATTAATGGTATGCCAACGAATATATGCAAATTGAACTTTCCTTAAACAATCTTTACATACGCCTCACAGTAACCAAAAACCAACGCAAAAGATTGAATCAATTATAGCTAGTTCAATCCCAACGGATCGACTCAGCCAATACTATTGTCCTGAAAAGTAGGAACCTACAATTGTTTTTCTTCCTATTTGCATTCAAACAATCCGCTAAATAGTTTCAAATCATTATTTTCGGAATTAAACATCTGAAAATGTGTCGCTATACCACAAAATAAATAAGCAATCGTACACAATATGTGTTGTGTTTCAGTGTTAAATTACTGCAGGTAGGTTCAGCTACTACAAAACAAACAGATGGAAACGAGTTATTTAATCATTGTATTATAATATATTCTATATTAAATACACCAGAAATTTTTATATATCACAAGTAGACAAAAGTAATCAATTAATTATTTTCAAGTGACGATTTTATTTAATATGAAATGCAAAGGCGTGATATGCCGTTCAACAGACAATCGAACCTAATTACGTAATCTTTCCGGATTAGATCCATACAAAGATAAGATTTAACAGAATGAATAAGGAAGTGCACTCCTCCGTGCAGTACTGTGGCCGATTTCAATTACTGCCTATATTTGTTTTTCAGAAACTTTTATAAAGAGGCGACGACTCGAAACATTATGACTTCACTGGTATGAACTCTGTAAATTGATAAAAAAATTATGACTTCTCTGGTATGTACTCTGTAAATTGAGAAAAAATTATGACTTCTCTGGTATGAACTCTGTAAATTTAGAAAAAAATTATGACTTCTCTGGTATGTACTCTGTAAATTGAGAAAAAAACTTTACCACGCCCGACACCTTCCTAAATTGTAATTTTGGTCTCCTAAATATACAATTTTCTTGATAAAATACGCCTATTTGAAACGGAGAAGAGAGCGATCTTGTATTTGTTCAACAAATATTTCGTTTTCTAAGATTATCCACTTTACTAGGAATGACATTTTTGACCTACTACAATAAAAGAAAATACTGAAAAAGGATGAATTATTTCAATCATGCCCCACATGTTGCGTTTGTCCCACATTCAATTTATATAGGTAATTAGTAGGTATTACATTTTAAATAAAACTAGAACGACGTTGCTAAGGATTGAAAGAGGACCATCAGTATGTATTTTTATACTATAATATAATATGGCATTTTTTGATTTTATTTATTCTCGTACCAAATCGACCTGAATATAATTGGAGAACTATGACATAAAGAAAACTTTCATAACATATTGTTTAAATGATATTTTCATAGTTAGAGTTTCAGGGGGTTTTGCGTCATAGCTCTTTAAGGATACATTTAGAGATTCGCGAACTTTTCATACTCCAGGTTAAAGCGAATGTAAGGATACACTTTTACATGTCACGTAGATCACTAAACATTCCTTCTATAGAGGGCACGCAAACACATCACACAAATTACTCCTACACGCAAACATAGATATGTGTTTGTTTCTCTTTGTGTGCGCGTGAGTGTGTGCGTGTAGAAATAGATAGTTATATAGATAAATAAAACAAATACAAATAAATATTTTACAAAAACAATCCACATGCCACGACACGCCTTTTCACATTCATTGTTTAAATGACTTTTATTATTTTAAAGAGTAATTCCTACTTACATAGGTAAACCACTTATATGATTCGTATTGTGAAACCTTAGTGGAGCTCTGTTTTCTCCGCGTGCTTCTTATTCTAGTTAGGATTTTAAGGAAGTGCTATTATTCGCTGGCGGCGTCCGAAATACGAATTCTCCACGCTGGCATCGTTTTTGGTTTTGGGAGTTTTGCCCAGCCGACTGTCGAGGCCGGTCCGCAACGGACAAGTAGATCGGGTTTCGGGGTGAGCGGACGGCTTAATAAATTCGAATCTGCGTCATCCGATCCAATATCGAAGTAATCATGGTAACTTACTATCTGTCTGCGATGTCAAATGAAATTCTATTCTTAATAAATCACCTTCAATAAGAGAGAAAGGTTCATTTTCACTGGAGTCCGACGTTGAACTTGATTGAAACTTCCATCAATTAAGGTCAGAATGGGATGCAGCGGACACAAACTTTCAAATAAAACGTTAACAAGCCTAACAATTTGTGTGAATATCGATAGAGATTTCACCATGATTATTAATTGATTTTTGAGTTTTACGGCATGTCAGCCCTTGATGTGTCACATGCGTTTTGTACGGATGTTTTGTAGATTAATTTCGTCAGTAGTTGCGTAATTTAAAATCAATGCTTTTTTTAGTCATATGTTACCATCGGGTAAGTGGAATAACGAGGTGGATTGTAACAAGTTAATATTCAGTTAATTAAATAGCATCATTGAATTAAATTGCATCATTTAATTGAATATCACCATTTAATTGAATAGCATCATTTTATTGAATAGCACCATTTAATTGAATAGCAACATTTAGTTGAATAGCACCATTTAATTGAATAGCACCATTTAATTGAATAGCATCATTTAATTGAATAGCACCATTTAATTGAATAGCATCATTTAATTGAATTAGCGCCATTTAATTGAATAACATCATTTAATTGAATATCATCATTTTATTGAACAGCACCATTTAATTGAAAATCATCATTTAATTGAATAGCATCATTTAATTGAATAGCACCATTTGATTTAATAGCATCATTTTATTGAATGGCATCATTTAATTGAATAGCATCATTTAATTGAATTGCACCATCTAATTGAATAGCATCATTTTATTGGATAGTATCATTTTATTGAATAACATTGTTAAATATAATAGCATCATTTCATTGAATAGCATTATTTAATTGAATAGCACCATTTAATTGAATAACATCATTTTACTGAATAGCATCATTTTATTGAATAACATCGTTAAATATAATAGCATCAGTTAATTGAGTAGCATCATTTTATTGAATAGCATACTTTTATTGAATATAATCATTTAATTGAATAGCAGCATTTAATTGTACATCATCATTTAATTGAATAGCATCATTTTATTGAAGATCATCATTTAATCGAATTGCACCATTTAATTTAATACCATCATTTTATTGAAGAGCATCATTTAATTGATTAGAATCATTTTATTGAATAGCATCATGTAATTAAATAGCATCATTTAATTTAATAGCGTCATTTTATTTAATAGCATAAGTTAATTAAATAGCATCATTTTATTGAATAACATCATTTAATTAAATATCATCAGTTAATTGAATAGAATAATTTAATTGAATAGCATCATTTAATTGAATAGAATCATTTTTTGAATAGCATCATTTTCATTTATGTTGTCAAGATTCGCGTCGCTCTTGTTGAGAGTATCTTCGAATAGGTTCAGTGAAATAAATGCCAAGAATAGAATCATTCCGTTAAAAGGTTTTACTATGCTGTGTAATACAAATCGGCTTTTAGACTAAACCCATCTGGTGCGCTAGCACTCTGCACATGCATAGACATGTTAATGCTCGCAAATAAGGGTAACCTAACGCTTATTTACGCTCCGAAATTATAATCTTACCGGGTGATGTAGTTTTGAGTAATCTCCGTAAAATTATGTGTAGGCCTTACCAGTAACAAAACAGAGTAAACTATACCAAGGAGAAACTGATGATTGAGATGATGATGACAATAATTAGAATGATGAGAATAGTGATTGTCGGATTAACTAAAGTCGATATATTTTCTTATGAAATAATGTACCTCGAGGAAGATCTCTAGTATTCCATGAGATACGTTCGGATTTTTTTATATTCCCGAAATATAATAGAAAGTGGTCGTAAAACAGAATTAAATCATATATATATATATATATATATATATATATATATATATATATATACATATAAATATTTATATATATATATATATATATATATATATATATATATATATATTACATTAATAACAGGCCACACTTTTACTTCGACCCAAGTTTATGTCTTATTTTCTGTATTTGTTCGACTATTTGTAATTTTGTAATTTCCATAATAAATACTGATTATTTGACAGATTTAGCACCTGAGCACCGTAATGCAAAAGGACATTAACCCATGATTTCTCACCATTTGTCAGTGACGACATTATAAATGACGAATTATATACACACACATATATATATATATATATATATATATATATATATATATATATATATATATGTATTGAGTCATCCCACATTTGAATTCCTTAAAATGCGATGCAAAAAATATTCAGCTTTATATGGATTAACGTTATATATTTTAATGTATTTGGACGCATTTGTCTAAATAATAGTTATACATCATTTAACAGATTCGGCACATTAATGAAATAAAATTTGTACATTATTTAACGTACCTGGGCGCATGCTACTAAATAATAGTTACATATTTGTTGAGGTATTTGGACGCACTTAACAAAATATTTGTGCATCATTTAACGTATTTGTCCGTTATATATTTGCTTATGCGATGATAACACCTCTCAACTGCATTTGTGATGAGAGGCTGTATAAGTGTGTAAACGTTAGTCAAAATGAACATTTTATTTATTCATCGGACTTTTTCGAATATCGATTTTCGATATTTATCAGATGCATTCTGATAAAAACAAACTATCTGAGAACACACCCAGACATATAGGTATATTTTTAAAAATTTTTCGAAAAACCCGCACAGCAGTTTTGGATTCATAGGAAACGACCTCACATAAACATACATACACACAAAAGATACATTTTATATAGAGGTAGGGATATGTGTGTATGCGTCCGTGTGGTATTCGTTGTATGCGTGGTTTATTGGTATTGATTGATGAAGCAACCACATATATGAACTATTCTTTGTTCCAAAAACGAAAGGCATGTTGTAAAAAGGAGAATGCATCTAACCAGAAGTTAAAATGTAAAAGGCGATGGAGGGTAGTGCGCTTATTAATTTCGCTTTGATACTGCATAGATCTATTAGTGCTTATCTTAAATAGGATCGCACTGCGTAATGATGCTGACGGTTTATGGTCGGGGTCGAGTCGGTCGAGATAGTCGGGGAGGGAAGGGCAAATATGTGGAGCTCATAGTTTTGATGGTGGAATTTAAAGTCAATGTCGATTCCCTTCTAACAATTGGATCGCATCAAAGGTATGACACATCCCGAACTCTGACCCCGCTACACGCCTCTTCGAACATGTGAAATCGATACCCATGATGAGTTTGTGTAGTCTATGCATTCCTAACGGAAATGTAACAATTGGAACGATATAAATATAAAACTGACGCATACACACACACACACACACACACACACATATATATATATATATATATATATATATATATATATATATATATATATAATGAAGGAACAAACTTCTTTGAGCAGGCCTAAATTAAAAAATAAGTATTTTACAAATGAAAGTTTTCATGTGGTATGAGAGGAAATGTTACATTTTTGGGTGTATCTTTTGATTAATGCCAGGTGTTAGTGGTCACTCAGGTATATTTCTGACACTCAGCCCTAACGTTAAAAAAAGTTCAAATAAGTATTATTATCATTGAAAAATATAGTCAAGAAAAACTGTACACGTGTACCTGAAAGTAATATTAGTATTTTCGTATAGTTTCATATTTTGTTATTTACAAACGTAAATATTCGAAAAATAAAATATTAAAAGCAATCGTATACCCAACTATATATATTAATGAATAAAAAATATGTAAAAATGAGACCGTTTAACTGGTAATTAAAACCAGTGTCATTTTTAGTTTACTTAGGAAAATTAGTACTTGACAAATGGGATTTTATTTAACTGCATATACGATTAAATTATTTTCACAAACCTGATGGTTATGATAAGGAAAGCGTTCCCTGCTACCGATGGATCCGTTCTCGTGCATACAAAATAACTAAAAAGCTATATTGTCTAGTGTATGTCCCTGATTTTATCATTAATTAAATGAGCATCATTTTGAAGCCAAGCAAATTACAATTTCGAATCTAATCAATATATATATATATATATATATGTATGTATATATATATATATATACATATATATATATATATATATATATATATAATTATATGCACAGCCACACAAAAGCTCAAAAGAGCCATGAAAGCCAACAAACCGGAAGTCTAAGACTAGAGTTTTGCCCTCATTTGGGCTCATAAGTTAGATATATCTGCACTCATGATTCAACTCCGAGCGTCTTGCATGCAAAGCAAGCACTTTCCCAACTGAGCAGAGTGCTTGTTTTGGAGTTCCGGTTTGTTTGCTGTCATAGCTCTTGTGAACTGCGACATGGTTTGTCTGTGGAAATAATTCTATAATGTCTTACATTCGGAATATATATATATATATATATATATATATATATTCCGAATGTCAGACATTATATTGAATCGTAGATAATTTGCTGTTGATTTTATAAAAATATATGTAGTTTAAAATGCAAAAGTAAAGTATCATAGTTCAATTGTGCTCTAAACAAAAACATTCATGTCGAACCCAACCATACCTTATTAAAGAACTAACGATTGATTGTATGAAATTATTTTTACATAATTACTTTAATTAAAGTTAAATGTACAAAAGTCAAGTATTATGTTTCAATTGTGCTCTTAAAATAAACATTCATGTTGAATCCGACCCTGTTTTATAAAAGAATTTAGAGTTGATTTTATATGCAGCGCCTTTCGGATTGTGCGGTGATAAAACTCAAATACACTTCTGATTTAAGGTTGTATTAACTTTGGTTAAAAATCGAACTTCTTTTTTGTTCGGTTTTATTCGATTATCGACTTTGGATACTTGTAAGACGCATTTCCTAAAAAATTATACGTTATTACACTCCGGAGCACATCATGTATTTTTGTGGGATTTAAAAAAAAACCGCCCAATTAAGCTCACAAAGTCCCTTTTTACTGTATTAATCTACAATGACTTCGTGCATAAAAAGTTCAATGTAACATCAATTGCAACATCATCTGCACAGTGTCTCGAAACAACAAAACGTACCACCGACAACAAATTAGCCCAAATGTATTAATAATGATAGAATAAATATTTACAAAAAATCAAGTAGATCCGTTGTAATAATGTTATTATATCTCTACCTGAGCTGAGGGTTCAATCATCTATTTTAATACCTAAAGTATTAATGCATTGAATATTAATATTCTCTGCAAGCTTTCGGTCACACTGAAAGCGTTTTGTTTGTACTGTACTTAAATAAATATTTTATTATTGCATGTATATATATATATATATATATATATATATATATATATATATATATATATATATAAAGTAAGGATAAAAAGAAATTCCGCACTTCACTTTTCATTCTTTCCAAAACACAAAATTTAAGCTAAATTGAATGTAACCGTTTAAATAACCTATACTTCATTTGATTCGCATATATTATTCCCCCTATCTATATACGACTTTCAATTGAAGTATCCTTGTGTTCATGTCAATTTAAAAAATCAGCATTAAATCGAAGCCAAAAGAAAGTTCGCAATACCAAATAAGCTTAAAAATATTCACTTCTTAGTTAACAAAACATATCTACTCGTAATTTTTCTTGTTCCACGTTATACAACATTGCTATCTATATCTGAAGCCTCAGAATCGCAGATATGAAACGGGTGCCCAAATCCAACAATCGTGTTAAATTTCTAAACTTGGGCTTGTAAAACAACGCTGATTTGGTGTTTAACCGTTGTAAAAAACTGCTAAGCGTTCCAAATTGAATAAAAGTTACGTATCAGAGGCAAGTTGACTAAACGTGCTTAACTGCGCATATGCACATGTATATTTACAGGTTTACAATGGTATTTTAAAAGAGTTTATATGCGTATAGACTTGGTTAAGATAGAAATGGATAAGGCTTGAGAGCTCTATGTTTTAGTTTTGATTTAAGTTGATGGGACCGAAATCATGATTTTTAAAACTTTTACAATAACTGATATATATATATATATATATATATATATATATATATATATATATATATATATATATATGTTACACACAATCGAATAATCAATGCCATATGGGCTATATAATAATAAATGTAAAATATGCATTAATTATGCGAACTTTTTCGACCGAGCTACGCTAGGGATAAATATTTTTGAATAAAATATTATACTCAATGGAGAATTGATTCTAAAATATTAAAAACTACGAAGCTTGCATTAATTCTAATATATTTAATCGTATATTACGACCGGGCTACACCAGGCGGCCTCCGGATATATATATATATATATATATATATATATATATATATATATATATATATATATATATATATATATACATATATATATATATACACATATATATATATATTCCTGTCTGTTTGTTTACAATTAGATTCATATGTACAAAAGCTTATTTACTTTAATTTTTTCATTTATTTCTATATATGGTATGATTCTTGCAAAATATACAATTAAGAGGTCACTTCATTTGCAGATTACATGAAGATAAATCGATTTTACTAAATAGTGGTATTTTAGTTAATGTTTCTAGCGAGAAAATTGTTCTAGTGTTCTATTTAAATTATTCTTACATAAACTTTAAACAACAATTATATTGAGATTATATAAAATTTATTTCGAATTATTATTTCCCACATCGACCGTTTTAAAAACTTTTTAAAAAAGTTATTTGCGCCAAGAAACTTCTAAACAAAAACAAAACTCTCACCAAATAAAATAATTTGGTAATCTCAATAAGTTTCTAGTTGGAAAAATAATTCCGTGTAGTTAGAAAAATGTTCGTCTTTTATCGTTTTTTTAAATATTCAAACAAAAAAAAACACTTACGAAAAAACTGAAAATAATTTATTTGTTTGTTGTTATTATTCTTTAAACAGCTACACACAATGGGTAGATGTTTATGATGTGACCCAGCGTCGTTTAACATATAAAGAAAATGATGATCCATTCCCCCAAAATTCCACAATTTAATTTTTTTTCTTTTTTCACGTTTACTTCTGCGATTACAAACTTAACTTTCTGATTAAAAATGGTAATTTTATGACGTAACTCAGCGTCGTTTTACCCCTAAAAAACTAAGATCTACTTTTTATGCTAAAGACGTTTAAACAGTATTTATAAATAATATGAAAGAAATTTTGGAAACACCTATCATTTTAGAGTAGGATATCACATTTCCATATACATTTAAGGTAAACTAAGCACCCACTTTTTGGTCAACAACGTCCAACGAGACATATAACTACAAGCATTTTTCCAAGTTTGGCGATTGAGGGGATGAGGGAAAGCATGACAAATGCAATTTTTTGGGTGAGGGAGTTGGGAATGACATTTGAAACATAAAATAACGATAAATTTAATTAATTTTCATGACACCATTCTGTATTTCACCTAAGAATTTCATAAACAAAACAAGCTTTAAAATATGACAAACTCATTTGGTGGGGCGGCGATAATAATATAAAATGACGAGAAATTTCATTTAATTGTTTTTGGAACTAATTTTTTGACGAGTTTACCCAGCGTCGTTTATCTTCTAAAAAGAAGATAAACGACGCTGGGTAAACTCGTCAAAAAATTACTACACAATCTTTGATTGCTTCGAATTCAAACGTTTGAATTCGAAGCACCCACTTTTAAAAACAAAGAGGCTTCTACCCTAAAAACTAAAGAAGAAACTCGCAAATTTCCTTTATTTTGAAGCAAACATGCCAGTGAAAAATGTGCAGTTACAAAAATAAAAATTAAAAACAAAAAAACGCGCGCGTTAATGTTTATAAAGGTTATTTTTTAGGTTCATAAAGTCGGGATTTTTCTTAAGACAGTTCCTAAGTTTCCTTTTTTCCTTCATTTTTTTACATTGGGAACCACTTATCAAGGCCCAGAAGCCTCTTGGGGATGGGGATTAGGGTTATTTTGTGTACAGTAATCAATGGGATAGTGTTGCAGTATTAATTAGTATTTGAGATTTGATAAAGTGTCATTAATTAAGGGAGCGGTTCATCAGAATTTGTTTATGTTGGACTTTAAGACATCCATGGTGAAGTCAGGAGGAAATCAGGCAAGCGATAGAGAGTTCCACATGCGCGCAGTTCTAAGAAATAAGCTTTGCTCATGGAATCTACGTTTTGATTTAGGCACAGATAAAGAGTGGGGAAAATTCTTGACAGTGGTTTCAGCTAGACGGGTGTTCATCGTGAAAGATTGGCGAAGAGACCACAGAGATTGGAGTTCAGACGAACACCTGCCACGGAAATAACGAAAAAACAAAGATGGGCTCGCAACGTCTCTTCGGTGGGAGAGAGGTTGCAGGGAAGAGAAAAGGGCACCCCCCACTAAACCACGAAGTTTATTTCGTACTCTGCCAAGGCAGGATAGGCTGTTTTTAGAAGCTCCTGCCCAGATGTGGCAGCAGTATTCCATCCTTGGACGTACTTGGCTTTTATATAGGTAGAGAATTGCATCAGTAGTGAGATATCTTCTGGAGCGGTAGAAGGATCCCACCATTGTTCCAGTGACCTTGGAAACATACTTGATGTAAGTGCTCCATTTTAGATCAGGAGTAAAGGTCAAAACCAGAAGCTTTTCAAAACATGAGGCCTCCCCTAGACGCGAGCCATCCATTTCAATTGATGCCAGATGGGGATCAGAGCGTTGATGATGTAAAGATAGGAGCTTTGTTTTAGATGCATTAAAGATAACCAGCCACCACTTCCCCCACTGTACCACGCGCTCGAGATCAGAGGAGAGAGAATCAGAGAGAACTTTGTCATTTACACCCTTTGATGTGTTGCCATAGATGGTCGTGTCATCAGCATATATGTTAAGAATTATTTAAGTATGTGTGTTTGGAGATCATTGATGTAGATCAGGTAGAGAGTTGGGCCCTTGATGGCCCCATAAGGGACTCCAATATTAATACTGCCGGCTTCTGATTTTTGCCCATTAACCACTACTCTTATGAGAATATCAGAGAGAAATGATTTAATAATTGAGGAAACATTTCCAGTTATACCGTAGCTGGAAATCTTTGAAGTAAGTCGTTATGCCATACCTTATCGAAGGCCTTTGATATGTCAAGAGCAATTGCCCTAGAAAGGAAGCATTTGTCGAAAGATTCGCTAATCCTATGGGATATAACCGTTAGCACATCTGCTGTAGGTCTAGCAGAACGGAAACCATATTGCGTGTCACTAAGAAGGTTATTTCTGCTGAGGTGGTTGACTACTTCTCTATTTAATATGGATTCCAGCAACTTACTCATAACACACAGGAGACTTATTAGTCTGTACTGAGAGAGATGACTTATCACCTGAATTCTTAAATACAATGCATACTTATGAGGTTTTCCATGGTGTTGGAAAGTACTTCTCCTTAAGGCAACGATTAAACAGTTTTGTAAGTATGGGGGCAAGTTCTGGTTGAAGCTTTCTTAACACTATAATTGGGATGCCGTCAGACCCAGTTGCTTTACTGGAATCAAGGTTCTTGATTAGCTTCGCGACCTTACGAACGGATATTTGTATGCGATATTTGCGTGTTATAGGAGGAAATACGGGGAGTAGATGACATTTGTCGCATAGGGCAAAATTAGCTGCAAAGTTCTTGGCAAATAGTTTGACCTTGTTTGATGCTGACGAGGTGACCTCTAGTTCATTGATAATGGTTGGGATAGAACGCACGCTTCTGTTCGGGATTCTGTTTGCCATTTACCAAAACTGGTGGGAACCAAGCCGCTGATCAGCTACTTTGGATTTAACGGAGTGAGCATATAGCTCTCTTGCATTTTTTTATTACTCTTTTACAGTGGCTGCTGGCGTTGCTGAAAGCAGCTTTAGTCTCAGTGCATCTATTACGTTGGTAGCTTTGGAAAAATGATTTCTGTGCGAGATGGCAGCAGCACATTTTGGGTAGAACCATGGCTGGCTGTTAGGTTTTTGTTGGAATTTATTAGATGGTATGAATCGGTCTATGCCTACAATTAACCATTCGGCCAGGTCTGATACTATAGAGGACACCTCCTTTTTAAACATGGAATGCAGAGGTAGATCAGATATAAATGTACGGAAGCTATCTCAGTCAGGCATAGAGTATCGGTATACAGTACGGTGGAGAGGTACGCCTAAAGACATTACATTTCATTTTGATCTTAACTGATACAACGGAGTGGTCGGAGGATCCTAGAGGAGATAGAACAGAACATGAGCGTAGCCCATGGGAAGTTGAGAGAAAAAAAGTCTAGAAGGCTTGCGTACTGATCGGTAGTATCGAGCACATGGGTTGGCTCACGAACAATCTGACTGAGGTTATAAGCAATAGAAAAACATGACAGAACCGCCCCTCATCATCTGTCCTATTTGATTGGGTCAGCCATTCTACGTTATAGATATTGACGTCACCGCAAAGGTGAATGTTAACCGAGGGATGTGCAGACAGGATGTGGTCTATTTTCTCAGATATACTCTTAAATATAATAACTCTGCTGTTGTGGTGGCGATAGAAAGCAAATATAAATGCAGTTGTGTAAGCAAGTGCTACCCGTAGCACATATAAGATGAATTGGGGTCTTCTCTGGAGATATCTCTGCCACACGGGAAACCCTCTTTAATGTAAGCACGTATTCTATGCTCATGGCGATATTATTATCATATTCATTTATTATTATGATTTTATTTTGTAAACTTTTATTGTTACTATGATTATTTATTATGATTATTTACTATCGTTATTTATTATGATTATTAATTATGATTATTTACTATGGTTATTTATTATGATTATTTATTATGATTATTTACTATGGTTATTTACTATCGTTATTTATTATGATTATTTAATATGGTTATTTATTATGATTATTTATTATGATTATTTACTATGGTTATTTACTATGATTATTTATTATGAGTATTTACTATGGTTATTTATTATGATTATTTATTATGATTATTTACTATGCTTATTTATTATGATTATTTATTATTATTATTTACTATGGTTATTTATTGTAGTTATTTATTATGATTATTAATAATGATTATTTACTATGGTTATTTATTATGATTATTTATTATGATTATTTACTATGGTTATTTATTATGATTATTTATTATGATTATTTACTATGGTTATTTATTATGATTATTTATTATGATTATTTACTATGGTTATTTATTATGATTATTTATTATGATTATTTACTATGGTTATTTACTATGATTATTTATTATGATTATTTGTTATGATTATTTACTATGGTTATTTATTGTGATTATTTATTATGATTATTTACTATGGTTATTTATTATGATTATTTATTATGATTATTTATTATGATTATTTACTATGGTTATTTATTATGATTATTAATTATGATTATATACTATGGTTATTTATTATGATTATTTATTATGATTATTTACTATGGTTATTTATTATGATTATTTATTATGATTATTTACTATGGTTATTTACTATGATTATTTATTATGATTATTTATTATGATTATTTATTATAGTTATTTACTATGGTTATTTATTATGATTATTTATTATGATTATTTACTATGGTTATTTATTATGATTATTTATTATGATTATTTATGATGATTATTTACTATGATTATTTATTATGATTATTTATTATGATTATTTACTATGGTTATTTATTATGATTATTTATTATGATTATTTACTATGGTTATTTACTATGATTATTTATTATGATTATTTGTTATGATTATTTACTATGGTTATTTATTATGATTATTTACTATGGTTATTTATTATGATTATTTATTATGATTATTTATTATGATTATTTACTATGGTTATTTATTATGATTATTAATTATGATTATTTACTATGGTTATTTATTATGATTATTTATTATGCTTATTTACTATGGTTATTTATTATGATTATATATTATGATTATTTACTATGGTTATTTACTATGATTATTTATTATGATTATTTATTATGATTATTTACTATGGTTATTTATTATGATTATTTATTATGATTATTTACTATGGTTATTTATTATGATTATTTATTATGATTATTTACTATGGTTATTTATTATGATTATTTATTATGATTATTTACTATGGTTATTTACTATGATTTTTAGTATGATTATTTACTATGGTTATTTACTATGATTATTTTTTATGAGTATTTACTATGGTTATTTATTATGATTATTTATTATGATTATTTACTATGGTTATTTATTATGATTATTTATTATGATTATTTACCATGGTTATTTATTATGATTATTTATTATGATTATTTACTATGGTTATTTATTATGATTATTTATTATGATTATTTACTATGGTTATTTACTATGATTATTTATTATGATTATTTACTATGGTTATTTACTATGATTATTTATTATGATTATTTACTATGGTTATTTATTATGATTATTTATTATGATTATTTACTATGGTTATTTATTATGATTATTTATTATGATTATTTCCTATGGTTATTTACTATGATTATTTATTATGATTATTTACTATGGTTATTTATTATGATTATTTATTATGATTATTGACTATGGTTATTTATTATGATTATTTATTGTGATTATTTACTATGGTTATTTATTATGATTATTTATTATGATTATTTACTATGGTTATTTATTATGAGTATATATTATGATTATTTACTATGGTTATTTATTATGATTATTTATTATGATTATTATTTACTATGGTTATTTATTATGATTATTTGTTATGATTATTTACTATGGTTATTTATTATGATTATTTATTATGATTATTTACTATGGTTATTTATTATTATTATCTATTATGATTATTTACTATGGTTATTTATTATGATTATTTATTATGATTATTTACTATGGTTATTTATTATGATTATTTGTTATGATTATTTATTATGGTTATTTATTATGATTAGTTATTATGATTATTTACTATGGTTATTTATTATGATTATTTATTATGATTATTTACCATGGTTATTTATTATTATTATTTATTATGAGTATTTACTATGGTTATTTACTATGATTATTTATTATGATTATTTACTATGGTTATTTATTATGATTATTTATTATGATTATTTACTATGGTTATTTACTATGATTATTTATTATGATTATTTATTATGATTATTTACTATGGTTATTTATTATGATTATTTATTATGATTATTTACTATGGTTATTTATTATGATTATTTATTATGATTATTTACTATGGTTATTTATTATGATTATTTATTATGATTATTTACTATGGTTATTTATTATGATTATGTATTATGATTATTTCCTATGGTTATTTACTATGATTTTTTAGTATGATTATTTACTATTGTTATTTACTATGATTATTTTTTATGATTATTTACTATGGTTATTTATTATGATTATTTATTATGATTATTTACTATGGTAATTTATTATGATTATTGATTATGATTATTTACCATGGTTATTTATTATGATTATTTATTATGATTATTTACTATGGTTATTGATTATGATTATTTATTATGATTATTTACTATGGTTATTTACTATGCTTATTTATTATGATTATTTACTATGGTTATTTACTATGATTATTTATGATGATTATTTACTATGGTTATTTATTATGATTATTTATTATGATTATTTACTATGGTTATTTATTATGATTATTTATTATGATTATTTCCTATGGTTATTTACTATGATTATTTTTTATGATTATTTACTATGGTTATTTATTATGATTATTTATTATGATTATTCACTATGGTTATTTATTATGATTATTTATTATGATTATTTACTATGGTTATTTATTATGATTATTTATTATGATTATTTACTATGGCTATTTATTATGATTATCTATTATGATTATTTACTATTGTTATTTATTATGATTATTTATTATGATTATTATTTACTATGGTTATTTATTATGATTATTTGTTATGATTATTTACTATGGTTATTTATTATGATTATTTTTTATGATTATTTACTATGGTTATTTATTATGATTATTTATTATGATTATTTACTATGGTTATTTATTATGTTTATTTATTATGATTATTTACTATGGTTATTTATTATGATTATTTATTATGATTATTTACTATGGTTATTTATTATGATTATTTATTATGATTATTTACTATGGTTATTTATTATGATTATTTATTATGATTATTTCCTATGGTTATTTACTATGATTATTTATTATGATTATTTTTTATGATTATTTACTATGGTTATTTATTATGATTATTTTTTATGATTATTTACTATGGTTATTTATTATGATTATTAATTATGATTATTTACTATGGTTATTTATTATGATTATCTATTATGATTATTTACTATGGTTCTTTATTATGATTATTTATTATGATTATTTACTATGCTTATTTATTATGATTATTTGTTATGATTATTTACTATGGTTATTTATTATGATTATTTATTATGATTATTTACTATGGTTATTTATTATGATTATTTATTATGATTATTTATTATGAGTATTTACTATGGTTATTTATTATGATTATCTATTATGATTATTTACTATGGTTCTTTATTATGATTATTTATTATGATTATTTACTATGGTTATTTATTATGATTATTTATTATGATTATTTACCATGGTTATTTACTATGATTATTTATTATGATTATTTACTATGGTTATTTACTATGATTATTTATTATGAATATTTATTATGATTATTTATTATGATTATTTATTATGATTATTTACTATGATTATTTACTATGATTATTTATTATGATTATTTACTATGGTTATTTACTATGATTATTTATTATGATTATTTACTATCGTTATTTACTATGATTATTTATTATGATTATTTACTATGGTTATTTACTATGATTATTTATTATGAGTATTTACTATGGTTATTTATTATGATTGTTTATTATGATTATTTACTATGATTATTCTTCATTTCTTTTCCGTAGTTTCATTCGGAATAGCCAATTATTTATAATATAAAGGATGAATTCATTTGTTGGGAAATAATTTACGGTTTTCCCCGATTCTCTTATATTTCCTGTCGACTGAAATGCAATCGTCGACGGCAAAGAAGGAGGAGAGGGGTAGAGGGAGTAGCAGAAAGCTCTCCACTAGTTCGTTTTCTGCGATATGATTTATGATAGAGTCACATAAATTCTTCTTAATTTTTGTCCAAACGTTCTGATCCTTCATTTTGAAGAGGAATTCGTCAATTTCAGCAGTGTCCAATAGGGATCAGATCTAGCAGGTATTCCTAAGGAATTTTTTCTGGAAAATGTCTGTACGAAAATTATTCCAGTCGGTTACAGTTTTTTCCGGAATTCATAATATTCTGTCCTTAGATTCTTGTTAGATTGATTATCGTTTGGCGACATGTATATAAGTTTTAGTATCTGCCAAATGTTCATATGCTAATTGCAAAACAAAGACGCACTGATGCAAGAAAGTCCACTACCTATATTTGCCATTATTACACGTCCAAACGAAATTTTAATTCACAGTAAGTTTTCTTCTCAAGATACATTTTCTGGAATATTTCCTCGAAGATCAAACAGTGGTTCCAATTTATTTCATCTTCTCACAAAATAATATCTTGAAAATTATTATCCAAGCTTACTAGCTTTATGGTGTAGATTACGAAATTTTTACCTAATTTAATTTTTTGCCTTATTTAATTTGTTTTATTCTTTAATTTTTTTATGTGTTGTCTGCTGAGATGTTCATTGCTTACAAAAACATCGTGTTTACAATCTCGTCTGGACAAACGATTTTTCTTGGCTCCGCGTTATCGTCTATTCCGGCGGTTTACATAAAAAGTCGGAATATGACGTAGGAACATTCACAGAAAAAAACGGTTAATGTAGCATCACGATTTTTGTTAAATTATGAGATAATAATATTTTATACATGAAGAACTAACAATGGCGTAATTTTATTTCATACAATTAGTGCGAATACAGGCAAAGCATAGCATAATTATTCCACTTTATTTTATACGAAAGGCCTTAACTGATATATATATATATATATATGTGTGTGTGTGTGTGTGTGTGTGTGTGTGTGTGTGTGTGTGCGCGTGCGTGTGTGCATGTATGTATATATATGTGTGTGTGTGCATGTATATATATGTATGTGTGTGCGTGTGTGTATGTATATATATGTGTGGGTGTGTGTGTGCATGTATATATATATATATATATATATGTATGTGCATGTATATATCTGTATGTGCGTGAGATTGCGTGTGCAGGAAGTCTGTTTCTATAGAAACTGTCCTGATTAGGATCAGTGCATCCGTTTTGCTAAAAGAAACATTTATTTCAAGCCACAAAAATCGTTTGATCTTTTCCGGTTTGTTTTTGCGATTGATTTTCTACTGCGAACATTTTGAAGTGTGCATTTCCTTTTTCCCTCGCATCTCAGGAGTATCCCTTTGTTTCCGGCTTTTTCTTTTTTGTTTTTTGTTTTTATTTTTCTTTCAACTCATTTTCTCTGTTCATTTTAAGATTTTCATTTTTCGTTTCGTTACCAACTCACTTTTTTCCTTTTCTCTTCTTCTGCACTTCTTTTTTATTCTTCTTCCTCTTCCTCTCTCAGTAATCCGATTACCTCCTACATATCTTTCCCCCACACTTTTCCCCCTTGCCCTATGCTCCTCCGTTTACCTTTAGTACCCATTCCTCTATCTTATCTTATTCTTCCCCATATCTTTAAATGTATTTTCACCTAAAAATATAATTTAAGAAAAAACGTTACAGACGTATATATATATATATATATATATATATATATATATATATATATATATATATATATATATCCGGCAGATATATGAAAATATAATTTGAAACCGTACTATTACAAACTAACGTAATACACACCAATGTCCACCGAATGTTTAACTGAAATTTATGTTTCACACTTAAACTTAACAGACAGATATAATTATCATTTGAAACTTAGTGTAACATAACTGTATCTCAACGTCAAAATATTTAGCAATAAAACTATTATTCTCAAATGAAACATGTAATAGCAAAGAAAATATTTTAGATTAAAAGTCAACATATATAAACCCTCTGCTCGAGATTCTTTGACGATTTTAAATTGATTTCTGACCACTTAAAATCGTTATCGAAATGAATTTTTTTTAGAAAGAAGTAATGAACAATTCTCGCAAAGAGTTCGTCAAACATGAAATATATATTTCATCGTTTTTTGCCATTCACTAATGGAAGGAGTGCCCAAATCACAACTGAAAAAGAAGATACCCTCCTCATCTTTAAACCCTGAAGCCGTATAGTTCTCTTTCGTGGAATACATTTTTGCAAATGTTATTACAAAAACAGGATTAATGAGGTTTTATCATCTAAAGTCCCGGAATCGAATTAGAAACGGCGGAGAGTTGAATGGATTGACTGACTGGGAAGGATGAGAGGGTCAATGCAGGGAGGGGTAATTGCTGATAACCTTGTTAGATGAGTTCGTTGGGGCGGGCAAAAACGGGGTTTAGTCTAATAGGATGTCCGGAAATCGTTTACGACATTTCTTAAACGCCATAGAAATATAATTAATTAAGATTTAATCAGCCGTTAAACTTTCACATGAAATCTGAAACAAACATGCTATTACCCTCACTCATATTTTAACCTAAACAATAATGGAGAAATCAGCAAAATAGTTTAATGACGGAAGCTTCGTCACCAACAGAATCTCATACATCTATTTAGTCTTTTTTACTTCTGATTATTTAGATCTAGTATAAGTATAAAAAAAGTTATCGGATTATAAGTCAGTCTAAAACGTTTATTGATTATTGCAGAATGAAATTTGTTTTTCCGGCATACGATTTGTATAATATACTAGCAGACTGCCCGGAGTAACGAGATCATGCAATACACTCAAATATGATATTTTCATTTATACATTTTTCTTATTTATTATAATAGTGCCAACTCTTGATTTATTATTATTATTATTATTATTATTAGTATTATTATTATTATTATTATTATTATTATTATTATTATTATTATTATTGTACCCAATATATCGAAAAGGTAAAAAAAAAAAAAATGATTTTGATGTCATCAGCTAGAATCGAAATCAAAACATTTATCCATCCAGTCTAAAAGGTATCGATAGATAGATCTGGTTTTTGAGGTATACATGGATCAGAAACTGTGAAAATCAAGAAACTTTTACCAATAACTGTGGGCATGGTAGAAGTAATTAGTTTAGTAGATTTACTTTTGCCAACTTTCGTTTCAATAATGTAATATCAACAGCATTGTTACTGACTTAAAACGAAATCCACATTATTACCCAGGTTCAGATCCACTGTATATAATATTCAACGTTCAAAGATTGAGATTGTTTAGTAGAAATAGTTCCACAAGTGCACAGGCAAAACAATTTTATATAGTCGCCTGTGTGTCTATGACTGAAAATATATTAAGAAGTTCTTTTAATTAATTTTAATAGAAAACGTAAGTTTTTAATATCAATGTAAGTTCGGGGAAAACCTCAACTTTATACAGATATAGATTATCTACTCATAAACTATCCGTCAATAAAACGTAGAAAATAGTTACTTATATAAACATAAAGACACATTCCGTCTTGCTTATAAAAGCACGTTCTACGCGTCTATTTCAGCTTATTTAGTTGGGATGAAGTGGACATGTTGCAGTAAACTGACTGCTGACTACAATATAGCGCTGCCTTTTCTCCACGTTAAAAAACGACCCTGGTGTCTAACTCTGTCCCGTGGGGAGGTATTGTAAATAGGTACAATACAGCGCTACAGAATGAAATACATGGATCAAAGTGATTAAGAGCATATACATGTCAACGAAGAAAAGCTTTTTTATATTGTTTCTTAGTGTATGTCTGGTCCGTTTTAATTTGAGTATCCGAATTAACAAAATAATAGACTGACATAATTTGCTCAAATATTAAGGATAGTAAAGCGAAAGATAGACGTTTCAAACTAATTCTTGTACTAGTCATAAGACATGACCAGTTAAAACATAATTTTAATCATATCTTGAAAATGAGAGAGAAAATATCCCGAAGATACTTATTTAATTAATGTATGCTTATTATTTTTGTGATGATTTTACAACTGATTTCATTACTTTGTCCAATTGACACTTTCATCGATAATCTCGATAAAACAACTGCTACTTTCTTAATAATTCCGTTGTTGAAATATTCTCGCGATACCTTATATTTGTTTGGGAATTTTGAACTCTGTAAACTCGTACGTCAACAGTAAATCTTGTTTACGCATCTAGCCACGATCACGGGCACTGACACATTAAAATTAAGGTGCACATTCATATTTGATACAAGGTAAATAGAGTAATTTATCGATCGCTATCTTGAACTAGCATGTATGCATTGGGTCATTAAGTTGTATATTTTTGTAGACCCGTGCTTGGTGTCACAAATGAAAGAAACCACAAGTAGTGTAAAGTGTATACATATAATATGCATTTATTATAAAGAATACAAGAGCCACTGAAGTGGTATGAGATGAACTTGTTCGTAGCATGCGGATAAACATGGTATGAATGTCTCCATTTTGTCTCTGAAATCAGTGGCATTCATAAAACTGATTGATTTCACTTAGTTCTCAAATAGAGGTGATTTGTACCCCGCAGCACCCCCTTCCGAGCTTTTCATTTCTCTGGAATGGTAGTATAGCTCTTTTCCTGGGATTTATCTTTATCGGGTCGATCATCTTCCTTTTTCTAGCGGACCGGTGTTGTCCGGCTGCTTCTGGTGTGACCAGGACGAACGTGGTCCATTATGGTCCATTATGGTCCATTATCCCTTTTTTCCGTAGGAGGTTGTCCTTCGTCATCTGTGATACGTTTCCCAATTTGGTTCAGATACTTCTTGTGAGTAAAGCATGGACCATCGATAATACAAACCATCCGGCTGATCCTTTTCTGGACCTTTCCTATTTCCCACCTCGTACTATTATTTTTGTGTGACTGGAATAATAACTTTTCACCAGGTAATTAATGTTTAGGTTTACGAATCGAACGGTAAGAGTTGCATATAGAAGTTGTTTACATTTTAAAACAGAGTAATTTTTAGGAACTGTATCATTCGGCTCTTTCACTTCTTTTGGCAAGATTTTCTCGAAGACAGGCCTAATGTTCCTCGCGAACATTAACTCTGCCAGCGACATTTTTGGCGTAATTCGGTAAATTTGTAAAAACTACTGGAATCCCTAGTCTGAAGGTGTTCTTTTGGTCTTCTGCAAGGCTCTTTTCAGCGTGTCTGCAAACCTTTCTGCCTGACCGTTCAATCGGCGATGATAGGTTGGCGACGTTAGGTGGTTAACCTGGAAATCCTCGCAGATGCTTTTAAAATCTGCTGAAGTTAATTGTGTGCCATTGTCTGACACTAGACAATCGACCACGCCAAACCTAGTATACAATTCGTGAAGAGCACTGATTGTAAAACTCCGTCGTTTTACTTATACATCGGAATACCTCAGGCAATTTCAAATATGTCTACCACTATAAATTAACAGTTTCCTTCTAGTGGGCCTGCGTAATCTAGGTGTATACTCGGCCATGGGTGGTTAGCTTTAGACCACGGGCTAAATTGTATTTGGGGCGCTTTTGCCGCAAATGTGCATCCCTTACTCGATTTTACAGTGTCTTCTCTATCAGTGGCCATGCTATTCCAGTAAGCGTAGGACCTTATGAGGCTCTCCAGTAGCCCCATGGTGCCCCATTGGAAATACTCTAGAATTTTCTTTCGTAGTGTAGTTGGGATTACTACCCTTTCTCGATACAACAGTGCCTCATTGCACATAGAATAAATTTCCGCCGCCGATTCATCTGATTGAAATTTTTGTTTCGTTTCTTTGATGAAACTATCTTCTTCAGCCTCCCCTATTATATCTTCCAAAGTTACTGGTAGTTCTTTGATCGTATTACATAGTATTCGTGTATAGTCCTTTTCACTTTGTAGTGACACTTTGTAGTATCTTCCAGCGGTTCCCTTGATTTCAGAATTAATCGCGACAATCCGTCTGTGTTACCTAAGTTCGCAAATGTAAGAAAATCGGTACGGAAGTCGTTATTCACATGAATGGTCATCCATCTTTGTAGTATGTTGGCTATGTAAGTTGGCAGACCTTTTGAGAGCGAAAGATGCTTATAAGCGGCTTATGTCAGTTTGTAATTTAAATTCGCGACCGTGTAAAAATCGGTGGAATTTTGTAACACCGAATATGATTCCCAATGCTTCCTTTTTGATTTGGAAGTAATTCACGGCAGGCGGTAAAGTTCCCGAAACATGGGCGATCGGCTTAGTGGACCCATCCGTCATCTTGTGTGGAACGCATGCCCCGATCCCATAAGAACTTGCGTTAGTTGCAACAATAATCTCTTTTTCCAGATTGAGGTGCGCCAGGGATAAATCTGACGTTAGCATATCTTCTAATCACTGAAACGCTGACTGGCACTCTGGCTTCAGTCCCATTTTTTTCCTTTTCTAATACTACATTCAATGATGCACACAATTCATGCATGTTCTTAATAAACGTTTGATAATAGTTCGCGAGCCCTAAAAAACTCTGCAATGTAGTAATATTATGAGACTCTGACATGTCTTTTATTGCTGTTGCCCTATCTGAGTCGGGTTTCCTCCCGTCCCTCTCTATTATATAGGCCGGGTATTTAACTTGTTTAAAAAAATCGCATTTTGCTTCCTTCAATGTGAAACTGTATTCTTTTATTCTGTCAAACACATGAAATACATGATCTCTATGTTGTTCAACATTTTAATATGCATAAAAATATCGTCCAGAAAGCCTATTAAAATTCCAAACCGTTTAGCAAAGTACTGATTACCTGTTTGAAAATCGCAGATGCTTTGTGCGTTGCGACACACAGAAATTTCGATATATTTTCCTCTACTGATTTTTGTTGGCACGCGTCTCTTAATCTATTTTGGAAAAGTTTTTAACCGTTTAACTTAACAAATACTCCGTCTGGTTTTGGTAGCAGATAGTGATGGTCCTTGAGCGCTGTATTCAATCCAGTAGAGAAATCCGCGCGTACTCTAAGGTCTTTAGATTTTTTTCATGAATACTGTGGCTTTTTGAATATTATTTTATCTTCATCCAGCAATTCGAATCTCGCTTTTATTTTTGTCCAGCACTCAAGATTTTCAGAAAAATACTTGGGAAGAATTTTTTGAAATCTTTTTTGAGTTTTTCTGCTTCGGGCGTTAGGTTCTCGACTTTGTTACAAAAAATCACTCATTGGCGAGTCCCATAATTCAAATTCCTGAATCTAATCAATCCCGAATAAAGGTTGATGCGTTCCTTAGAACGAACACTTTTAGCTTTTTTCTCGTTCTTTTTAGTGACACATTAACTGTATTTTCACCTGTTACCGATCTTGCACCTTTATTAGTCATTGTCATCATGGGCTTTCTCTATTCTCTTTCACGTGTGAAAATTCATAATCGATAAATCCGACGCTGAATCAAATTGCAGTTTCTCTTCTCTACTCGTCACATATTTTCTTATGTTCCCTGTTGGCGATTTTTGCTGTTTTTATTCAGCTCTTTTTTGCTACTTTTGTTCAGCAATATGCTTTGTGTCCTCGTCGACTGCATAGGTCACACGTTATTTTTCTTTGGTATTAACATGCATTGTATCCATAAGGCCCTCCACGTTTGCTACAAGGAATATTAGGATTTTGCCTATCCTGATAATTTTGTGAAGGGGTGTTTTTGCCTATTCGTGTTTAATTGCTGAAATAAGCCTAAAACGTAAGTCATCCTCAGGAGCATAGTGAAACATATCAATAGCTGACCAGATCGCCTTTGGGGAAAAAGCCGTGCTGTTTTTCCTCTATCCTTATTCATAAAACATGCGTTATCACATCCATTTTTTATCTGACTGTTTTTTTTTGCTCTAAATGTAGTTGTTTAAATTCCAATATTTGTTAATTCATTTCTTTCTTTCTCTTTCCTGTTTTTCCACGAAGTATTTCATTAAATTTAACTGCTTCTCATCCATCTGATTTTTATTGTTAGTTGCTTTTCGTCGTTTTATTACAATTTCGCGAATTGTTCTTCTCGGAACCTTTTTCCAAGTTCTAATTGTTTGTTTTGTTAGAATTTCACCATTGCCAACATCTTCTTTGCAAAATCACCATTTTGCTTTTGGATGATTTACAATTACTTATTATGACAAAATGAGATTTTCAGAAACAACACAATTCGTTGATTTACCTTTCCAACCCTACAGGAAACACCTTTAAAAAATTCGTATTTATTGAATATTTTTTCATTTATTTATTTACCTGTGTGTCAATATTTATGCGAAAGTAATTAAGCGTTTGCGTTTATACAAAAAAATCATAGCTGAAGTTTGCCTTTTCTCAATTTTCTTAATCTGTATGTACTGGTTGAATTCCTTGTTGATACTTAACTCTTTTTTTCTTGTTCCTTTAAAAAAATTAGTTATTTATCTGTGAAAGAGTGCTTAAAGTATTTATTTAATATTGAAGATGCTTTTCGATTTCTGTACGAAGAGAATATCATAATTGCTCGTCAAGGTGCAGTCTGTGATCAGAGAAATGTTTAATTTAATCGGATCTGAATTCGACGTATTTTTAATTGTGTGAATACTCGCTTCAGCCAATAAAATAAAATATACTATCATTAACTTACTGTGTTTGCGTAAGTTTTTTTTCCAATGCTAATTCCTTTTAACTAGAAGACCAATTAGCGAGACACGCTTTTTAGTACGCCAAAATTTTTTCAATATTCCTTGTATTTATAGAGATGAAAAAAAATGTGTACCTACTGAAAACTTTGTATCATTGATGCAGTAGTAGTAATTCTTAACGCAATTGTTTTACGAGTTCTGTTTTAACTCATAGTTACTCTTGTTGTTGTTGTTTTTAACAGCAAGATAAGGATTTTGTCGACGTCTTTGTAAAATGCTTTTTCTGCAAAATTGTTGTCCTTATTTTCGAAGAGTTTTTTTTTTTATCCCGTGTTCGTGTATTTTTACGATCGAATGTTGTTTATATACCAAACGTTGACAAGTAGTTTTCCCTCGAGTGTACAAAAAATTATTTCTAATTTCCGCTGGTTCTGTTTCTCCTGAATCCTTTTTGTCAAATGTTGTTTTCCAATGCCTGTTTTTTAGAGTAAGTCCTTGTACGAATATTCGCCATCCGGTTGTTGTAAACAATTGTTGTTGATGGATCCTGGAAAGCTTTGAATCATCCTCGTCAGCCAGTTGTTCTAAACACGTGTAGGGGTCACAAATGAAGGAAACCACAAGTAATGTAAAGTGTGTAAATATAATATGATTTAACATAAAGAATACAGGAGCCACTAAAGTGATATGAGAGGAACGTGTCCGTTGTATGCCGTTAAGCATGGTATGAATGTCTCCATCTTGTCTCTGAAACCAGTGGTATTTATAGGGCTTGTTAATTTCGCTTAGTTCTCAAACAGAGGTTATTTATACCTCACAACATATATATATTATATATATATATATATATATATATATATATATATATATATATATATATATATTGAGTAAAACGATTCATAACTGTGAATTAAAATAAGTTTCAACGGGAAAAACAAACACAATCAATTGGATTGTACGATCGTTTCGGAAACGATGTTCATGTTATTGAAATTTACAAAAAGTGTTAAGAATAATTTGACAAAATTCTGTCCTTTAAAAACCCAGTCTCCTCATCAGCAAAAATCGGGGCAAGAAGTAAAAGACACCAAAATAAAACCAGCATTTTAGTCTTGAGTAAGGCGGATATTTCTGGAAATATTTAAAAAAGTAAATAAAACTAAGTTATTAATTTTTTTTGATAAATGAAATAAAATAGAAAATTAGAAATAAAGTAGAGATTAAACTATTTTTATCTAAAAAAATATATATATACATTTTTATTTGCATTATAAAATCTGTTTTTAATTTAAGTCAGTCTATTTTGGCATGAGGTTATATTTTGTATCCGAATTGAAATAATTACTTAGCGTTTGTATTACTTTAAAACGATGTTATAATGTACGGTCGATCAGTTTTTATCGCCGGAACGCCAAATTTAAAATTAAAAATTATATGAAATTAACAAGGAAGACAACTGCAAATTTTTGACAAATTAAATAGAAATAAAAAAAAATTATTGGTCAAAAGGTATATAATTTCTATTTATTTTACGGATCAATTATTTATTCATTGTAATATAGTAAAAATAAATAACTTCATTAATTATATCGATATAAATCTTAGTGATATTATGATAAATAGATAATAATACTTATACATGATAATAAATAAGTTGATTTTGTTTTTTTTTCTGTTGAAACCGATTTTAATTCACAACTATTAATCGTTTTACTCAATATAAATTAAGCTCTAGGGTATCTATACATAATGAACTTTTATTTCAGCAGTACAATGGACACTGTTTTCTTTTAAAAAGTATTAATACATTTACTAATACATTAAAATAACTCTGCTCTGTAGACGCCAGGTTTAATTCCCACAAATATATATATATATATATATATATATATATATATATATATATATATATATATATATATATATATATATATATATATATATGTATATACTGCTGACTGTCGACACGACATTTCTAGGTTGGATCTTTGGCTTGGGAGAGGTGCTAGTCTAGCGGCACTGATAAGTAGTGATACAACGAAACAGGACTGTATATCGATTACTACAAATATATTATATATATATATATATATACATATGTATGTAAATGTATGTTTTGAATCATTAAGTTGTATGTATATGTGTATGTATATATAAGACTATTAAGTTGTATGAATATGTATATGTATATAAAAGATCATTAAGTTGTTTTATATATGTTGTAGCCGGGCTACCCAGCGTTGCTCAGGACCGTATATAAAATGTGAAAAATGAATTTGATTTTGAATATATTTGTTATTCTTAGGAGAGAGGAATTTTTAATGTCTATGTATCATTTGTTATTTCGAGAAAAAAGATTAGTTTACCTATCAAGGATACACATTGCATGTATGAAATAAGTGTATCTTTTCATAAGGTAGATAATTTACACATATATATGAAATAATTTTACCTTCGAAAGAACTGGTAATATACAACAGATACTTAGAATAATTTACCTACACAAGACGGGTAATTTAAATGCATATGTGAAACAATTCACATACTTTTTTTATCTGAAAACGGACATTACTCTCTCCAACCCAACCTTCAAAAGAAAACGCAAGAGCATGCTTCTTTCTATCCACCACTACACCATCGCATCATTCCCGGATGATAACATAAAAGATTAAAAAGATATTGCCTGGGATGTTTATTTTAAGACAAACACAGAATAAAATAACTCACATTTCATCATGTTTCAAAATTCCTGGATATGTTATTAATTTAAACAATCGTTTTAAATGATTAAACCCATTATCACCCCACATTCTGCTAGCATATATTTCCGGGAACGTCTTTTAATACCAAGCTATGGTGGGTACAAAGCTAGTATATATTTCCAGCAAGGTTAATAAAGGGCGAATCTTGGTATTCTGCTAGTATATATTAACACCTGTCTCATTCAATCCCGGGCGGCGCTGGGTATTTTGCTAGTATATAATTCACCCTATCTCATTCTATCCTGGGCTATGCCGGGTATTCTGTTAATATATATTTCCACCTATCTAATCCAAACACGGGCGACACCTTGCATCCTGCTTGTACATATTTCCACCTATCTCATCACATCGCTAACGATGCAGGGTATTATTCTAGTACATATATCTACCTATCTCATCCAATCCTGGGCAATACCAGGTATTCTGCTAGTTCATATTTCAACCTGTGAAATCTAATCGTGGGCAATGTCAGTTATTCTGCCAGTACATATGTCCACCTATTTAATTGAATCTTGGGCAATGCTGGTTATCCTGCTAGTACATATATCCACCTATCTCATCCAGACCCGGAAAATGCCGGGCTTTCTGCTAGTACATATATCTACCTGTCTTATCCAATCACGAGCGATGCCGAGTATTTTCCTAGTACATATATATTGGCAAATCCCGTGCGACGCTGGGTATTCTGCTAGTACATATATCCACATATCTCATCTAATCCCGGGCGGCGCCGGGTATTATGCTAGTACATACTTCCACCTATCTCATCCAATGCTATGCAATGCCGGGTACTCTCCCCAAGAGGACCACTCCCTACTGAAAGAGCCAAGGATACGGCTGACAAGGGAACGAGGCAGGTTCTTGATGGACCACACTCAGTGACACTTCTGAAATCTCAATCCTCGTCGGTCGCAATATCCCCTCCACTCCAGCTCCACAAGAGGACTCCTCGGGAACAAACAAAATGAAAGATGAGGAGACCATGGAAGTAGCGGGTGAACCACAGCAGGTTGCACCCCCGTTTTCTCAGTCCCCAGCCACCGCCTGCAGCACCAAGAGGACTCCCCAGCCTCTGAGGAAGAGGACGAAAACGGTATCTCCAGGAAGACTAAGAAACTAATAAGGGATTCATTAGCTACCCTAAGAGTCCTATCTAGAGGCAAAACAAACGAAGCCCCTCAAACCTCTCCCAGGAAAGCAAGGACAGAAAAGAAGGATAGCAGCGGTAAGGACGCCAAATGTGGGAAGGCTACGCCCCAACCAGCGACACCATCCACATCGACCGCGGGCACGGCCTCTCCTGGGGAGAAGACGTCCCCATCCCCCAAAAGAAAAAAACCCGCAACAACCCTCCAGGAAGAAGAAGGTGGGAGATTAGGTAGCCGTATACAGCCAGGTTACCAAGACCCAAGTAGACTGGCCAACTCTGGCTCCTAGATCCCAGCCAGCGGTAACCAAGTTCAGTCAGCATCAGCAGTCCCAACCCACGCTCTAAGCCGACCAATCCTAAGGAAGACGAAGGAGCAACATGGGCCCCCCAACCACAGGATCAGATTACACGCTAAGGGTATTGAGAGTTCTTAGACTCCACCTACAAAGATTTCACGGAGGGGAATACAATCAAACCCATTACGGGACAGGTTGAGAATTTGAAGAAAAGAGTCCTCTCCCTGGTCATTTCCGATCCAAGAACCAGGGGCCTGACAGGTGTCGACAATGACGCCATGGTGGCACTCCCACTGCATCAGAACATTCCAGCAAACTACATACGCAGGAGAAGTTACGCCATGTCGGATGTTCTGCTCCCCAGCCAGGAGGAAGTTGAGAAACTGTTCAGGACCGACCGGAAATGGAAGAACCTCCAACTCCAGCCTGAATACCCGAGGAAAATTAGGATCACCGTCTCCGTGCTAAACGCTACTTGCTAGATGGACGCTAAACAGCTTAGGGCTATACTCAGGGACCTGGGGCTTTCGATTTCGTGGCGATTTCGTCGCGAAATCTTATTGGCTGTGGGGGATGTCCACCCCATCCACATACCTTACTATATATACGACTGTCGTGCGAAAGTTAGTTACTTGAGTTGGAGGAGATTGCTTGTTGAATTCGGGGAGAACAGATCGTATAGAACCGCCGTTCCCTGGAGAGGGGAGCACTCCACCTTCCTCATCCAACCGTCTGTCGCTATCTGTGAAGAGATTTGAGACCGTGAAAAAAACTTAAAAAAACTGAATGAGATTTGTAAAAACATTTGTACATAATTCTGCTAAATTAAGCTTCTGTAGATTAGACTACATGAGTTTGTCTTTCTTCCCGCCTGCTGCTTCGATATTCGCTTTCAGCATACCAGATTTCATGTAACAACCTCAGAGAAGACTAGACTACACGAGTCAAGAATTCAGATAGACAGGGGGCCTTAATCACCTTCTTACGTGAGGGGTTATAGTGGGGAATCTATCGCTTGAATTTAAGAAATGGTGTCCTTACTAACCCACCCCACTAGGCTATTAGACTTTTTATTTCTCTACATAAACTTTTTCTTAGACTCCCCCTATCCCAACCACGAACTTTTATACAATAGAAACTTTTAATTTAAGACTTTTTTATTAAATGAAATTGAACTTTTTATCTTTACACACACACACACATACACTAAAAATATGCACACACACAAAATCAAATCACTTTTACAATGATTTTTTACAAATGTATATAGATTTATAAAAACGCTAGCGAATCAAATAGAGATGAGTGGAGGAGGTATTGTGGTAAATGTTGCCAGTCAAGAGTAAGACTTAAAAGTTTTTTTTGTTTTTTTTAATTACATTTTCACCCCAAACAAGGCGCATTGCCACTTTGTTGTAGGGTGCTACTATCAAGGACATGTGCATCAGGGGTACTGTGTAGGGAGTTGCGCAGCAAGATGTCGGTTCACGTTGCACTCGTACTTCTGCATGTCAGTACAGTTCAGGAAGCAGGGACTCGGAAGGGAATTCCAAAGTCTAGCTATTCTGGGGAAGAAACTACTGGAGTAGAAGACTCTCTTACATCTAGGGATCTCTACTGCGAAGGGGTAGGATTTAGTTGTTTGTTGGGTTTGTCGTGGGTATTTACGTCGAGGGGCGCAAGTGCGTGCAATTCGTCAGAACATTCGCCGTTAAAGTACTTGTAGAACAGGCAGAGAGGTGCAACATTTCGTCGATGGGACAGAGGCTGAAGTCTAGATGACTGTTCAGGACCTATCAAATTGGCGACTCCCTTTTGAACCTTGTCTAGAGCGAGTGATAATGGTAGATGTACCAGCCCAAATATGACAACAATACTCAATACATCGGCGAATGTTGGCCTTATAGTATAGGATACTTTCGGGCGTTTGTATATTTTTAGCACGGTAAAGAGAACCTACCATCTTCGCATCTTCGGTCCCCACGATTCTCTCAAGGTAATTGTTCCAACTCATGTTTCCTGTGAGCGTTAGACCGAGGAGTTTAAAAGATGTACCTACACATAAAGAGTAATTGGCCATTCCTATTGGTGGTATAGAAGGTTTCTTGTAATTATTGAAAGACGCGAGTTAAGTCTTGGCAGCATTGAATGTGACCACCCATTTATGTCCCCATTCCACTACAGATCGGAGGTCATACTCTAGTGTTTCTGCCATTTCCTTAGATATGTGTTCATTATTTTCTTGTCGTGTCTATTATAGAGGGTGGTGTCGTCAGCATATATACCGATCTAACAGGCAATTCCATTTATGAATATTAGGAGTAACAGAGGTCCAAGGATAGACCCCTGAGGCACTCCCGAATTTATATCATATTGTTTAGATGAACGACCGTCGAGGACAACCTGGACTTTTCTCTTATCTAAGAAGGATTTAATTATGTCATGTATTCTTCCAGTGTAACATTTTTTTAACTCCTAATGGGGGGATGAGACGAATGGATTCGCCAATCACTTTTATAACCAACGGCTGTGCTAAACAACCAATGAAAACGTTTCAAAATTATTATAAAAATTGTCGAATTTTGGATTCAATCAGTTCGCCGTTTACTACGTCACGGACCGCATTTAATTCTTGGCCGCGATCTGGGTTACTGATCTGAACTACGCAGCCATCTTGGTTTCTGATCTGAACTACGCCACCTTCAACATAATATCTCAGAACTTAATACGTTAACTACGCCATAACCCGCATTTTATTCTTGGCCGTCATCTTGGTTACTGATCTGAACTACGCCGCCATCTTTGTTCAACACAATGTTTCAAAACTTAACAGGTTATGCGCCCAGCCACCGTCTTTTCTTTGACGGATCCGAATCTAAATTCGAATTGTGACAGGTTAAATTTCTGGGATATCTAAGGATTCGAAGACTACACAAAGTCATACAATCTCTAACAGAGAATCCCAACGACCCCGAATTTCTCGAAAAGAACGTGACTGTTTTTGCAGAACTGATTCAAACTTTAGACGATAGAAGTATGTCTCTGGTTATAAGAGACGCATTGGATGATGGAAGGAAAGCATTGAACATATTAAGAGAACATTATTTATCAAAAGGGAAACCGAAAATAATATCCCTATATACAGAATTAACGTCTCTGAGACGTAATGAGGATTAAACGATTATCGGCTACGTTATAAGGGCAGAAACAACCGCGAATGCCTTAACACTCTCAGGTGAAATAATAAGCGATAGCTTGTCGATATCAATGACCCTCAAGGGACTTCTCGCCGATTTTACACCATTTACAACTGTTATAACTCAGAAAGACAAACCCATAAATTTCAGCAAATTTAAAGTGGCATTGCGCAGTTACGAAGAGACTAATCGTATGCTCGTGGACAATAATAACTCCAGTAATATTATGAAGTTTAAAAATGCTTCTCGAAAGCAGACACAACCAAATTACGCACCTCACCGCGACGTATTCTCCAAAAGTAATTTTCCCAAGAACAAGAATTAAATTATCTGCTATAATTGTAGACGACCGAACCACAAAAGTTGACATTGAGAACGTTGAGGAAGAATATACATTTCTATTCACATGTAACTTTAACAACACCACAAACGGTACAAATCTCCTTGTAGACTGTGGTGCTACAGCGCACGTTATCACCAAGGAATCTGATTTTATTAATTTTCATCCTCAAAGTCATTTTGTCGAACTTGACGACGGTAGTCAAATAAATGATATAGTCTTGAAAAGAGGCGATGCTAAAATATCTCTAAAAAATAATAAAGGCGAAATCTGTAACTGTATTCTCAAAAATGGTCTGTTCATACCTACATTTAAGCAAGACCTATTTTCCGTGCAGGCTGCAATTAAACAAAGTTATTCGCTCAGTCAATGGAACTGAAGTTACTAGTAAATACTTTGAACTTCTATTAATTAACCACCGTATTAAACACGAGAAATCGGCGCTGTATTCCTCCTTCCAAAATGGCACCGTTGAAAGTGCATGGCGAAGCCTTTGTGAGATGACAAATGCCTACTTATCGAATCGAAATTAGCGCATAGTTTATGGATATACACTTTAATGGCAGCAGAATATATCAGAAATAGATCGTTCAATAAGAGGCTAGGAAAAACGCCGTATGAAGCGGTTTGCGATGTATAACCTAAAATGAACAGAATGCATTTATTTGGTTCTGATTGTTTTGCATTTATAGAAAACACCAGTAAACTAAATACTAAAAGCGAAAAAGGTACTTTCGTAGGTTACGATAAACATAGCCCGGCATACTTAATCAACTTCGCAGCTCAAAATGCCATAAAAAGGGTTAGATGTGTAAAATTCAACGATACATTCAATTTAAAAAATGGCGATCCAGTGGATGAAAATGTGAAATATTACCTAGCATCTTAATCGATCACAATGAAAATATTAATAACGACGACAATCAAAGTACTTCTGACGAAAATAGTAACCAGACACGTCGATGCCAAATAAGGAAGCGAAAAAGGCCAGCCTTCTTACAAATTGAAAAGATACAAGATTCCGCCGTGTATTACTGTTATTCGTTGAACAGCGCATCAAAAAGTTATAATGAGGCGATTAATTCAGAAAATAACCAAGAATGGGAGCAAGCTATTTTATCCGAATTGAAAGCTTTATCTGAATATAACGCATACGAAATAGTGGCAAAACCAACAGATAAAAATATAATTTCTTCACGCTGGGGGTTTTTCAAAAAAAAATCACAGCATCTGGCAGTGAAACTTTTAAAGCAAGATTTGTGGCAAAAGGTTTCTCACAAATTTCTGGAGTGGAATATTTTGCAACATTTTCACCAACGACAAATTTAACGACAATTAGAATTTTATTACAACTTGCTACACAATACAATATAAAAATACATCAAATGGATGTAAAAAAACGCGTATTTAAATGTTCCGATTGACTGTGAAATCTACATTTACCCTCAAGAGGGATTTAAAATAAAAATAAAAATTGGGTGTGGAAATTAAATAAATCGTTATATGGACTAAAACAAAATGCACACTATTGGAATTTAACACTCCATAATTATTTTATAGAACAGGAATTCAAACTCTTCTGGCCACGACGTAAAACTGCGACCATTTCTAACCTACTAACCGAATTAACCAACTAATACCTAACATAATGTTTCCAGCTTTGTTACAAAAAAGAACCACTTGTTAAAATCCCTTTCTAACTTCCTATTTGTCAAATTGTTCTTTTTATATCTCTTTTTTTGGGCAAACATTTGTTAACACAAAACAAAAATGTATATTTGTGAATTTTTGTGCATATTTTTATATGTATTGGAAAAGTATTCTATTTGTGTGTTCATATATATTTTAAAAGTGTTTATTTTTATATGTATAAAAATGGCTTCTTTTTGCACACATTTTTCCAATATATTAATAATTCTTTTTCGCCAATGAGAATAAAGAAAATTCCCCCAAAACCAGGAGAAGAAAAAATAACAACAAAAAAAAAACAATGATTTTATTGGTTTATTTTTCTTTGTTCATTTATTTTTTAAATTTATTTTTCTTTCGTTTTCTCGAGTGAAACCAAAAGTGAATCCGAAAGGATGTTTCAATTATATCAAAAAAGGGGTGTGTAAAATGTTTTTGACTCCTAATGGGGGTATGAGACGAATGGATTCGCCAATCATTTTCATAACCAACGGTTGTGCTAAACAACCAATGGAAACGTTTCAAAATTATTATAAAAATAGTCGAATTTTGGATTCAATCAGTTCGCCGTTTACTACGTCACGGACCGCATTTAATTCTTGGCCGCGATCTTGGTTACTGACCTGGACTACGCCGCCATCTTTCTTCAACACAATATCTCAAAACTAATTATACCATTATTTGAGAAGACCTTCATGCCATATCCCGTCCAAAGCCTTAGATATATCTAGTGCTATCGCTCTACCCTCCTCCGTTTTGTCCAGTGAATTGTATATACGTTCTAAGATTACAGTTAGGATGACTGCTGTGGAACGGGCTTGCATGAATCCATATTTTTGGTCAGTCAGAAGTTTAGCATCTGTAAGGTGGTGGACTAGAGCTTTGTTAATTATGGTCTCAAATATTTTGGCGAAATGTGGGAGGGGGCTAATGGGCCGATAAGTTACTGGGTCAGTTCTTTCGCCAGAATTCTTGAAAACTGGTACCACAGAAGCAGTTTTCCAGCAGGCATCAAATAAAGATTCATTAAGGCATTTGTTGTAAAGTTTGGAGAGAATTGGAGCTATTTCGGCGGAACACTTTTTTAATAGCACAGGCGGATGAGATCAGGTCCACATGCTTTTGCAGTGTCAAGATTTCTTATGATAGCATGCACCTGAGAAGGGGTGATTTTCAGATCGTCCAGTATGGCGTCTGTCCGCAAAAGAAAGTCAGGGAGGGGGTGGTTAGCAGGGCCCAGTGTGGAGTTGGAGGCAAACCGACTGGCAAGCATGTTAGCCTTCTCAGTTGCAGAGCAAACAACCTCGTGATTGTGGATAGTGGGGGAATTGTTGATTGCCCATTATTTACTACACTGTTGTAGATTATCCAGAAGTCGCGGTTCCTAATTTCTGTGCTACGATGCGTTTTTGGTGGTTTCAGTAAATTTTCTCTTAGCTGTCGCTATTTCTTTCTTACAGTTACGTCTGGCTTCTATATACTTCTGCCTGTTTTAACTGGACTCATGCCGGATAAATTTGCGGTACGCATGCTGCCTTTATGCTATTGCAGCTGTACAAGTAGAAGTAAACCATTGGGGAGAGTAGGGCTTGCTATAAAATTTGCGCGCGGGAACATATGGTTCAATTTCCGTTTTGAACCATTCAGTGGCCTCATTTGCGCAATGTTCAGCAGGAAGTGAAAATATATTTTGCCTTGGGACTTTCCTGATGAGATCCCTTATGGTTTCCCAGTCAGCCTTTTTATAATATCTCGTTGTTTTGAGCAGTGGCTCTTCAGTTTAGGCTCTAAAGTTTAGGGCTATTTCAACCATTACCACTGCATAATCGGCGTTCCCAAGTGGGCTGTGGGCATTAGTTACACAGTCATCGGGAACTGTGGTCAGAAACAGATCTAGAAGTGATGCGTGTTGTTCTTGCTGGTCTGGGAAACGGGTTGGAAACGTAAGCATCGGTGATAGGGAATGAGATATAGAGGTTATATGTAGTCATACCAGCTGCGTCTCTGTGAGTAGAAAATCCAGCCAGTTACTGTGGTGGACATTGAAGTCACCAAATATATGCGCTTGTGCGCTAGTGTCGAGGGAAAGTGCTGTATCTATGCTGTCAGAGACTTTGTTTATTAGGTTACAGTTTTGAGTCGAGGGAGAACAGTAGAGAAAACAAAAGTAGCTAATGTTATGTTGTCTGTAAAGTCTAACGCACATAATGGCTTGATCGCCCAATTCGAGTTTAGTTTCTCTAGTTAAGGGGAGGGTGTTCCGAATGTAGACTCACAGCCTGTGCATATATCTGTCAGAGTCCTTACGGCAGAGTGGGAGATATCCAGGCTTGTTAAAGTCGTTAGAGGGGATAGAGGAGTGTAGGTTTTTCTCACTTTGTGCTAAGATATCCACGGGGTTTGTTAGGTGAAATGCTTCAACATCATTTAAATTAGTTCTATGCCCACGAATGTTCGTAAATACAAGCCTCAAGGGAGAGGGCAGGTTGGTTTTGTTTGAGTTTAGGCCTGTTTTTAGCGTAATTTTTGATTGTACTGTCATCATATTTTTTAAGCGTTTCAGTTTAAGTAATGGGGCGCTGAACAAGTTGTTATGCAGAATACCAGACATGCAACACAAGCAGAGCATCAGTTGTCTTTCCATATACTAGGATTGTGGCCTCGGATAGGCCACCGGGTGTTATCAGGGTCCCTTTCCATGGGCGACATGGCACTACAAACAACCCGATATTATACAAGTGTTGATGGAGCAGCCGCTCTAAGCGCAACCAAAGTTAGGGCACTTGTACTACCAGTCGGGAATAGCAGCCAGGAACTATCTATCCGGTACCCTCAACTCATCAGACGATGGTAAAACCAATCTACTTGCACTGCCATTACGGCATTTTTCATTTTTACTATAGTTACAAAGACCCTGTAACCTCTCCCCTTCTTAGAGGGTCGTGTGCCTAATTTTGTTGTTTGTAATTATTTCTTTTTTCAATTTTATATTATAATTTTTTTTTGCTTACCCGCATACAATATATATCTAAAATCAAAGTGTAGTATCTGTTTTTAGATTTCAAGCGATCACATCTTTCGCCCACTTCCCCTAAACATCAGTAGGCTATCATATTGTTACTAATACTAAAAAGAAAATGGCCGTTTGTCTTTGTTTTGTAAATAGAGCGATTCATTCCTCTCATCGCTAAATATTTTACTGTAACCATCTTCTAAGCTATACAAAATAAAGGCAGCCCCCATTTTGTCTGATAGTAGACATGTGAGTAATGAGAACACCCCCACCCGCACCAACCCCACACACTACACAAATCAAGACTATGAAAATAAAAATGATAATAGCATATAAAGTACTTTATATTCGTTATAAGTGTTTCGTAACCATCTGGACAATTTCCAACATTAGGTCATTCAAAAATATTTAAAAATAGCTACTCTTCAGACGGCGAAATACATTATTATTACATATATGATCATATTCGCAACCTTTTTGAAAAGAGTAACAATTTTGGGTCTACATCACCACCTTTCTTCTACGTATTGTGTTCAATTGTTTTCCGTTTTATTACGGAATTTATAAATCGCCCCATTGTTGTGTTTCTACTTTTTAAATCATATTTCAATCAGCTACCAATCTTAATATTACATTAAATTTGTGCTATTTAAGTAATTATTGTTTCTACACATTATTTATTGAGTTGTTTTATTTACTAGAATACACCCTTAAAGTCTAGTTATATTTATATGTCCCAGCAATATCCTCTTCTAATCTACGATAGTTCCATTTACATTTTGTTTACATCTACGATATCATAATTGATTTCGCTTAATTTTTTAGTATTTTAGGGAGAATTGTAATTAAAATAAAATTTTAAAAAATCATTGATTAAAACTTATCTTCATTTCATAATAATTATGTCATTAATTTAAATTTTAAATGTATATTTTAAATAATTATCTATATATAAATATTCTACTGTATTTTTTATTTTCTTCTTCAATAACATTCTTAATTATTGCATGTTGTAAGAGAGATAACCATGTTTATTAACATTTTATCAATTTTTCAATCGCTCACAGTTGTTTAGGCATTCCTATTTAAGTATATCGATATAATTATTTATTAATCAACATAGTTTAATTTGTAACTCATAATTCTAACATTTACTTCTTTATGCTAATCAATTTAAAAGTACTAGTACGACAATAAGGCCATTTACACATCTCATGGCTAACGGAAAACAATTAAACAAAAATACATAAAAGAGTAGGGTGGAATTAGGTTTAATCGCTTTCTGCTATTATAGAGGTGGGAAATATTTTCAGATATGTATAAATGTAGCTGTTATAGAATAGGTTTGACTGCTATAATATTTCATTGTGACCGAATTGTCACAAATAATTCTAACAAATATAAGAACATACCGTATGATGCCATCATTTTTATTTTTCTGTCTTGAATTTGTGATAATATTATTTGCGTGCGATATTACAAAACTGATAGTCATGAAGCTTTCTAATTCAGTCAATTAATTTTGAATTAAATGTTAATTGGTATATGAACATACATGTTAATATATTAACATCCGTGATTAAAAATTCAAATAAGGTATATATATATATCTTATATATATTATATATACCTTATATATATAGTATATATATTTATATATGTGTGTATATGTGTGTATATGTGTGTATATATATACGCATATACGCACATATATAAATATATATATACATAATATTTTGTTTATGTAGACAAATATCACATAGTCGCTATGTTACAAGAAAATAGCCCTTTTCTTGTAAGTACGAAACACATTAGATAAGTATAAATGAGATTAGGATAGACCGAGAATCGAACTTTGTAAGCAAAGTTCAGAAATATATCCAGAAAGGAAGTTGGCATTGTTCAGTTTCAGATGAAATAGTTTAGAGATGTTGCTGGAAAAGGGATTTTTATTGCTCAATTCATTTTATGAAAACTGAATTACAATAAGGTCAGAGAAATTAAAGAACAATGCAATTTTAATATGTTGAAAAATAGGTTAGAAAGAATGTGTTGTCTGCAGAAATGGTTTGGAAACATGTGCGAACCACGCATGTTTAGGCCACGTGGATCGATCACGTTTTTTCACACACGTATGACATCATGGCAGAAATGAATTTTCAATATAGAAGCTAGAGTAGAAGATGAGTTAGACAGAGTTTGAGACGAATATAGGAGACAGAGCTGACATGTTCAGAGGAGAGTCCCTACAGAAGCGATGGATAAAGTTTTAATCATGTAGTCTTTGAATTCCTGGATGGCTTCATAATCTCAACCGGTCAAATGGAATAAAATATATTTTTGTAATGCCGTCTTCGTGTCGTCTTTCTACAACAAAGGTCATGTGTAATCATCTTTAATGAACTTTGAATAACTCATCATAATGTATCTCTCAATCATAAGCAATGACTGTCCCCCTCTTCTTTGTTAGAAGAACTGATCACGCTCTCCTCGCTGTATGTGTTATAAGAAGAAACATCACAGAACGGCATAAATGTCTCCCCACTTCTCTCTCTCTTCTTCCGCTCGTCAAATTATATGTACGCTATGCAATAGCTACATTGCCCATGCTAATGTGTCAGAGTAATATGTTTATAAAAAAAGCAAATGTTCCTCGCCAGACGACAGAAATAAAGTTCACCTGCTATTCAAAGCAGCTAGTTCTTAAATGAAAGAAGTGAAATTTATTATTTATTTATAAAAATAAAATATTAAATCACTAACTTGTAAAAGGGAGGCGTAATATTAAGTTACATTTTTTACTCATAGTAGAAGGCGATATAGGAAAAGAGGTGTCAGGTTTTATAAGATAAAACAGAATGGTAGGAAATATAAAGAAGGAAAAGGATGTGGCATCTAAGAAGAAGAAAAAGAAGAGAAAAAAGAAGAGAAAAAGAAGAGAAAAAGAAAAACAAAAGGAATAAAAGAAAAAAGAAAAGAACAGAAGAACAGTCAGAAGACGGAAGTATCAGAATAGTTACATTATATTACTATGAGAAATGAGCAGGGTGAAAACAATATGGCAAGTTCTAAAGCGTTTAAAATTACATGTCAACGAAAGAAATCGACATAAAGCGGTGGGGGGGTAAAGACAAGTTAGTAAAAAGTGTTTGTAATAAAGTTTCGAGAGAATTATAGATAGATAGAAAGAAAGATAGACGTGTGCGTGTGTGTGTGTAAAAAATATTGAACACAAACTTAGTCCAATCTATTTATGAATTATTCCGACTCAGTGGAGTAATTAGAAATAAATTGATAAATAATTTGGACTAATTTTGTGTTGGACTTTTCCTTTTAACAATTATATATGCTCTGCTTCGGTTTAGGCTGTCTCACTTGTGGGTACCTGCAGAAACTCCTTGATCCTTGTGGGAATAAACGCAATCTATCTATCTATCTATCTATCTATCTATCCATCTATCTATCTACCATTACATAAAAAGGTGCTCTAGAGTAAGCAATTTATCGATTTGATCGAAAAATACATGATCATTTGCGTCGAGAAGCAGTATAAAGGGGAAAAATGAAAGGAGAGTCGGAGTTAGCGCTTTCGGCGAGGAAAGGCGATGGTGTTTGTTTTGTTTGAAATGAGCAGCAAAAAAGAACAAAGAAAAGGGGAATGTTACCTTAAAAAGGAACATACTTTTCGGTGAGAAAAGACGATGTTTTCGTTTTGCTTGGTTCGTGGAACAAGCGGCAAGAAAAAGAAAGAAAAAGAATGATGCCTTAAAAATAAAAACAAACGTTATACGGTTGACAATAAGTTAGCCATGGAGGTCGTGAATTCTCCTCCTTTGTTTCCTCATCAACGAAACTTTTACGTTATTGCCATCCCGGACTGTATGCTTTGTTTGTTTGTTTGTTTATTTACTTGTTTTATACAAAAAAAAGAAAAAAAAATACAAAAAGGGGAAATATTTATATAAACTATATTTCTGCTTCCGACCTCCTCATTATTCCATGTTGATTTTTTTCCTTTTTACCACCTTCTGACATGCTCGCTTTTCGTTGTTTTGATTAAATTTGGGATAGGCGATGACATTTGCTCACAGTCGACTGGATTGTGGACCAATCACGTGGCCGTCTCTGGTGGTAGATCCCTCCTCCCTTTACAAGCCGTGTGCAGGTAGTAAACCTCCTAAGTCGGTGTGCTGACGTTAAAATTACTGCTGCGCATTTAAACCCTGACACGCACAAACATATATATATATATATATACATACATATATATGCAAGGTAATAAGGTAATTGACAATTAGCATACAGTGAACAGCAGCCCCAATAAAGCAATCAGCAGTTTGTAAAGTAAATCATGTAAGGTCTCATAAAAACTGTTCTATACTGATTATATATGTAACATATGGCAATATCTAATTTCGTACGAGTGTATCATAATTTAATCTATGACAAAAAATTAGTGTTAATTGACTATCTATTGCAATTTAAAATAGTGCATATTCTAAGGTTAAAATCAGGATTCGTTTCTGGGGGTCGGAAAGGAGTGAGTCACGCGTTCGACGACAGCACGTTTCTTCCCTCTTCTATTCCAATCGGCCACACCTGGCCTCTCGCCACACACCGCACAATCTGAATGTCAGCAACACGAAATACTTTCCAAGAGAAGATGTTTACGACTCTTTTTCCCCTTCCAGGGAATTTTTCCCAGCTTTAATATCCTCCTATAAAAAATACCTTCTCCCATCATGCCCTGCCTTCCTAAGATGTCCTTCGGGTATATAAATGAGCTAGCCATCCTTTCCTTCTTCTTTCCCAAAGAGCGATGCAGAAACGCCCGGTACATCGTATATTATTTTTTAGTTTTTGTTTCTAACCATAAACTAGCGTTAACGGTACCTTTTTTCCCTTTCGCATATACCCCACACGCCCCCCTGATCTTCGAGATCAATAAGACACTTCATAATCCGTCATCCACGCAGGCCTGCTCCTCTCACGTTGAGGCCTCTGGAAGACAACTTCTAGGGAGTTGACGCTTTCAGTTTCATTACAGGCATTCTCGTCCAGTTGCAAAGAACCGTAATGTGAGTCTAAGTCGAATTGGGGTGCATCGTTAGCTTCTCAGTTGATCTCGACTTCCTCCTCACTGCCATCAATGCACACCGGCAGAGGCACACTACGCAAGTCTAGGATATGCCGGGGAACGCCATTCACCATCACGTTGTTCTTCGACTGCATTCCCGTTACGATCCCCCTTCCCCAGCGAATGGTACATTTTGAATTGGAGGGCTTAATCCACACACCCACTTTAATGGTAGCTTCTTCACCCTCAATTCCTACCGTTTTGTTGACCGGATGCCGCCACTTATATGCGAAGATGGTTCTATGAGGCACAGTTGTCTCATCTTGTCTGGTTTTCGGTGAGATATTGTACCAAATCACCGCCTCCATGGGTGAAATGTTGCTTTTTCCGCAGCAGCCTTGATGGTACGATGATTCCTCTTCTTTATCCCATTGCCACTCGGCCGATACTCTGCCCTTAAAAATTGCCTTATTCCCCACTTATCACACACCTTTGTAAAGGCTTCTGATTGGAAAGTGGGGCCATTGTCAACCGGCCCTTTCTACAAAAATATTTCTTCGATGACCCCTCCGATCGCCCATGCAGCTTCTGCCCTGATCTCTCTCCGGATGGCAAACTTCCTCGGTCCAAAGTCGACCGTCGACAGATACAGCTTATGGCGATAATGGGTCACATCAATGGCCAATCGCTTCCAGTCTTCCGCAATGTGTAAATATCCTGCTTCGTGTCTGGACGGTCCGGGGGTCTATCGATTGGCACTCCTGACAGTGCTCCACTTCTTCCTCGATTCCTTTTCTTATTTCTCCTCGCAGTGTTTTCTCGTAGCAGTTTACTTTGTTTCGTAGGTCCGGAGGTCCGGAGATCCATTTCAATTCCACCGTCCACATCTCGCCATCGAACCTCCCCAGGAAATCCTCGTCCTCGATGCAGCAAGCCTCCGGTTTTTGCGTTCTGATGTTTCTATCTCCTCACACTCCTGCGTCCGAGAGTTACTTGGCCCTTTCTCAACGAAGCGCCCTCCAGTTGGTTAATCGCACTTACATCTAAAACCACATCAACATCACCGACCAGACGATCCAACACCAGCAGTACTTGCACCAGTACTTCCGCTGTTGTCTCTCCTAGGCATTTCATTTACTACCATCCACGGTCTTAATACTCCTGGTTCCGCTCCATGACCTAGCGACATTCTTCGCTACCACCGTCGTGGTGCAGCCTGTTTCAACAAGAGCCATGGCTCCCTTCCCATTGACTACTACCGGTAATTGAGACAACGTGTCGTTGTGCACCATTTCCACATAGAAGGGGGAATCACTGGCGCAATGTCTCCTCTTCGCTCATGTCCCTGGTCCCGCGAAGCGACGCAATAGCGGCTAATGTGCTCCACTCGTCCACATCAGTAGCAGGTGACCCCCCGGTCTCGGCTCCTTGCAGTCCTTGAGCAGGTGAGGTACTTGGCACCGGAAGCACTTGATGGCAGATCTTCCTCCTGTCACCTCGCCGCCTGTCTCTCGTCACTCAAGTGGGGCTTCGTGTATGTATTTCCACTCACAGCTGCAGCCACGATTGGGCCCTTGACATTCTTGACAATGATTCTGGCGTGGACCAAGAGATCGTCCATTTCCATAGTATTGATCTCAGTGATTCTCTGCATGTTCGCGGTGATTTCTTCCGGGAAACCGTTCACTAGGTATAGCTTTACCGTCATCTCCAGGTTCCTACCCACGTAACCAGCCAATCCTGCCAGTTTTTTTTTTATCTCCGCAGCAAAGACGTGAACAGACTCGCCAGTCCACCTCAAACCTGCAAGCTTGCCGACTGCTTCAAATGGACTCTCAGCGAAAGCCAATTTCAGTATTTGCTCCACTGAGGCAAGGTCTCCCTTGTCTTCATCGCGCATCTGCTGGTAAATTGTGAGGGCTTCCCCCTCTAAGTATAATGCTAGCAGGGTGACCACGTCTTCGATGTTTTGCAACTTTGCCACAATCTTTAATTTTTACGATGAAACCAGCATTACAGATACCCTCAACTGGAATTCCGCTATCAAATCTGCGAGTGCTCCAAGCCTGTGCTTGATCAGTATTTCTGCAGCACCTCTGGTCCTAACTCTATTATCGCAAGCTACTGCCAACCTGATCCATGAAACTACCGTTGCCGAATCGGATTTGATTTCAATTGTTTTCAATCTCCACTTCAGGGGCAGATTGATTCTTTTCATAGCGGCCTCCAGTTCGGCTACGTTGATATGGGAATAGTCGTTTTTCTTTCTTAGACACGCCGCATCTTCCACAGTTACACCTCTCATCTCTAATACGACGCCCAATGCCAGGCTGCTGACATCGCACCAAATCACCCCCGCATCTCCGCCGCTGAACGTACCATTCCCCCTTCACTGGGTCTTCGTTCGTCACACCGCACAATCTGAATGTCAGCAACACGAAATACTTTCCAAGAGAAGATGTTTACGACTCTCTTCTTTTTTGTTCTTTCCAGGGAATTTTTTCCAGCTTTTATATCCTCCTATCAAAAAAAAAAGAAAAAAAATATATAAAAAGGAAGAGACAAGAAAAAAAATAGCTTCTCCCATCATGCCCTACCTTCCCAAGATGCCCTTCGGGTATATAAATGAGCTAGCCATCCTTTCCTTCTTTTTCCCCAAAGAGCGATGCAGAAACGCCCGGTACGTCGTATATCACTTTTTTTTGTTTTTGTTTCTAACCATAACCTAGCCTTAAACGGTACCTTTCCCCCACTCCCTTTCGCATATACCCCACACATATTTCATTAACTTGCTGGATTGGGCACCGATACTGCAATGAAAAAAAAGACGCTGCGGGATGTAAACAATGCGAAAAACAACAGTGATTAAAATAATGCACACTTTCTAAAACATTTGCAATCTGCATTACGATATTTTTCATGTTCTCTTCTATATAAATAAAACAGTAGACGTATGTGTGTGTGTGTAACTAACTAACAGGTAATCTCTGAAAGCACTGGTCATATAACACGGAAATTTTCAGGAAATAATATTCATACACGAAGGATGATTAAGGGCTAATCATATTTTTAATTAAACGCATATATATCACGTAACGACATCGGCCAATTTACACGGAAAATATTCGTTCCTCAGTAGACGCCATTTTGTTTATAAGCGCATGCGCAGATTAGCTTCCGCCCAAGTTGTTTACTACGACGCTTAGACAACCAGATATAACTTTGATCATTAAATATCTTAACGTTTTCGATTGCGTGCGTTTCTTTTTTTTCTCGTTTTTATAAACATAAACATTATATACGATAATTCACATATGCACGCATGTCTTTTTTGTATTCTTTTATCGATAAGATGATAACAATTATTAATTTCAAATAAATATTCTTTGCTTTCTTTTTTTTCGTGTATTAATTATCTTTTATATTACGGAGAGCTTTTTCTGCAGTTTCTGGTGGATATGTATGCAAAAGTGGAGACTGAAATACTTCTTTAAATTAGACAAAATCAGTTAAAGCTCAGAGTAGATTCTTATGTTCATCTAAGGGATACTATATATGACAGAATTAATAACGTTGGTAAATTAGGTATTCTCCCTTCTACTTTTACTGCAGGACCACGTTATATGCATGAACGGACACAGGACGCCATGTCTTATGTAAGGGAATATGACAAACCTGATTTATTTATCCCCGGTGCATGCAATCCCAAATGGGAAGAAATCAAATGTCATTTGTTTGTAGGGCAAGAACCACATCACAGGCAGGATTTGATTGCCAGAATTTTTCATCAAAAACTAAACAAAATTGATTATTTTGTTAAATAATCACCAAATTTATGGTCGTACCCAATGCTACATGTACACCATTGAATGGCAGAAAAGGGGCCTACCCAATGCTTATATTTTACTGTGGCTTTTAGGACTAATAGCATTGCAAAACTTATCAGTGCTGACCTCCCTGATACTGATGATGATTCTGTTCTCCTTCTGATTATCAAATCCCAGATTGTTCATGGTCCATGCGGTCTCCTTAACCCCAAATCTCCTTGCATGGCTGATGGTAAATGTACTAAAAGATATCCAAACCAGTTTCTCTCGGATACAGAAACAGGTCATGATGGATACCCCAAGTACAGACGTCGACAACCAGGTAATGGTTGTTTTCAGGTTAACATCAAGCGTGGACATTTAGAATTTCAATTTAATAATTCATGGATTGTATTGTATTCTCCAATCTTAGCAAAACCTTTGATGCACACATTAAATATTGAATTTTGCAACAGTGTTAAATCAATTAAATATATGTGCAAGTATATTAACAAAGGAAATGATATGGCTGTGTGTGGTATTGCTAATGAGAATGATGAAATCCAATGTTACAGGAAAGCCAGGTATATTAGCAGTAATGAAGCTGTTTGGAGGTTATTAAGCTTCTCTATTCACGAATGATACCCTCCTAAAATTCATCTTGATATACACCTGGAAAATGGGCAAATAATTTACTTTAATCCAGAAAACTCACAAAATGTTGAACAGCAACTTCATGCCTCCAGGTCAACTACCCTTGCATCTTTTTTTGAACTTTGGAGAGAGGATGATTGTGCATGTCCTCTTTTTTATAATCAACTACCCAAATAATATACATGGGACAATGTTCGTAGGAAATGAAAACGTAGACAAAAAGGAAATAGAGTTGAAGGTCAGTTAAATGTTTTCAGTTCCTGTGCACTTGGCAGAGTATACACTGTCCATCCAACTAATTTTGTATGCTATTTCCTCCGCATACTTCTGCATAAAGTAAAAGGAGCAAAGAGTTTCCAGGACCTGAAAACAGTTAATGGATACATTTTTGAAACATTTAGACATACATTAATGTTGTCACTGCATTTTTACTTAAAAAGATTAATGTTGTCACTGCATTTTTACTTAAAAAAGATTAATGTTGTCACTGCACTTATACTAAAAAAGATTAATGTTGTCACTGCATTTATACTAAAAAAAAGATTAATGTTGTCACTGCATTTTTACTTAAAAAAAGATTAATGTTGTCACTGCACTTATACTATAAAAAAGATTAATGTTGTCACTGCATTTATACTAAAAAAAAGATTAATGTTGTCACTGCATTTTTACTTAAAAAGATTAATGTTGTCACTGCATTTTTACTTAAAAAAAATATTAATTTTGTCACTGCATTTTTACTTAAAAAAAGATTAATGTTGTCACTGCATTTTTACTTAAAAAGATTAATGTTGTCACTGCACTTATACTATAAAAAAGATTAATGTTGTCACTGCATTTATACTAAAAAAAAGATTAATGTTGTCACTGCATTTTTACTTAAAAAGATTAATGTTGTCACTGCATTTTTACTTAAAAAAGATTAATGTTGTCACTGCATTTTTACTTAAAAAAAGATTAATTTTGTCACTGCATTTTTACTTAAAAAAAGATTAATGTTGTCACTGCATTTTTACTTAAAAAGATTAATGTTGTCACTGCATTTTTACTTAAAAAAAGATTAATGTTGTCACTGCATTTTTACTTAAAAAAGATTAATGTTGTCACTGCATTTTTACTTAAAAAAAGATTAATGTTGTCACTGCATTTTTACTTAAAAAGATTAATGTTGTCACTGCATTTTTACTTAAAAAAAGATTAATGTTGTCACTGCATTTTTACTTAAAAAAAGATTAATTTTGTCACTGCATTTTTACTTAAAAAAAGATTAATGTTGTCACTGCATTTTTACTTAAAAAAAGATTAATGTTGTCACTGCATTTTTACTTAAAAAAGATTAATGTTGTCACTGCATTTTTACTTAAAAAAAGATTAATGTTGTCACTGCATTTTTACTTAAAAAAAGATTAATGTTGTCACTGCATTTTTACTTAAAAAAAGATTAATTTTGTCACTGCATTTTTACTTAAAAAAAGATTAATGTTGTCACTGCATTTTTACTTAAAAAAAGATTAATGTTGTCACTGCATTTTTACTTAAAAAAAGATTAATGTTGTCACTGCATTTTTACTTAAAAAAGATTAATGTTGTCACTGCATTTTTACTTAAAAAAAGATTAATGTTGTCACTGCATTTTTACTTAAAAAAGATTAATGTTGTCACTGCATTTTTACTTAAAAAGATTAATGTTGTCACTGCATTTTTACTTAAAAAAGATTAATTTTGTCACTGCATTTTTACTTAAAAAAAGATTAATTTTTTCACTGCATTTTTACTTAAAAAAAGATTAATGTTGTCACTGCATTTTTACTTAAAAAAAGATTAATGTTGTCACTGCATTTTTACTTAAAAAAAGATTAATGTTGTCACTGCATTTTTACTTAAAAAAAGATTAATTTTGTCACTGCATTTTTACTTAAAAAAAGATTAATGTTGTCACTGCATTTTTACTTAAAAAAAGATTAATTTTGTCACTGCATTTTTACTTAAAAAAAGATTAATGTTGTCACTGCATTTTTACTTAAAAAAAGATTAATGTTGTCACTGCATTTTTACTTAAAAAAAGATTAATTTTGTCACTGCATTTTTACTTAAAAAAAGATTAATTTTGTCACTGCATTTTTACTTAAAAAAAGATTAATGTTGTCACTGCATTTTTACTTAAAAAAAGATTAATGTTGTCACTGCATTTTTACTTAAAAAAAGATTAATGTTGTCACTGCATTTTTACTTAAAAAAAGATTAATTTTGTCACTGCATTTTTACTTAAAAAAAGATTAATGTTGTCACTGCATTTTTACTTAAAAAAAGATTAATTTTGTCACTGCATTTTTACTTAAAAAAAGATTAATGTTGTCACTGCATTTTTACTTAAAAAAAGATTAATTTTGTCACTGCATTTTTACTTAAAAAAAGATTAATGTTGTCACTGCATTTTTACTTAAAAAAGATTAATGTTGTCACTGCATTTTTACTTAAAAAAAGATTAATGTTGTCACTGCATTTTTACTTAAAAAGATTAATGTTGTCACTGCATTTTTACTTAAAAAAAGATTAATGTTGTCACTGCATTTTTACTTAAAAAAAGATTAATTTTGTCACTGCATTTTTACTTAAAAAAAGATTAATGTTGTCACTGCATTTTTACTTAAAAAAAGATTAATGTTGTCACTGCATTTTTACTTAAAAAAGATTAATGTTGTCACTGCATTTTTACTTAAAAAAAGATTAATGTTGTCACTGCATTTTTACTTAAAAAAAGATTAATGTTGTCACTGCATTTTTACTTAAAAAAAGATTAATTTTGTCACTGCATTTTTACTTAAAAAAAGATTAATGTTGTCACTGCATTTTTACTTAAAAAAAGATTAATGTTGTCACTGCATTTTTACTTAAAAAAAGATTAATGTTGTCACTGCATTTTTACTTAAAAAAGATTAATGTTGTCACTGCATTTTTACTTAAAAAAAGATTAATGTTGTCACTGAATTTTTACTTAAAAAAAGATTAATGTTGTCACTGCATTTTTACTTAAAAAAGATTAATGTTGTCACTGCATTTTTACTTAAAAAAGATTAATTTTGTCACTGCATTTTTACTTAAAAAAAGATTAATTTTGTCACTGCATTTTTACTTAAAAAAAGATTAATGTTGTCACTGCATTTTTACTTAAAAAAAGATTAATGTTGTCACTGCATTTTTACTTAAAAAAAGATTAATGTTGTCACTGCATTTTTACTTAAAAAAAGATTAATTTTGTCACTGCATTTTTACTTAAAAAAAGATTAATGTTGTCACTGCATTTTTACTTAAAAAAAGATTAATTTTGTCACTGCATTTTTACTTAAAAAAAGATTAATGTTGTCACTGCATTTTTACTTAAAAAAAGATTAATGTTGTCACTGCATTTTTACTTAAAAAAAGATTAATTTTGTCACTGCATTTTTACTTAAAAAAAGATTAATTTTGTCACTGCATTTTTACTTAAAAAAAGATTAATGTTGTCACTGCATTTTTACTTAAAAAAAGATTAATGTTGTCACTGCATTTTTACTTAAAAAAAGATTAATGTTGTCACTGCATTTTTACTTAAAAAAAGATTAATTTTGTCACTGCATTTTTACTTAAAAAAAGATTAATGTTGTCACTGCATTTTTACTTAAAAAAAGATTAATTTTGTCACTGCATTTTTACTTAAAAAAAGATTAATGTTGTCACTGCATTTTTACTTAAAAAAAGATTAATTTTGTCACTGCATTTTTACTTAAAAAAAGATTAATGTTGTCACTGCATTTTTACTTAAAAAAAGATTAATGTTGTCACTGCATTTTTACTTAAAAAAAGATTAATTTTGTCACTGCATTTTTACTTAAAAAAAGATTAATTTTGTCACTGCATTTTTACTTAAAAAAAGATTAATGTTGTCACTGCATTTTTACTTAAAAAAAGATTAATGTTGTCACTGCATTTTTACTTAAAAAAAGATTAATGTTGTCACTGCATTTTTACTTAAAAAAAGATTAATTTTGTCACTGCATTTTTACTTAAAAAAAGATTAATGTTGTCACTGCATTTTTACTTAAAAAAGATTAATTTTGTCACTGCATTTTTACTTAAAAAAAGATTAATGTTGTCACTGCATTTTTACTTAAAAAAAGATTAATGTTGTCACTGCATTTTTACTTAAAAAAAGATTAATTTTGTCACTGCATTTTTACTTAAAAAAAGATTAATGTTGTCACTGCATTTTTACTTAAAAAAAGATTAATGTTGTCACTGCATTTTTACTTAAAAAAAGATTAATTTTGTCACTGCATTTTTACTTAAAAAAAGATTAATGTTGTCACTGCATTTTTACTTAAAAAAAGATTAATGTTGTCACTGCATTTTTACTTAAAAAAAGATTAATTTTGTCACTGCATTTTTACTTAAAAAAAGATTAATGTTGTCACTGCATTTTTACTTAAAAAAAGATTAATGTTGTCACTGCATTTTTACTTAAAAAAAGATTAATTTTGTCACTGCATTTTTACTTAAAAAAAGATTAATGTTGTCACTGCATTTTTACTTAGAAAAAGATTAATGTTGTCACTGCATTTTTACTTAAAAAAAGATTAATTTTGTCACTGCATTTTTACTTAAAAAGATTAATGTTGTCACTGCATTTTTACTTAAAAAATTAATGTTGTCACTGCATTTTTACTTAAAAAAAGATTAATGTTGTCACTGCATTTTTACTTAAAAAAAGATTAATTTTGTCAATGCATTTTTACTTAAAAAAAGATTAATGTTGTCACTGCATTTTTACTTAAAAAAGATTAATGTTGTCACTGCATTTTTACTTAAAAAAGAATTATGTTGTCACTGCACTTATACTTAAAAAGATTAATGTTGTCACTGCATTTTTACTTAAAAAGATTAATGTTGTCATTGCATTTTTACTTAAAAAGATTAATTTTGTCAATGCATTTTTACTTAAAAAAAGATTAATTTTGTCAATGCATTTTTACTTAAAAAAGATTAATGTTGTCACTGCATTTTTACTTAAAAAAGATTAATGTTGTCACTGCATTTTTACTTAAAAAGATTAATGTTGTCATTGCATTTTTACTTAAAAAGATTAATTTTGTCAATGCATTTTTACTTAAAAAAAGATTAATTTTGTCAATGCATTTTTACTTAAAAAAGATTAATGTTGTCACTGCATTTTTACTTAAAAAAAGATTAATTTTGTCACTGCATTTTTACTTAAAAAAGAATTATGTTGTCACTGCATTTTTACTTAAAAAGATTAATGTTGTCACTGCATTTTTACTTAAAAAAGATTAATGTTGTCACTGCATTTTTACTTAAAAATGATTAATGTTGTCACTGTATTTTTACTTAAAAAAGATTAATGTTGTCACTGTATTTTTACTTAAAAAAGATTAATTTTGTCAATGCATTTTTACTTAAAAAAGATTAATATTGTCACTGCATTTTTACTTAAAAAAGAATTATGTTGTAACTGCATTTTTACTTAAAAAAGAATTATTTTGTCATTGCATTTTTACTTAAAAAGATTAATGTTGTCACTGCATTTTTACTTAAAAAAGATTAATGTTGTCACTGCATTTTTACTTAAAAAAGATTAATGTTGTCACTGCATTTTTACTTAAAAAAAGATTAATGTTGTCACTGCATTTTTACTTAAAAAAGATTAATGTTGTCACTGCATTTTTACTTAAAAATGATTAATGTTGTCATTGCATTTTTACTTTAAAAAGATTAATGTTGTCACTGCATTTTTACTTAAAAAAGATTAATGTTGTCACTGCATTTTTACTTAAAAATGATTAATGTTGTCACTGTATTTTTACTAAAAAAAGATTAATGTTGTCACTGTATTTTTACTTAAAAATGATTAATGTTGTCACTGCATTTTTACTTAAAAACGATTAATGTTGTCACTGTATTTTTACTTAAAAATGATAAATGTTGTCACTGTATTTTTACTTAAAAAAGATTAATGTTGTCACTGCATTTTTACTTAAAAAGATTAATGTTGTCACTGCATTTTTACTTAAAAAGATTAATGTTGTCACTGCATTTTTACTTAAAAAGGATTAATGTTGTCACTGCATTTTTACTTAAAAAATATTAATGTTGTCACTGCATTTTTACTTAAAAAGATTAATGTTGTCACTGCATTTTTACTTAAAAAGGATTAATGTTGTCACTGCATTTTTACTTAAAAAGGATTAATGTTGTCACTGCATTTTTACTTAAAAAGATTAATGTTGTCACTGCATTTTTACTTAAAAAGGATTAATGTTGTCACTGCATTTTTACTTAAAAAGATTAATGTTGTCACTGCATTTTTACTTAAAAAGGATTAATGTTGTCACTGCATTTTTATTTAAAAAGGATTAATGTTGTCACTGCATTTTTACTTAAAAAGATTAATGTTGTCACTGCATTTTTACTTAAAAAGGATTAATGTTGTCACTGCATTTTTACTTAAAAAGATTAATGTTGTCACTGCATTTTTACTTAAAAAGGATAATTGTTGTCACTGCATTTTTACTTAAAAAGGATTAATGTTGTCACTGCATTTTTACTTAAAAATGATTAATGTTGTCACTGTATTTTTACTTAAAAAAGATTAATGTTGTCACTGCACTTATACTTAAAAAGATTAATGTTGTCACTGCATTTTTACTTAAAAAGATTAATGTTGTCACTGCATTTTTACTTAAAAAGGATTAATGTTGTCACTGCATTTTTACTTAAAAATGATTAATGTTGTCACTGTATTTTTACTTAAAAAAGATTAATGTTGTCACTGTATTTTTACTTAAAAATGATTAATGTTGTCACTGCATTTTTACTTAAAAATGATTAATATTGTCACTGCATTTTTACTTAAAAAGATTAATGTTGTCACTGCATTTTTACTTAAAAAAAGATTAATGTTGTCACTGCATTTTTACTTAAAAATGATTAATGTTGTCACTGCATTTTTACTTAAAAAAAGATTAATGTTGTCACTGCACTTATACTTAAAAAGATTAATGTTGTCATTGCATTTTTACTTAAAAAGATTAATGTTGTCACTGCATTTTTACTTAAAAATGATTAAAGTTGTCACTGTATTTTTACTTAAAAAAGATTAATGTTGTCACTGTATTTTTACTTAAAAAAGATTAATGTTGTCACTGCATTTTTACTTAAAAAAGATTAATGTTGTCACTGCATTTTTACTTAAAAAGATTAATGTTGTCACTGCATTTTTACTTAAAAAAGATTAATGTTGTCACTTCATTTTTACTTAAAAAAAGATTAATGTTGTCACTGCATTTTTACTTAAAAATGATTAATGTTGTCACTGCATTTTTACTTAAAAAGATTAATGTTGTCACTGCATTTTTACTTAAAAAGATTAATGTTGTCACTGCATTTTTACTTAAAAATGATTAATGTTGTCACTGTATTTTTACTTAAAAAAAGATTAATGTTGTCACTGCATTTTTACTTAAAAAGATTAATGTTGTCACTGCATTTTTACTTAAAAAAAGATTAATGTTGTCACTGCATTTTTACTTAAAAAGATTAATGTTGTCACTGCATTTTTACTTAAAAAGGATTAATGTTGTCACTGCATTTTTACTTAAAAAGGATTAATGTTGTCACTGCATTTTTACTTAAAAATGATTAATGTTGTCACTGTATTTTTACTTAAAAAAGATTAATGTTGTCACTGCACTTATACTTAAAAAGATTAATGTTGTCACTGCATTTTTACTTAAAAAGGATTAATGTTGTCACTGCATTTTTACTTAAAAAAGATTAATGTTGTCACTGCATTTTTACTTAAAAATGATTAATGTTGTCACTGTATTTTTACTTAAAAAAGATTAATGTTGTCACTGCACTTATACTTAAAAAGATTAATGTTGTCACTGCATTTTTACTTAAAAAGATTAATGTTGTCACTGCATTTTTACTTAAAAATGATTAATGTTGTCACTGCACTTATACTTAAAAAGATTAATGTTGTCACTGCATTTTTACTTAAAAAAGATTAATGTTGTCACTGCATTTTTACTTAAAAAAGATTAATGTTGTCATTGCATTTTTACTTAAAAAAGATTAATGTTGTCACTGCATTTTTACTTAAAAAAAGATTAATGTTGTCACTGCATTTTTACTTAAAAATGATTAATGTTGTCACTGCATTTTTACTTAAAAAGGATTAATGTTGTCACTGCATTTTTACTTAAAAAAAATTAATGTTGTCACTGCATTTTTACTTAAAAAAAGATTAATGTTGTCACTGCATTTTTACTTAAAAATGATTAATGTTGTCACTGCATTTTTACTTAAAAAGATTAATGTTGTCACTGCATTTTTACTTAAAAAGATTAATGTTGTCACTGCATTTTTACTTAAAAATGATTAATGTTGTCACTGTATTTTTACTTAAAAAAAGATTAATGTTGTCACTGCATTTTTACTTAAAACAGATTAATGTTGTCACTGCATTTTTACTTAAAAAGATTAATGTTGTCACTGCATTTTTACTTAAAACAGATTAATGTTGTCACTGCATTTTTACTTAAAAAGATTAATGTTGTCACTGCATTTTTACTTAAAAATGATTAATGTTGTCACTGCATTTTTACTTAAAAAGATTAATGTTGTCACTGCATGTTTACTTAAAACAGATTAATGTTGTCACTGCATTTTTACTTAAAAAGATTAATGTTGTCACTGCATTTTTACTTAAAAAGATTAATGTTGTGACTGCATTTTTACTTAAAAATGATTAATGTTGTCACTGTATTTTTACTTAAAAAAAGATTAATGTTGTCACTGCATTTTTACTTAAAAAGATTAATGTTGTCACTGCATTTTTACTTAAAAAGGATTAATGTTGTCACTGCATTTTTACTTAAAAAGATTAATGTTGTCACTGCATTTTTACTTAAAAAGGATTAATGTTGTCACTGCATTTTTACTTAAAAAGGATTAATGTTGTCACTGCATTTTTACTTAAAAATGATTAATGTTGTCACTGTATTTTTACTTAAAAAAGATTAATGTTGTCACTGCACTTATACTTAAAAAGATTAATGTTGTCACTGCATTTTTACTTAAAAAGATTAATGTTGTCACTGCATTTTTACTTAAAAAGGATTAATGTTGTCACTGCATTTTTACTTAAAAATGATTAATGTTGTCACTGTATTTTTACTTAAAAAAGATTAATGTTGTCACTGCACTTATACTTAAAAAGATTAATGTTGTCACTGCATTTTTACTTAAAAAGATTAATGTTGTCACTGCATTTTTACTTAAAAATGATTAATGTTGTCACTGCACTTATACTTAAAAAGATTAATGTTGTCACTGCATTTTTACTTAAAAAAGATTAATGTTGTCACTGCATTTTTACTTAAAAAAGATTAATGTTGTCATTGCATTTTTACTTAAAAAAGATTAATGTTGTCACTGCATTTTTACTTAAAAAAGATTAATGTTGTCACTGCATTTTTACTTTAAAAAAATTAATGTTGTCACTGCATTTTTACTTAAAAAAGATTAATGTTGTCACTGCATTTTTAATTAAAAAAGATTAATGTTGTCACTGCATTTTTACTTAAAAAAAATTAATGTTGTCACTGCATTTTTACTTAAAAAAAATTAATGTTGTCACTGCATTTTTACTTAAAAAAGAATTATGTTGTCACTGCATTTTTAATTAAAAAAAATTAATGTTGTCACTGCATTTTTACTTAAAAAAAATTAATGTTGTCACTGCATTTTTAATTAAAAAAAATTAATGTTGTCACTGCATTTTTACTTAAAAAAAATTAATGTTGTCACTGCATTTTTAATTAAAAAAAGATTAATGTTGTCACTGCATTTTTACTTAAAAAAAGATTAATGTTGTCACTGCATTTATACTAAAAAAAGATTTATGTTGTCACTGCATTTTTACTTAAAAAGATTAATGTTGTCACTGCATTTTTACTTAAAAAAAGATTAATTTTGTCAATGCATTTTTACTTAAAAAAGATTAATGTTGTCACTGCATTTTTACTTAAAAAGATTTGTGCTGTCACTGCATTTTTACTTTAAAAGATTAATGCTGTCACTGCATTTTTACTTAAAAAGATTAATGTTGTCACTGCATTTTTACTTAAAAAAATTAATGTTGTCACTGCATTTTTACTTAAAAAAGATTAATGTTGTCACTGCATTTTTACTTAAAAAGATTAATGCTGTCACTGCATTTTTACTTAAAAAGATTAATGCTGTCACTGCATTTTTTCTTAAAAAGATTAATGCTGTCACTGCATTTTTACTTAAAAAGATTAATGTTGTCACTGCATTTTTACTTAAAAAAATTAATGTTGTCACTGCATTTTTACTTAAAAAGATTAATGCTGTCACTGCATTTTTACTTAAAAAGATTAATGCTGTCACTGCATTTTTACTTAAAAAGATTAATGCTGTCACTGCATTTTTACTTAAAAAGATTAATGTTGTCACTGTATTTTTACTTAAAAAAGATTAATGTTGTCACTGCATTTTTACTTAAAAAAGATTAATGCTGTCACTGCATTTTCACTTAAAAAAGAGTAATGTTGTCACTGCATTTTTACTTAAAAAGATTAATGCTGTCACTGCATTTTTACTTAAAAAGATTAATGCTGTCACTGCATTTTTACTTAAAAAAGATTAATGTTGTCACTGTATTTTTACTTAAAAAAGATTAATGTTGTCAGTTCATTTTTACTTAAAAAGATTAATGCTGTCACTGCATTTTTACTTAAAAAGTTTAATGCTGTCACTGCATTTTTACGTTAAAAGATTAATGCTGTCACTGCATTTTTACTTAAAAAAAGATTAATGTGGTCACTGCATTTTTACTTAAAAAAGATTAATGTTGTCAGTGCAATTTCACATAAAAAAGATTAATGTTGTCACTGCATTTTTACTTTAAAAAAAGAGTAATGTTGTCACTGCATTTTTACTTTAAAAAAAGAGTAATGTTGTCACTGCATTTTTACTTAAAAAAAAGATTAATTTTGTCACTGCATTTTTTCTTAAACAAAGATTAATGATAAATACAGTGAAAACATCAGGGTGAGTGTGATGATTGCGCAAGGAACAATATATTTTTATTTTAGCCATTATTTCCTATGGATTCAATCAATGTTATTCAGACTTTTGTAAATTCGATAAGTATAGGACAGGTTCTAAAACTCTGGGTCTGAATGGACCTGTGAGTAATAATAAGTTTTCCGTGTCTTAACGCTCCTCAAAATTGTCAAATGGGGTTCACAAGAATTTAATTTTCCTCCAAATTAATTTTTCACCATGAAATATTTCATTTCCCGGCAATGATTAGTGTTTATGCTAGTATGGACACGTTTTAATTTTTATCCGCCCACTTGCCCTGAGGTCCAGCCTCAAGAGATTAGTTAATTACACAAAATATACTATTACGGCATTTGCGTTAAACACTGTTTCTTACCGTCCACATACTTTCGATTATTTACTCGTATCAAGCAATAAAGGAGATATTAGCAATGGAAAGCATGTGCGACTATACACATTTCTCTTCCGATCTTCGTTTATCTCGAATTTGCATGACATTTTTGACGTTTATAAATCTAGTTGTGTACTTTCATGCACGTTTGAATCCAACAATAATAATAATTAAATATTTATTTCTAACACGAAATGAGCAGCAATTTCTCTGGTTTTGTTTATCTAGTATTTCGTTATGTGAGATAATAGAATTATAAAGTATAAGCAGTTCCACATTAGAAAAAAAACTAGAATACTACCTTTATCAAAATAGAGATGTAAGATTTATTATAACCATCGCTCTGAGAACAGATGCACCAACGGCCTTCAGAAATAGTCAAAAGGCAAATAACAATCGTTTTCAATTAACGTAGCTAACATTACTTATTTTTAAGAAAAAAACTGCGCTATAACGTATTCTATACGAAGGTTTCTGCTTAATGTTGTGCATTTATAACGAAACTTCACGATTTAGTCGGCAATTCAGTTCATAAAATAAAAGTCATATGATGGGAGTAGTTCTGTTCATGCTGCTGCTTGTAATTTGTTGTTTATTTATGATTGCTAAAGGCTGTAATAGTATTCTTTGTATTCTTCCTTTCTAAGTAATGCCACGGTGATGAAATTGCTGTAAATAAAAAGGTAAGAACAAACGACTAAACTGTTTGCATACTTGGTAGTACAAACGTTTATAGGTTGGAAGGGAAAGGTCGAAAACTTTTACATTGTTGTTGATCATGCCACTCTAGTATGCCGTACTATTGTGGTCATGGTTATTGCATTTACCCTGACTCCAATGCTACTTTCGTTTTGAGAACAACCCATTCGTGGTTCAAGCGTCGAACCTCCTTAAAAGTTAGGACCCAGAATCAGTTCAGAATCTTGCTTCAGTGTCTTAAGCCAGGTTTTTAATTGGCTCCTGCGACGTTTCTTCCAGTTCGACGGTGGTGTCGCATCGATGACTTTATAAATGTACTTAACTCGGTGCATACAAAGAGCCGAATTAATAAACGCGTCTGTCAAATAAAGATTTATACATGGGTTATTATTATTATTCGGATACTTGCGGCGTCATGAATTGTAATGTTGCCAGTGAACCATGAGGATGCGGCATAGGCAATGATGGTTAAATGCCTATATTTAGCATATGTTGCATGCCCACATAGGCCTAGAAAGGAGAATGGTGCAGACGAGAGTCTAGTAAATCCTGACATTGCCTGATTTCTTTTCTCGACTAGAACCGCTATCGAAGTCGACAAAAGGCGTTACGAGCATGGCTGATTCGGTTGAGAGTCTCTTCTTCATCTTGACTGTTGCTGATATGTTAGGGTCCAGGTGATTTTACCAACATACCTCTTCAAGTGTTTCCCTGTCGCGGACAACCGACTGTATTTCATTTAGAAGCAAACCTGTCGTTGGTAGTGTTGTCTTATTGGCGTTTAAATTCATGCCGATCTTAAACGCGTAAGATTGCATCTCATCAATGGCCGATGTAATGCCAGCGAAAGTTTAATCTACCATGTCGATATCGCCAGCGCAATCTAAATCCGATATTTGAAAACCGCGACGTACTGTTACACTAAAGAAGTCGACCAAGTCGTTCGATGTAATCCAGTCGATTGAAGAAGTGCCATATATCGTGGTTACTGTAGCCGTGTTAGATTTAACTGATTTGTTTTCATTACCAAACAATGATTTTACGATGATTCTTTAAAATATTGTATAAATGTCATAAATTTGACTGTTTTTTATTTGTATATAATAAAATGATCAATTTGGAATGAATAATTATGAGGTTACCAGCAAAGGACACATACTTATTTTTGAGTTTTGAGTTATAACTTCTTCACGTATTATTGTTTCATTTTTTTTTCCACGTTACGTAGAAATCTTTCTATGTACTGCAATGTTCAATACGCGCACAACATTAAATTAATGACTATAACATAAAAACATGATTTGGAGTTATTATATAGTTAGGTGGAAACATTGTCTGTTAATCCGAAGTTAATTAATAGAAGGAAATTCAATGCAGGTGTGCAAAAGATCAGTAAAAAAACTGAAACAAATTAAGGCATATAACGACAGAATAAGCTAAGTGGATAAAACTTTTATGTCTATATATAATAAAAGAGGCGCAGTTTTTCCATTCTGGACCAAAATACCATAGGTTTACAATACCAAATGTCACATACAAATTTATTATATTTATACTATTAGCCATAACTTTATTTAACTATAGAGCGGCATTTAAGACACATTATTTCGTAATATTAAAACATTATATAAAATCCTGGGAACGACATCCTCATCATCGGCATAACCTGCAGATGAAGTAATTCCCATGTTAGCTCCTATTCGCCAAGTATTTCCACTGTGCCCCTCTTACACTGCGTATTTTTACTCTCATAGCACTTAAATTTATACCTCTTTCAAGGCAACTGAACTATTTACTATCTGACATTTACCTCCCGTTCTTCTATACTAAAAATACTATCGTCTCCATATACTTGTCCCTCTCATTCTGAGTGGCTGAAATGAAATGAAAACTATTCCCTTAAATTAATGAATACTTCGCGAACTTACTATCTTCGATTACCGATACAGACATATTAGCTAACTATCGTAATCCAACAGTCTGCTTTGTTTTTTCCTTATATATTTGTATTCCTTTCACATTATCGACATGTATTTATTTTTTCTATGCATTTGTTTTTTCTTAAAATTATGGGAATGTAAAGAAATCACTTCCTTTGTTTTTTGCGTTCTTTTCTCTCGTGTGTTTTCAGGATTAATTTTCATTTTTATACCTTCCGTTTTATCATCCATTTTTTATACCTTCCGTTTTATCATCCATTTTTTATACCTTCCGTTTTATCATCCATTTTTTATACCTTCCGTTTTATCATCCATTTTTTATACCTTCCGTTTTATCATCCATTTTTTTAAATATATATTACTTACAGATAAATGCACGTACTGAGACTCTTTCCATTTCCGTATGATAAGGTTTCCACGTTTTCTTTCTTAAATACACAACTGTTTCTTATTAAAAATTTGATACGACCTACTTTTGTTTCGCAGACATACGACATACGTAACTGTTTGCGATTAACACGTCCTTGAGAGCCGAAGGTATATATTTTTCTTTTTTTGTATTTATTAAATACTGCTACTATTTCTTTTCTTTTTCCCCTCGTTGATATTTTATATTTTTTGTGTAAGGCTGAAGACAGCTGCCAAATTCGGCAGTTAACCTAGAGGCAAAAGAAGGAGAGCGTTTCAGTCTCTGTAGTTTAAAATACGATACAAACAACCACCCAATTCATTATTTACTTAGTTAAAGTGTACAAAACTTAACAGCCGAAAAATGTCAAAAAATAAGATAACGCAGTAAAAACAAATAAAATTATACAGTGGAATTTAATTTGTAATATATTTCAATTTAACGTTTATTATAACAACTGTTTTATATTATTTGTTTCTTGCCAAACAAAATATACACTCTTCGAAAAACAAGAAAAACTAGTTGATAAAATGTAAAAGCCTTCTGGGGAGCTAACCGTTTCAATATAATTCCCGAAATATATAGTGAAAAACACGGACCATTGTGTAGATACTACATTGGGACGTGGGTTCTGCAGAAACAGTGTTTTTTAATGACTGCTCCCTGAAATGCGTACACGTTTTCTTTCACTCTCTTTGCTTATATCTCTTAGACTTTTTTTTTTACTCGAGCGTGTATTTATTTTACTTTTTGATTTTTGATTTTTATTTCGATGAGTAACTTTGATTCATACTTTTACTTCGGGCGTATTTTTAATTCAATTTTATTTCATTTTTAATTTTATATTTTCCCCGCTAAATATCTTTATGGTTTTGTTACATTTTTTTTTTCATAGATATTTAAATAATGCTTTTGGCCATTATTTTTTCATGGCCTCAAATAGAACTTTCTAAAAGGTTTTGCGTGGTTAAGTAAACAAATGAGAAACCATTAAATAAAAACACTGTTAGGCAGGGTCCACGTTTCCGGTGAAGTACCCATATTGTATATTGAATATACTCTATTCATAATATTTTATGTAGGGTACGAATTTAAAATACTGTGTTTTTCTTTTTAGAAATATTTGTTTTGTAAATTATCGGTTTTTGAAAATTTCAGACGACAAAGTTAAAAAATTAGCGATTTTCTGAAGATTGTTTTTTCTTGATCTAGCAGGTTTTAAAAATCTCATTTGGAAACACTGATTGCGGGTTCCTCATTATCCTTACTACGCCATATCTCTCCACCCGTTCTTGACATTTGATAGTCGTTCTTTCCTGAAAACTGTTCGTAACATGAGGATGTTGGAATTGTGCAGCAGCACCAACAACAACCTTACTTTCATTTTTCCAAAGGAGGAGATTTACGCTTCCACCGAGAAACGCTAGTAAACGGGTCCTGCTAGATATATATATATATATATATATATATATATATATATATATATATATATATATATATATATATATATATATATATATATATATACAGTGGGCGCAATAAGTATCCGATACAAAGCAAAAAGTTCATATTTTTTTATTACACGAAAACAAAAGCGATAACAATATGCTATTCTAATGTATTTTTGTATGATTCATACAAATCTCGTATCAAAAATCATATATAATAACGCATTCATTAGACAATTACATAAATGCCATATCTAGGGTTAAAAACTTATCCAACAGACACAAAAATAGTATTAGTTTTAGTAACATCGCCGTGAGTAGTTTGTGAGTTACATATTTCACGTAAGTCAGGCCCTTAAAATACCTGGATCTTAATTGATTGAAACGAAAATAGAAAATGGCAGTGCCTGATAGGACTTATAAACTTATTCTTCATACTGGTTTGAATTCTGAAGCATTTCAAAATAACGTGTGTTGCACGTAGACGTTGGTTTCCAGCTTAGCTGCGCATGAGTCAATATATTACAGTTGGTACAGCATGACTACGGTGTAAGCAATGTCAGGAAAGATGGAGTCAGGTCAAGAAAATATATAATATCATATTTATATACTATCACAGACTATTATATAATAGTATACTTGCCTGAAATAGTATAGTTTTGTATAGTTAAGGCAGACATAAAATCCCCATTATTAATGGAAAATGTTTACAATATTAAAAACACAATTGTTAATACTTTTAAAATCAATAAAATGAATTCCAATCAGAAAAGGATAAAAGTCTGCGTCGTTTAACTTCGGGTTTCGATGGTTATTTGACGAATACTCGCCGGATACATACATTTACCCAGATAAGAACGTCAACCCTCTATTTAAAATAACCCATGATAGCAAAGCTACGATTTTTTCGTGGTGTTATTTAATAATTCTCAAGCCCCAACGAAAAATATTTTCTTTTAAATTTCTATCTCGTGTTTCCTATCAGTTTTAAATTCGTCAGATTAACTTATGCGTTATACTTCATAACGCTAGAAAAACGTGATCGTCTTTGAATTAAAAATTCGAAGCACGAGAACGGTTATTGCCACTCACATAACTTCGTCCTTTCACGTAACGATTATCGTGATTAAAAATCAAGAATTTCCGGACAATGTTCTCCCCTTTTTTCTTCTTCTTTTCATCATAATCATCATCATTATTATTATTATTATTATTATTATTATTATTATTATTATTATTATTATTATTGGCTCACATGGAGCTTTCACGCAAGTCAACAAACGATCTGATTGGAAACCTGTGGTGTTCTCTGGAAGCTGAGTGACAACGAATTTCCTTAGACGTCCAGCTCTCTTTACTTCCTTCCATAGCATTTGCAAATGAATTTGCATCATCGCAACAGCCGCTTACCATTGATTTCTCGCTGGTAGTGGTCATTGGTTTAAACTGGAATGTGAGTGGCACTCAGCCTCCCCAAGGTCCCAGTTCTCTTTGCGCTTGTCCAGCCGAGGTCTGGTTGGCGCTCGGTCTTTTAGTTCTTATTGACCCTTCTTGGCCCTTTGGTATCACTTTTTTATTGAGAGGAACGGTGATGAAACAATGGGGAGGGATGCAAGATTGGGGGGTGTAGAACTTGTAGATATGCAGTTTCGGTGTTCTTCATTCCCTGAAACGCTTATTCGTTATATTATCTTGTATTATTCTCCGCATTCAAGGGTTTTGCTTAATATTTCAGTCGTTTTCATTATCGTTAGTCGTTGTACATTTGCAGTTATTCCTCTGATTCCAATTTCTGTCATTCTTTTTTCGAAGTTTTTCGGAATTGTTCCTAGTGCTCCTACTATTATCGGTACTATTTTGATTTTCTTCATCATCCAAATCCCTTTTAACTTTCTGGCTAGCTCTGTGTATTTGCTTCGTTTCTGCTTTTGTCGTAGACTGGGACTGCAAAGTTTACGATTTGACAGGATTTTTCTTTCTTGTTAATTATTACGACATCCGGTCTTCTTGCTTGGATGGGTTTGTCTGCCTGTATGTCCATGTCCCATAGGATTTTGTGGTTCTCATTTTCGAGTGCTGTTGCGGGTTTATGCTTGTACCATTTGTCTGTACGCTAAACATGCAATCGTTTGCACAATTCCCTGTGTACCACCCTCCCCACTTGGTCATGTCTGTTTTTGTATTCCTTTTAGACAAGTTTGCTGCATTCACTTACTATATCGTTTTCGTCTCTTGGTCCAAAGAGTCTGAATTTGCTGTTTTTTTGTGTTTTATCGATCCTTATTTGATATGGTTGGTTCTTATCGAGTTATCTTGTGCTGCAGTTATTATAGATTCAGTTTCCCGGTTTATATGTCTTTTTCGCATCCATGTCCAGAGTTTTCGTTATTCTCATCTTTTGGCATTCTTATGAATCTTCCGTGGAGTTGTTTCTCTTCTCATTTCTCTTTTTTTGTTTTGTCGTTTGTCTCTCTGTTTTCTGGGGTTTTTTTTTCAGTGTCTCTCGCTGCCATAATTATCCTTTCAGTGTTTTGCATTATGTATTTTTCTAGTTCTTTTTCTTGTCCTTCACACAGTCTTCTATACAGATCACTCCTCTCCCGCCGTCTTTCCTTTTCACGTTGAGTCTGTCAATATCGTCCTTTGGGTGTAGTGCATTATGTATGGTCATGAGTTTCCTGGTTTTCTGGTAAAGTTGTCTCAGTTCTTCTTTTGTCCACCCTATAAACGGTTCAGAGTATCTTACTAGTGATACTGCCCATGTATTTATACCTTTTATTAGGTTTCTGCTATATAATTTCGTTTCCAGGAGTTTTCTTGTTCTCCTGAGGTATTCCTTTCTAATTTTCTCTTTCATTTCTGTTGTTCTGATCGTGTCCGCTTCCGGAATTCGCAAGTAGTTATAGTCGTCTTGTTCCCCTAGTGCCCTTATTTCTGTTTGGTTGGGTAGTTCCATGCCTTCTGTCGTTTCCAGTTTTCTCTTTCTTATAACTAGTTGTGCGCACTTTTCCATTCCAAATGCCATTTAAATATATTGGCTGAAGATCCTGGCAGTGTTAATTAGTGTCTCTAGCTCGTTTTGTGGTCCTTGCAATAAGTTTCATATCGTCCATGTGCATCAGGTTGTTCATTTTTTCCTCTGTATTGGAGAACTTATATCAGGCTTGGCACTTTCTCAGAATACTGTTCAAAGGCATCATGATGTCTCTTTGTATGTTCATTTCTATTCTGTCTTGTCCATCAGCTGTCAATTTCAGTCTCCATGTTTTCATTGCATTTTCTATTACGTCGGTGATCCTGCTTGCTATTTTATACGTTTTTAGGCATTATCAAAGCTTGGGGGATCATACGCCTTTTTGTAGTCGATCCATTCCATGGCTAAATTATTTCTCCTCCTTTTTACCTCATTTAGAATTTTTGATCCATATATAACAGGTCATGTGCTCCTCTTTTTCCTTTTTGGCACCCTTTCTGCTCCTCGGCGATGAGTCCACGGTTATTCAGGGTGTGGTAGATTTGTTCTCTTAGTTGTGATGTCAGTATCTTCCACATAGTTGGTAAGCACGTGATTGGCCTATAGTTGCTAGGGATGGTTCCTTTCTTCGTGCCCTTCTGTAGCAGTGTTGTTCTACCTTTTGTAATCCAGTCTGGAACGCTTGCTTTCTGTATACATCTTCTCAGGTTTTGGGCCAGCTTTTCGTGTACGGTTGGGAATTTTTTGAACCAGTATGCATGTATCCCGTTGTGCCCTGGCGCTCTCCAGTTTGCCATTTTTCCTATGGTTTTCTTTAGGGTTTCCTTGCTGATTTCATTCACTGTTCCTTCTTTTTGTTGTAACTCTTCTTTCATGTCTTTCAGCTACTCGGCATTTCTATTGTGATCTCGTCGCTCTTCCCATATTTTACTCCAGAAGAGTTTTGTTTCTGTCGTATTTGGTTGTTTTGATTTGTTTTTCCTTCGTTCACATTTTGGTAGGATTGACTTTTATTAGTTTCAAATGTTCTGTTTTGGTTGCATTGTTCAGCTTTATATCTATATCGTCTCAATCTCGCTTCTTTTGCTTTTATTTTTTGGTCCAGTTCTTCATGTTTCTTGTTTAGCCTCTCCCTGTCATTTGCATTTCCAATATTCCGTTTTTTTCCATATTGCTTCTTCCTGGTGACCACTTTGTTTTCTTTTTATGTTTGTGTATTTGGGTTTCTAGTCTTATTACCCATCCAGGTTTTGTCAGTCTGCTTTTCCCCGGTTGTTTTTCTGATTTGAGTTTCACACTTACCATTGCGTAAATAAGGTTGTTTAAGTCTGTGATTGTGGGAGGAGTTTGTTTTTTCTTCGTTCATCAGCTGTATTTTATTTATTTCATTTGCTTCATTCTCTGTTAGTTCTGTTTCATTGTTCTCGGTTTCCACGTTTGTAGACATCGTTCTTTGTTGGTCTTCGACTTTTGGTGGGTTTACTTGTTAGGCTTCAATTTGTGGGGTTGCTTTACGTGCGGTTCCGTTGGGGGATGCTTCTTGTTCAGTTTCATAATTTATTTTTCGCTGAATTTCCGTTAGTTCAATTTAGAGAGCCAACCTTTCTTGAGTATCAGCCTTGCTTGGTCCGCAATTCTTTGTTCTGTCGTATGGTAGTACCTGGATAGGTCCCATAGTTCTTTCATTCGTTTCCGATAACCTACATATCTATATTTAGGATGGCTGCTATAGTACCATTCCATTATGAGTCTATTCTCTTTTGTTGTCCATTTCTTTCTTCGGGTTTTTCCTTTTGATGGTTATTACGGCCGTGTTGTGTTTGTTCAGTATCATTTTGTTCCCTGAAATTAGAGGTTATACTTACCTGTTCAGCTTCCATGTTATATGAGATTCTGAAACTAGAAAGTTGGCCAACATTCGCAGGATAACGACCGGGTCCCACATGCTGGCTACCGAAGGAGCAACTGGCGATGATGACACCCAGATCTTTCTTCTGGGTCCCATGGTTTATATTATTTTTAATTGACATTTTTCATGTTTTGGTGTTTGTGGCAACACTGGGCCCTAATTTTTTTTTACCTATGGTTCTGATGCAGGGATAGTATGATTCTTCTTCTTCTTCTTTTTATTATTATTATTATTATTATTATTATTATTATTATTATTATTGATAATAATAATAACAACAATAATAATAATATTAATATGTTGCTGTTGATAATAATAATAAAACAACAACAACGACAATATTAATGAGTTATGTTGTTGTTGGTAATAATAATAATAATAATAATAATAATAATAATAATAATAATAATAATAATAGACACAAAACTCTTCTTTGAAGGATTCATGCCCTTTTTGTACCACTTTAGAAATATATGCACACATATGATCTAAAATGATGTAAAACTACCTTTGCAGCATACAATTTTGCCTATATTAAATCTTTCCATGGGTGTATTATATTGAATAGTATACACGCATTCAGTTACTCAATACATTTTCTCATTTATTTTGCTGAGCAAAAGACCAAAACAAAAAAGGCATAAGCGATTTTAAGGCAAAAGCCGAATCTATTTTACTGTAAACTTTGATTGGATGATAAGAAGACAATGTCGACTAAAGTCAGATAATTCGATTGAATCAGTGCTTTTTTTACACAGTCATGACCACATTATCAAGGCCAAGAAGCCACTCGGGTATAAGTGATAAATAATGTACAGTAGACATTGGACGATATAGTAAGCAATTCGGTAAATTTGTTTACTTATATTGAACGGCTCATCAAGAACTTGTTTACATTAACCTTGAAGACAACCATATTGTAGTCAGCCGGAAAGCAGGAAAACAGAAGACAATTCCACGGGCGTGCAGTTCTAAGAAATAAGCTTTGTTCATGGAATCTACGTTTAGGTTTAGGCACAGATAAAGAGTGTTGGAAATTATTGATAGTCTTTTCAGCTAAACTAGTGTTTCTTGTGAATGTTTGGCGAGGGGGGACCATAGATTGAAGCTCATTTGAACACTTTCCATGAAAATAACGATACATCAGAGACAAACTCGCAACATCTTTTCTGTTAGATAGACGTTGCAGTGGAGAGAAAAGGGCACCTCCCACCAGGCCACGAAGTCTACTTTGAATTCTATCAAGGCAGGACAAGTCCTTTCTAGCAGCTCCTGCCCAGATGTGGCAACAGTATTTCATCCTTGGACGTACCTGGCTCTTATATAGATAGAGAATTGCATCAGCAATGAGATATCTACTGGATCGATAGAAACAGCCCACCATTTGTCCAGCGGCCTTGGCTACAGATTTGATGTACGTGTTTCCTTTAAGATCAGAAGCTTGTCAAAACTTTAGGCCTCCTGAAGACGAGAGCCATTTATTTCAATTGATGCCAGATGTATCTGTTCCGTTAGATGCTGCACAAAAGACTAAATATGGGGGCAACTCCACATATCAGACCATTGCTCTTGTAGCAATCAGTTTTGATCAATGTAGGGGAAACCCTCCATACCAATTGTCACCATCCAGCCCCCCTCCCTCGAAATATAAAATGACGAAAAATTTCATTTAGTTGTCTTTGGAATTTATTTTTGGTGCATATATATATATATATATATATATATATATATATATATATATATATATAGAGAGAGAGAGAGAGAGAGAGAGAGAGAGAGAGATTTGCGATCACACAGCCATTCGCTGCTATTTTTATTGAAACAAAAGTTGCAATGATTTATTTTTGATTATTGGGGGGAATTTTCTTTCCAGTGCTTAATATCCGGAGAATGTTTTATTCTCTTTGTAGCCCTTTTGCCGAAATATCTGGTGGAGAGGGTATCACGTACTTCTTTTTTTGGACGATTACCTTTGCATGTTTTCATCCGTTCTTTTATTTTTGTTGTGGGCGTATCCACGTTGCGCATGATTAAAATGATTATTATATATGTGTGCTTCAAACGGAACTTCATGTCAACCCAGGCAACGCCGGATACCCATAATAGTGATAATATAATAATTTGAATTTTAACCATAATAGTGAGATAACAATATAATATCTCAAACTTAAGCGTTACAGACAAAAGAAAATGATAATCATAATTTAAGCGTGAAAATACTAAGAACTTTTTTTTAAATTAACAGCGAGGCAAGCGGAATTTTATTTAAAAATGAAGTCTTACACGCTATTGAAACCTAAGTCTATCAAACAAACAAAAATGTTTGGCCAAACGAATACATACGCTATTTTAAACAGGCCTTACGTAAATTATTTTTCAAATCCCAGCTCTTAATTAGTGAAAAATAAAATTGGTAAATTTAACCATGTGATTTTGTTGTATTTGAGGACAGATTTATACTAATAACCGACTTCAAATCTTGAAAATATAATTTATCTTCATTTCTATTTTCCTTCCTTTTTATCTGTTACTTTTGTGCTTTTAGTTATACGTTCTTTTGCCTGTCTTCTGGCTCACTATTCCTCACTCCTTTCCTCGCTCTCAACATATCAATTCATCTGCTTTGATAGTTCTGTCGTTTTCTCTTTCTTTTTACACACTAGCGTCCTTTCTTTTCTTTTTTATATTTTTGTTTATAATTCGTTTCATCTTTTCTGTCTCTCTCTTTCTTTTTATTTTTATTAGTTCTATCCTGTTTTTTTTTTCTTTCTCTTCATTCTTCTCACAGCCTTTTTCTCTCTTTCTTTTCTCTCCCGTCATTTGTACCAGTTAAAATAACAGAATTATAGTCCGGAATGATCAACAATAAGTTTTATTCATTTTGTTCAGTAAAACTAAGCCGAAATAAAAAAAAATAGTAATTATGTTACTTTGTGTATTCATAAAGTTACTGCTTCTGGATATTTTGTTCGTCAGATACGTTCAAATCTTGTAGATATGTATACTTCTCCAGAAGAAAAAAAACTATACCGTGAACGAACTGCCTAGCCACAAAGGCGTCGATGGACGAACCTTTCTGTAGAAAAGTATGGATACCAGAAAAGTTGTACTAAAATTCTGAAATTATAAAATATAAAAAAGAGAAATCCACAAATTCTTCTACCCTCAAGGGACACTTACTCAATTTCGTTTTCTTTTCTATAACAATATGGCATCGATTTTATTCATAAGCAAAAAAGTTCCATATTGCGAGATCCGGTTCGATGCCATCTATTTACAAGAAAATATTAACACGTTTCGCCTTCTCAATCAATTAATTGTCAAAAGATCTAAATTCTTCATTCTCGTTTTTTTATAAAAGAACAAAACATGCAACTATTTTATCTCCCCATCCGTTTTCTTCTCCTGTCGCCATTGAAGTGAAACGACTCGCCACTATTCAAACAAAGACGGGGTTAATGGCATCCAACCCTTTAACGCACGCACACAACAGTGGCGGGAAACAACATGAAAGGCGATTAAATTTAATGTCGTCAGAACGAAAGTGAGGTCAATGACTTAATTAACACCATATCTTATTTTTACTTTGGGTCTTTGAGTTCTTTATTTTTGATGCGACGAAGCCTCTGGATCAAAGGGTCTGTCCCTCAGTCAGTCTGTCTATTTAAAAGTCACACTTCTGTTAAAAAAGCATTGTAACATTTTCACCTCTGAATAATGAATGCACAAAATAGACGTTTTAAACATACACTAACTGTATATACCCGGCGTTAGAAAAAGCATAGGTCTTGCCAGCAGGTTTAAGATATACCAAATATTCTAAGTTGTTATGCTTTTCCTGAAAGTTAACCATATTTTAAATTTTGGGTAGCATGAAAAATTCAACTTCATTGATGAAATTTTAACTGGGGAATAAAATCGGATAAGTTAAAGATAAATAACTCATATGTTAAATCAAAATTTCCTTTCGTATTTAAACACAGCTGATGTTGGTTGTAATCATAATTAAAAAATAAAATAAATTATATGTAAATTAAAAAATAAATCAACTTAATATATAATTTCTAAATAGAATACTTAAGACAATTTTATTACTATTTTCTATAAAAACATTCAGGGTCATTATTAAAACAAATTTTAGTTAATGTAATATGCAAATGAGATAATCTCTTAAATGTTGATTACTTTTGATTAAATAGTATATATAGAAATCATGCAGAAATAAAACTTGGTTTTCAGAATTAAAATCTATTTTTGAAATCGTGTACCTTTTGTATAAATTACCCAAATCATGAACAAACAGACAGGAATACCAGTTTAATATAATAGATGCATGGGTTATAATACGTGCTGATTCTTTTATTCTCTCTATCGTCACTGTTCCTTTTCGTCGTATTTTGGTAGCCGTTCTGTCTAATGGTCGTCGATTGTCTTTTAACTTCAACAAATAAAATGTTTACTTATAGGAACAATATGAGGAAAAATTTGCTGAGGTTTTTATTCTTATTAAAGAAAACGGATTAATAGTATCTTATCTAAATGTTTGCTTCTTAAGTATACTTTCTAACTTACAAAATGAATAACACAGGTGGAAGAACATCGGTAATAATTATTCTATATTATCGCTACGATGTGTTCGCATGTTTCGTAAGAGAAACTAATCTCAATACCTTAGTATTTTCTTTCTTAAAACAGTGACAATAATCGTCATATCCTCGTTTTGTCTACCGCGTTTGACTATTGGCCTTGTTTTATTAACATCCTTCCTTTCAACCATGGGATCGATTCTGTTTCAACGATCTGGATATCATACATTCAATGTGATTCTTGTTAAAATTCACACTATCTGACTGCTGAAAACTGTTATGAAGGAAAACATGCACAGGAATATGGGTTAGAAAAGGTAATTTGTATTGAAACCAAACGATACAAAAAGCCGCCATCGGAGCAAATGCTGCCAAAAAGCTATACTATACACAGGTCATAGCTATCGACGTATTTACATTGTTGCAAAAAGTTCTGTATCTTGCGCATAAGCGAGTCTTCTCTTTAACCTTTTTGCATCGCAAAACGCTTGTTTATATCTTTTCCGTTTTTGCCTCGATATTCAGCGCTCGATTATCGCTGATCTGCTCGAGGTAGGTGAACGTTGAACGTCTAAAAATGGCGTCAATCGTATCCCCCATTACGTGTAATGTGTAACTTGTGTGTTTTTAATATTAGTCTTGATGACGGTTATGAGTGTGTTTCTGGATTTTAGACGATATACGCGATATCACTAATCCTTTATAATTTGTTTTAAGGCATGTGTACTTTAGTAATATAATTCTTAGTTATATAATTCTTTAGTAATAGCATTCTTACTAATATTAGTCTTAGTAATATTATTCTAAGTAACATCATTTTTAAGTAATATCATTCTTAAGTAATATCATTCTTAGTAATATCATCCTTTAGTAATATCATCATTTAGTAATATCATCGTTTATTAATATCATTATTTAGTAATATCATTCTTTAATAATATCATTCTTTAATAATATCATTCTTTAATAATATCATTCTTTAATAATATCATTATTTAGTAATGTAATACTTTAGTAATATCATTCTTAGTAATATCATTCGTAGCAATATCATTCTCAATAATTTAATTCTAAATAATTCCATTCTCAGTAATATCATTTTAGTAAAATCATTTTAAGTAATATCATTCTTTAGTAATATCATTCTTTAGTAATATCATTCTTTAGTTATATCACTCTCAGTAATATATTTCTTAGTAACATCATTCTAAGTATTATCATTCTTAACAATATTATTCCCGATAATATAATACTTTAGTAATATAATTCTTTAGTAATATCATTCTTAGTAATATAATTTTTCAGTAATACCATTCTTAAGTAATATCATTGCTTAGCAATATCATTCTTTAGTACTGCCATTCTTTAGTACTATCATTCTTTACTACTATCATTCTTAGCAATATCAGTCTTAGTAATATATTTCGTTAGTAATATCATTCTTTAGTAATATATTTATTTAGTAATATAATTCTTTAGTAATATCACTCTTTAGTAATATCATTATTCATTAATATCATTCCTTAGTAATATCATTTTAAGTACTGTCATTCTTTAGTAATACCAGTCTTTAGTACTATCATTCTCAGTAATATCATTCTCAGTAATATCATTCTCAGTAATATCATTCTCAGTAATATCATTCTTAGTAATATCATTCTTAGTAATACCGTTCTTAATAATATCATTCTTTAGTAATATCATTCTTAGCAATATCATTCTTCGCAATATCATTCCCGGTAATATTATTCTTCGCAATATCATTCCCGATAATATCATTCTTAGTAATACCATTCTTCAATAATATCATTGCTTAGTAATCTCATACTTTAGTAATATCATGCTTAGTAATATCATTCTTAGTAATATCATTCTTTAGTAATATCATTCTTTAGTCATATCATTCTTAGTAATTTAATTCTTTAGTAATATCATTCTTAGAAATATCATTCTTAGTAATATCACTCTTTGTAATTCCATTCTTAGTAATGCCATTCTTTAGTAATGTCATTCTTTAGTAATATAATTCTTTAGTAATATATATATTTTAGTAATATCATTCTTTAGTAATATTATTCTTTGGTACTCTCATTCTTCAGTACTGTCATTCTTTAGTAATATCATTCTTTAGTAATATCATTCTTAGTAAGATCATTCTCAGTAATAACATTCTTTATAATATCATTCTCAGTAATATCATTCTTAATCATATCATTCTTAGTAATACCATTCTTAGTAATACCAATCTTTAGTAATAATGTCATTCTTTAGTAATATCATTCTTAGTAATATCATTCTTAGCAATATCATTCCCGGTGATATCATTCTTTTTTAATATCATTATTTTGTAATATCATTCTTCGGGAATATCATTCCTTAGTAATATCATTATTTAGTAATGTAATCCTTTAGTAAGATCAGTCTTTAGTAATATCATTCTTAGTAATATCATTCCTAATAATATCATTCTTTTGTAATATCATTCTTAGTAGTATTACTCCTCAGTAATATCATTTTTTAAAATATCCCTTTCAGTAATAACATTCTTAGTAATATAATTCTTAGTAATGTAATTCTTTATTAATACCATTCTTTAGTAATGTAATTCTTCGTAATATCATTCTTAGTAATATCATTCTTAGTAATATCATTCTTTAGTAATATCATTCTTTAGTAATATCATTCTTTAGTAATATCATTCTTTAGTAATATCATTCTTAAGTAATATCATTCTTAAGTAATATCATTCTTTAGTAATATCATTCTTAAATAATATCATTCTTAAATAATATCACTCTTTAATATTATCTTTCTTAGTAATATCATTCTTAGTAATATCACTCTTAAGTAATATCACTCTTAAGTAATATCATTCTTATGTAATATCATCCTTTAGTAATATCATCCTTTAGTAATATCATTCTTAAGTAATATCACTCTTAAGTAATATCATTCTTAAATAATATCACTCTTAAGTAATATCACTCTTAAGTAATATCATTCTTAGTAATATCATTCTTTAGTAATATTCTTTTGTAATACCATTCTCTAGTAATATCATTCTTTATAATATCATTCTTAGTAATATCATTCTAAGGCCTAAGGGCAGTTGAGAATTCTATTTATCGAAGTTGTTGTTAAATTGCAAATAAATTATGCAAGTTCTTAATCTGATGTTTTTTATGAGGGTGTTCAGAAGGAAAAACAAGTAAATGTTGGATTTTTCATGTTTGTGGAGTGATATTTTATATTTCCTAATGAGGCCATTTGTATATAAATATACTTTGCACTTTGGTATTTTCTATTGTAAATTGAGTATTTGTGTATAATTATCGTTTATTAAAATTAATAAAAAACGTTAATAATTGTTAAATCGAAAGCATTATTATAAATAATGAAGAAAGAATATACTTTAACAATTATCTAGTTAGATTTTTATTACTATTTATTTTAGACAAACTATTTTAGATATATGCGGAAAGATAATTCCATCCAAAATTTGATTTTCGCAGACGTCAATTGTCTTTTTTACTCTATCATTCCAGTTATGTCCTAGTGATATCGATCATGATGATGATGCCGAATAGTATTTTTTTAAAATGGAAAAAGGATAAACAAGCTATAAAATGCTATATTCATTCTTATGGGGTTACCAACATCTAAATCACTGCTATTAGATAAAGTAAAGTTTTAAGACTTATTAATAATGAAAAAAGATTACCTCTAAAACTTGATCAACTCTGATCAGTCGTTTGTACAATGACTTGCATTCAAATCGATTTCGTCACAGAAGAGATCTTGTTAGTCTCTCTCAACTCTATATTCATAGAATATGTTCAACTGGTTCTTCCTTGAAATACATTCACAACAAAACTTGTCCTAATATCACAATGGAAAGTGACATTAACATCGAAAACGCCTAAGGCAGTGCTAGTGCGCTAATAAAGGAGAGTGAACAATTGATGAAGTGATTGCCTCAGCCGATTTAATGACGTGAATTTTACACTTTTTGGCGCCTTTTTGCGTGGTTTTACGTTTATCTGCGGCTATTTCCGTTTCCACCATCGTCCTCAGCGCCGTCATTTCCTGTCGACTGACGGCAACTGCTGTTTTTACCGGTGCAAATCACCCGCATTGATCGAATCGCTCACCCTGTGGCCTCTTACTACCACTACCTCGGCATTTTGGTGGTGGTGATGGTGGTTTGAAGTTATTACAATCCCTAGTTTCACTGAGTTTTTCTTTTTATGGGTGCTCTCTTAAATCGAGAATACGCACTGCCAAATGCAACATTAAACAGCGGCGTCGATAATGGAAGACGTGCAAATGACTTGTCGAGTAATCTGCGCTACTTTTAATAACCTTTTACTGAATGACAGTTTTTCATTTGTCAATTCTTTCCCATTACGAAATCGTTATCTCCCACGCGCTCACCTTCTCCCTTACTTCCTCTCTTGTTCATTTGCTTCAAAATTCATTCTTTCCTTCTCAACACTGTATCTTCAACTATTTTCCCGTGTGCAATCGGAAGCGAATATGGCATTAAGTAATTTGATTATGGAATGACGTAAATAATTAAACGGCTTAAAGTAAGAGGAAAGGCTTTGATTCAGTCTAAAAATGTAGCGTCTGGAAAATACTTTTATTTTTATTCCTGCTGATGCAATTGTTCTAAACAGTGGTTTAATTTGATTAACGTGTCGTTCTTTACTTATCTAGCTATTTATCTATTTACTGAAAACGTACTAACGTAAACTCAATCACACCTGGGTCATATAATCTCTGAAACACTCTCGACATATCTAATTAGATGTTTTCCTTTCTAGTCTATCTAGATGATTATAATCCTCTCTTACTAATTTTTTCAATACGCTCTCTCGCCCCGTTTCTCCTTTTTGTATATGTTTATTTCTCTCTCCAACAGCTCGTTAGATTTTCAGAATGACTGCATTGGCTTGCTCTGTCATTTTTTGCTTTAACAAACCCTTTTTCTCAAATTTTTAGTACGGACATATCTGCTGTAAATAATTACTCACAGTAATTGCCTATTAAGTAGGCATTAGTTTGCCTATATATATTCAAGTACAAGGTGTAAACTGTTTATTATAAACGATAATGGGCGCTTAGTTACTTCTCTTATAGATTTCCTTGATTAAATACTTTATGTTCACACTTTTCATACATGGAATAAAAACGGGCAAATCCTCTTACTATGCTGTTCATATAAATGTATTTTCTAATGAGTGGTATAAGATGATAGCTATAAGGACTTTATATATTGATCATTTATTCTTGTCGTTTGGGTTTTAATATCTCTCGACTTATGGTGGCTTCTATTGACTGAAAGAACATGATTGATTTACGAGATCTTTTTACTAGCATTCGTCTGCTCAGTCGTTGTAATAGCTTGCTAAAAAGGAGAAAATAACGTGGTTAATACTGATGAGGTGCATTTACCAGTAGATATTAGTAAAACCCTACTTTTAGAAAATAGGAATTGTTTTAGACAAGGGGTTGCGACAAAGTCGATCTTTTAAAGTTGTGATACAGGAAACCAAAAAAGCAGTTAATAACTAAGTTATGTACTACATACTTGACACTGCATCTACGGTATATATGCATGAAAAATATTTGATTTGTTTAAGAAAGCATCGTTTGAATAAATTGAACATTACATTAAGAACACGGGTTAGATTAATTTTGATTACATTCAAAGTAATTGGCATTGATTCATGTAAAAATATCACAACTTACTCGTGCATGACACTTACGACCAGCGTAGATATTATTGTTCAAAATGGTTAAGATATTCCTGCATTAAAGGCTTAAAATACTATATGATTTAGCTGATTAACGCTTATAACAGACTTAGTTTGATGAGAATATTCATTTTTGTTTATTTATAATGTACGGTATGAGAAGCAATTTTAACCTTTCATATCTCTGAAGTTTCTCCTCGCGTGAATACAACTTCGACTTTTTCTATATAACTGTGTATAACGTGTCAGATCTGGGTTTCCACACCGAATGACTTGATACGATTGTACGAGAAAGGGTTGAAATTTTCCGTAAACATCTCCCCTAGATTTTGTACAGGTAAAATTATATTACATTATTCGACCATTTAAAAATGGAACAATATTTTATATACTAAGTTTTTCGCAATTCTCTCTCTCTCTCCCTCTCTCTCTATCTATCTATTTATATATATATATATATATAATACAATATAAAGCTGAATGTCTGCGTGTGAGTGTGTGTCTGGTCACGAATAGGCTCCTATATGGTTGACTATTAAAAAAAACTGATTACATATAATGATAGAAAATGTATCGAGACACAGGGATAGGTATGTTTGATCTGACAGAATGGTGGTTCATTAAAATTGCGCCTGGTCCACAAAATATGGAAATAAAAAATAAAAAAATAAAAAAAGGTTTACAAGTGTTTTTGATATGGATGTACATAAGAATATTTTTACGCATGTTTTAACTTTAATAGCGATGGTATAATAAGATTGTGGGGTCTGCGTTCACGCCTGACCTCCATTGAATGGAAATAGGCACAAACATAACAAGATTTTTTTTAAATATAGATCCACAGAATATTGTGATAAGTGTTTCAGTGTGAACAGATATGGTATTATAAATTATGGGATTTATCTATTTTATTTTTACTTTCATTATATTTTGCTTTGGTTTTGATACCCCCAAATTTACAACCCTTCCTTTTTATAACCTATACTACTTTCATAAATCAGTCCATTTCCTGTAGGCTGTTTTGAACCCAGTCAACGACGGGTACTTTTGCTAGTATATATATATATATATATATATATATATATATATATATATATATATATATATATATATATATATATATAACATTGTGGTGCTGTACGGCTCTATTAAGTAAAGGTTTCTTATAATTATATACATTTTTTATAATTATATAGATTTTTATAATTATATAATTATACACATATTTAGCATATTATTATCTAATCATATACATTTTTTTTGTAACCTGCTTACAAATATATTTCTATGTTCTGTATTTCCTTTATAGTTTTACATTTATTTTACGGTGGTTATAAAAAAATATTCGAGGTGATTATAAAACTTGATTAATACTGCTAATTTTTATTCCTACAAAATTAATCAGGTTTTATTAGTTTATATTTGAAAACTGTTTTTTACTCGAAAAATATAAAACGTTATTGTGAGGCGTTTTTCCGAATCCTTTCGTTGTTTCGTGATCTCGTGGAATGATGTCGAGTGAATCTAGCAGAACTTTTGTGATCGGAAGGAAACGATGAATAATTCATTAAATGATGAGTGCTTTCTTTATTTTCTGTTTCTTAGATTTACCGTTCACGAATATTTTTCTATGTCCTTTTTATTTACTGTTGAGAAAAATTTTACTTTGTATTTTTTGCCGGTGAGGAATATTTAAAAAAATACTTCCAGTTTCAACTTTTGCTGAAGTGCATCGCCCATTTATTTATTTTTATTTTCAAAAAACTTCCACATCTCAAATTCCACAAAATGATTTTTATTTATGTATCCTTTTCTTATGTAACCTTTCTCGTTTTTTTTTTTTCATATTTGGACTTTTCGTATTTCAATCTGTTTCCAAGTTTCGTTTTCAATTCCTATTTTTTGTTAGCCTCTGGAAAGACAGTAGATTTTGCTTTAATAATATAAAATTCATCTTTTCATTTTTTCTAATAGCCTAATTCTAATGCGGTATTCAAACATTTTTTTTTCATTTTGAGTTTCCTTCTTCTTCCTATTTATCTTCTTTTTTACCTATGTCCCATGCCTTCTTTTAACTTCTTTCGCCTTTGTTTTTTGCTCTCATTTTTCATCTTTACTATTACTTGATTTTGTCTGTTCTCTTCGGATATTTCAACAATTCATCATTTGTACTTTCATATTCTCTTTTAATCGATTTCTTCTTTGCTTTTTTAACTTATTTTTTTAACTAACTTACGTAATAAAAACATGCTTTTCAACTTTTTTATTGGCCTTTGATTTTTTCTTTATTCCTTTCAACATGTTATTTCTTTTCATATATTTTTTATTTTCGTATTTCGCTTTTTCCGAAATATTTCAATTAAGCAAAATTGGATCTTGATTTTATTTCAGAACATACCCGTTTTTTTTCTTAATTTCATTATAAAATCATTTTTACACGCGCACACAACTGTATATATATATATATATATATATATATATATATATATATATATATATATATATACATATATATATATATATATTATATAACATGAAAATTACAATTGAATTTACCAAAATGGTCCGAGATAAAATTAAAGTAAATTATAAATATTAAAGAATTAATATTTATAAAATTATCTCAGCCAGATATAAAAGCTCGATAAAACCAAATAAGAAACAGAGCTTATAATATGAGCAAACAGTTAATTAAATATGTTAAAAAACACTTTGAAATGAGTTAAAACATATTTAATCTGAAAAGGAAACACTAGATAAATGGATAGTCCCTAATCCGCGGAGTTTCGAAGAAATACGCTCTTCTCATTAGAGGGTAGGAATTAGCAAAATGCGGGATCGGATTTTGCATGCAGAAGTATTTGATGAAACAACAAGTAAGTAAAAGATCTTACTTGAAAACAAAATAAGTTAAGCAGAGGGAATATGGTAAAGAAAAAGGTGATTACGCATGAATGGATAGTCTGGTGGAAGATAAAAAAATCCAGTGACAGTAAAATCCAAATGTAAAACTTCAAGAAAGTTAAAAGAATTTCCATTTGTACAAGTAAAATCCGAGGAAATCCCGTAATTGGAAGAAGATGTCCCATAATAATCCAAAGGCAGAAATCCATGGAATAATTCACAGAAATGTGTACAAGGAAAAAATAATATTAATAAAAGAAAAATAAGATGTGCTTTTCACTCTACTTCCGAGACATAACTATAAATAAAAAAGAGCTGGCAAGGTCTTTTTTATTTATAGTTATAGAAAAAAATATGTCAATTTTCGTTTAGTAAAACAAAACTTATGGTACATTTTCTGATGTTAAAAATCGTAAAATTATGTAAGGGCGTGAGTGACGACTTTCTGCTTGGTTCCCATAGCGACCACAGTGTTTCACTGACTACTATTGTTTTCAAATGTCCTTTTTTTCTTACATTGTTTGGATTTGTATTTACATCGTCTCAGTCTCCCTTTTTTGCTGCTATTTTCTGGTTCATATCTTCGTGTTTCTTTGACTTCTCCCTGTTAGTCACATTTACAATTTTCATTTTAGCTACATCGCTTTCTTCCTATTTATCGTTTTGGCTTCTTTTTATGTGTGCTTATTTGTGTTTTTAGCCTTAGTTCCCATTCAGGTTTTGTCGATGCATTTTTCCCCGGCTGTTTTTCCTGATTCGAACATAATACTTACATTCTTGGCTCCTGCGTAAATTCAACTATTTAGGTTTGTGATTGTATCTGTTGTGATTTGTGGGAGACGCCTGTTGATCTTCTCGGTTTCTGTTTTTAATTTCTTCTCTTCTTGATTGCTTAAACATGGGAGTTTTGTTTTTCCTCATTCATGAGTTGTATTATTGTTTTCTATTTCATCTGCTGCATCCTCTTTTTGCTCTGTTTTCTTGCTCTCGGTTTTCACGTATGTAGAATTCAGTCTTTGAAAGTCCCCCGCTGGTGGTGTTTCTACTTGTGGGGTTTCCGCTTGTGGGGTGTAAAAACCCCACGAGCGGAAACTCACGTTTGTCTTCACTGGAATTTGGATGAAAACCTGTCCCCAATGCCACAGTCCTCTTTGCAGTCATCAAGCGGAAGTCTGGCTAGAGCTTTTTCTCCTCGGTGTTTCAATATATCTTGACCAAACTCGTTTAATTAGTATGGCGTCAGTATTTGGTAAGGCACAACAAATAAATAGAGGGAATGCAGTAACACAAAGGGTTAACTTACAATTCTAAAGTTTCAGTTACCTGAGTCAATGTGATGCTTCTTTGTGTTTTACAGCTGTAGCAGTTATTTCTCGTCCAATTTTCTTTTCTCGTTTTATCCCTTGTTTTTCTGTTTCTGCCTTGTTTGTTTTTTTATTGTCTTTCGCCGCATTAATTATTCTTATTGGTGTTCTGTATTATACATTTTATAATTTTCTTGTGCCACTTAGTTTTCTATACAAAGCAGTCATTTCCCTACGTCTTTCCCTTTCATATATAGTCGGTCCGTATTATTATTATTATTATTATTATTATTATTATTATTATTATTATTATTATTAGTTAAATATATCCCCCATAGGTATTTCGTGTCTGAACTTTACTTCATATGTAGATTCCGTTTTGTATAAAATACATTTTATGGAATCTTTTATGATTTATTAAAAACTTTACATTTTCTTGTGTTTGCTTATATACGGTGTACGAGGTTAGACATAAGCATTTCTTAGTAGGTATGCATCATCTATTAGGTCATACGCTCATCACAACAAAGAGTAAACCGCCTCGGTTTGAAAAAAAATCATATTTCTAACCTACAGCAATTGAGCCACTGTTAGACTCACATTAAAGCTGACTAGTAATACTTAGTCTCCGTGGAAAATAAACCTCGAATACTAACGATAAAAATAGAAAACAAATAAAAAAGAACATTAATTGCTAAATAAACTTAATTGATTTCAGTACTTAAATCAATTGCTCTCATAATACTTACAAAAATAACACTGGTCAACAACAAATCTGTTGTGAATGCTTTTTAAGCTGGTTTAGGACGAATTCGTTTTAATCAAACATATCAAGGCGTTGATCTATGGACATATGTTTTGGACATGCGTGTATAAAATTTACATACACGCATGTAGCGAGCGTTTATAAAAAAAGTTAGGGGTAAAATAGCATGGTTTGCTTGGAAATAATGATTTTATGACAAATATTATCCGGTTCCGCAAAAGTCATGCACACAAGCATACATTTCCTTGTAAAGAAAACAGTTTTAATGAGTAGCAGAAGGGGTGCACTTAAGTGTGAATCAATATCGCATTCTATAAAATATTTCGAACGTAACTAAAATATCCGTCATATTAATAAAACCAATGAAATCAATTGTAAAATATCTTTATTTTATAAGGATGACTCCGGTGGTTTAATATAAATCACTGGGAAAATTATGTAATATATATATATATATATATATATATATATATATAAAGCTGTGTGTGTGTGTGTGTCTGGTCACGAAGAGGCTTCTATGTAGTTAACTATTTAAAAAAAACTGATTACATATGATGATAGATGTATCGAGAATCAGGAATGGGTATGCTTGATCTGGCAGAACGGTGGTTCATTAAAATTGTGGGGTCTGCGTTCACAAACTATGGAAATAAAAAAAAAACTTTTTTTAATAGTTTACAAGGGTTTTTTTTTATATAGATGTACATAAGAATACTTTGATAAGTATGTTTTAACTTAACTAGGGATGGTATAATGAAATTGCGGGGTCTGCGTTCGCGCCTGGCCCCCATAGAATAGAAATAGGCACAAACTTTAATAAAGACTTTTCATATCTATATCACATGGGCATTATATATATATATATATATATATATATATATATATATAAACATGTAAAAACTCATCACATGGGCATTTACATATATCATAGTTTATATATATATATATAAATATATATATATATATATATATATATATATATATATATATATATATATATATATATATATATATATATTGTTGTGTATGTATCAATAACAACACGAACGCAGAAAGTAAAGGTAAAACAAATACATTAAGACGAAAATATAATACATATTTACAAAGGTGCAGTTCTACTGCAGTTTGAAGATTGTCCAGCAGAGGGCGTGTTAAAGTCATTCATGGAGCAACCGGCACATGCGTCTTGCCTATCCGGCGTTCGAACATAGCTGCCCGGTCTTGTTGACTTGATACCTTTATCTATATCTTATTCACCCGCGTATGCTAATGAGTGGGCGTCTCCACAACATATATATATGAATTATGATATACATAAATGGCCATGTGATGAGATTTTAGATCCTTATATATATATATATATATATATATATATATATATATATATATATATATATATATATATATATATATATCGGAATGAAATAATGTATATATGCAAGGATCTCTCTTAAATAGGCATAACAAATCAAAGATACATGTATATCACACTATTCAATTAGTATATTAGTTATTAAATTAGTTTTACATCTATTTTCTGGAATGACGGAAATTTACCAAACAACTCATCAAAGACAGAATTATGTTTCTCGGATAAAAGATTTTGTGATCTTTAACTGTGTGTTTTTTTTTAATCATGATTACTTAATGTGCATAAACAAAGCAAAAACAAGCTAAGATCGCATGCTTTCTACATCGTAGGTAGCCATTTTTGGTTCATATGCGTATATATATATATATATATATATATATATATATATATATATGCGTGTGTGTGTGTGTGTGTGTTTGTATTATTATAGTAAATAATTATATCACCCCTTTAAGAAACTCGTTTCTTATCTTTGGCCAATTTACAGTTGAATTAAAATCAGTCATGTTAGCTCGAATTCGCAGATCATGATATTATATGAGGACTTTGCAAATTGTTTAGTTGAGTATTCTGCCGAAAAAATACATTTCATTGTAAATTTTAATTCACAGTTGTAATTTCTCCTATTTTCTATTAAAACAAGCTGTATTCTCGATTGCATTTGTATGGAGCGTTTTTAGTTGACTGATATATATATATATATATATATATATATATATATATATATATATATATATATATATATACTGCTATTTATAATAGATTAAAATTTACTCTTGCTTGTATGAGACTCATTCGCATTGCCTTCATTGTTTCCTTTACACACCCACACACACATGCAAACACATAACCACCCACCCATATGTATATATATATATATATATATATATATATATATATATATATATATCATATGGAAAAAAGTAAAGGACAAGAAATTCAACCTGGAAAAGTAAAGAACAAGATATACTAGTAAAGTAAAAAATAAGAATTTTTTAGACTTAAAATATTGCAGCTAAAAATAAAATTTGAATATTGATGAATATTTTATTTATTATTTGCATATGTTGTTGTTTATTGTTGAGTTAGAAAGGGTGTCAGTCGCTGGATTGAACTTATTTCCCCCTATTATTTGCATATATTTATGCAGTGAAAATTGTTTCAATAAAATTAATTCATTAGTTAGTTAGTTAGTAGATGGAATTAATAATTTTATAATTTACATAAAAATGAATTAAATGATCCTAATTATGATATAATAAAATTATTAATTATTTTTAGCTGCAATATTTTAAGTCTAAAAAATTCTTATTTTTTACTTTACTAGAATATCTTGTTCTTTACTTTTCCAGGTTGAATTTCTTGTCCTTTACTTTTCCAGGTTTAATAAAATCTTAAGAATATTACTTTTCATGCGCGCATTTTTCCATATAATCCATGATTTTTCCAGGCATTGCTATTGTATTAATATATACATTTATAATATTTATTAATGATTGTCAAAAAAAATTTGCTCTCAAACACACATTTATGCAATATTTATCATTCAATCACAGTAGTTCCGAGCCAGGGTCTCTACCGAGACTGAGGTTCATGAATTCGTGATCTGTATAGAGCGTAAACTAACAAAAAAGAAGATGGCACTCGGTGTCTTTTTATATATCGTTGGAGCTTTTGACAACATACCCTTCAGTAGTATGTTCAAGTCGCTACGAGAACTCAATGTA
>NC_136519.1:65847379-65882379 GCF_053919585.1 Euprymna scolopes
GAACAGGCACGACGTTGGCTTTTTCTTATTAAACGAAACCTAATCCCCGTTGCATAAATTTTATTTTTTTTTAAATTATACGTGCATTTTGCATATGTATTTATTCTGTTTAATTGCTAGACAAATGTATAAACAAAAAATAAAATGAAATAAATAAGCGGTACACCAACCACAATTTTCTCAAAGGAAGGTCAGTTTCGTTAAAACAAAAAGCCAATTATATCCGCGTTGCATAATTTTGATTTTTAACGCTAGATAAATGCATAGAATTTTTTAAAAAAATAAACTTTATTCAATTTTGTTCTGTAGTAAAACCAATGCAGCGGTACGACACACAGTAATTTATCAAAACATATTTTTGTTTTACAATCGAAAACATTGACTTCAGTTCCGATAAAAATTAAAACGGCTTATTTCTCTTTGTCTCTCTCACTCTCAGTCTTTATATCTCTCTATCTGCAACTTTCTCTTTCTCTGAGTGACTATAAACAGGTGTTGTATTGCGTAGGTGGTCATGATGTGTCGTGAACGATGTATGTCTTCTTAGTGTAATCACAAATAAACCATATAAATTCAGAAATTTTTAGCGGCACAGATCCGTGAATAATTAATAAAACGCAAAGTTTATGTGCACATACCGAAAATGGCGGCATCTTTAATAGTTAATACTGTTCGTTTATTTGGTGAAATAATCTAATGTTTATCTTGTAGAATGAATCCTTTTCGTCCAATCAGCGGCGCAAGATATTTAAAAGGGAGAAATCATTATTTCTTTACGATGTAAGTGGTTAGAGTGTGCGTTTGTGTAGGAGGAAATCTTTTGTAATTTAATGACGATTACAACTCACGAATAGTAGGAAAATGTATCAAAGAACGCAATATAGAATGGTGCCGTAAGAGTGGTCGATAAAGTAAGGATGAAATTTTAGCTACTGCCTCTTTAAGTAAGGACGATGATGGTCATGGTGCTCCTCAGACTATATGTAATATTTTCATATTATAAATAAGTGTGTGTGTAATAGTAGTCTGCAGCTTGATAATATAAATGACTATGACTTAAACATAGTATTTTTGTGTGTAATCTGTTGTTGCCAACCTCAGGTAGTTTCGTCCAGAGGGTGAAATTGCACCTCATGTATATAATAATAATAATAATAATAATAATAATAATAATAATAATCTTCTGTGTATGCCTTATATGTATGTGTGATAGTGCACGATACCTCATGCATATATGAGAGCCAAACACTATACCTGCGTCAGAACCACAGGTTAAATAATTATGGGCTCGGTGTTGCCACAAACACCAAAATATGAAAAATGTCAGGTACAAATAATTCAAACCATGGGACCCAGAAGAAAGATCTGGATGTCATGATCGACAGGTGCTCCTTCTGTAGCCAGCATGGGAGGCCCCGTCGTCATCCTGCGAATGTTGGCCGACTTCTTAATTTCAGAAACTCAAATAACATGGACGTTGAAGAGGTAAGCATAACCTCTAATTTCAGGGAACAAAATGATACTGAACAAACACAACACATCCGTGAGAATCATCAAAATGGAAAAATCCGAAGAAAGAAGAATAGACTAGTAATGGAATGATATTATAAAAGTCATCCTGAATATATATATATATATATATATATATATATATGGAGGTTATCGGAAAAGAATGAAAGAACTATGGGGCGTCTCCAGTGACCACCAAGCGACAAAACAAATAATTACGGACCAAGCAAGACTGATACTCAAGAAAGGATGGCTCTCTAAACTAGAGCTAGCAGAAATACAGCGAAAAATAAACAAGGAAACTGAACAAGAAACATCCCCCTAATGGAACTGCTCGAAGAAAAAACCCACAAGTTGAAACCTCACAAGTAAAAACACCAAAGGCCCAGGACCTACGAGACCAAAGACTAGAAATGTTGAAACCGAGAACAATGAAACAGAACTAACAGAGAATGAAGCATATGAAATAAGCAAAATAATACAGTTCATGAACGAGAAAAAACAAAACTCCCATCGTTAAAGAACCAAGAGCAGAAGAAATTAAAAACAGAAACAAAGCAGGTTAACAAGCTCCTCCCACACATTCCAACAAACACAATCACAGACTTAAACAACATCATTTACGCAGGCGCCAAAATATTAAGTATGCATCTCACATCAGAAAAACAACCGGGAACAAGCGGACCAACAAAACCTGGATGTGAAATAAGACTAGAAACCCAAATACACAAACATAAAAAAAGAAACCAACATGATCAACAGGAAAAAAAGGAATATTGGAAATATACTGGCAAGGAGAGGCTAAACAAGAAACATGGATAACTGGACCAAAAAATAAAAGCAAAAGAAGCGAGCTTCAGACGATATAGATATAAATATGAACAACGCAAACAAAACAAAACATTTGAAACCAACGAACGCCAATTCTACCAAAATGTGAACGGAAGAAAAACAAAAACAGAACAACCAAAGCCGACGGACAAAAAACTCTACTGGAGTAACAGATGGGAAGAGCAACGAGAACACAATAGAAATGACGAGTGGCTGAAAGACATGAAAGAAGAGTTACAACAAATCGAAGAAGGAACAGTGAATAAAATCAGCAAGGAAACCCTAAAGAAAACCATAGGAAAAATGGCAAACTGGAGAGCACCAGGACACGACGGGATACATGCATACTGGTTCAAAAAATTCACAACCTTACACGAAAGGCTTGTCTGAGAAGATTATACAGGAAGCAAACGTGCCAGACTGGATGAAAAAAGGTAGAACCACACTGCTTCAGAAGGACACGGAGAAAGGATCCATCCACAGCAATTATAGGTCAATCACCTGCCTACCAACCATGGGGAAGATACTGACAGCACAACTGAGGGAACAAATCTACCACTCACTGAGTAACCGTGGAGTCATCCCCGAGGAACAGAAAGGATGCCAAAAAGGGAAACGAGGAACACATGATCTGTTATATGTTGATCAAAAGATCCTAAAGGAGGTAAAAAGGATGAGGAAAAATTTAGCCATGGCATGGATCGACTACAAAAAAGCGTACGACAGGATCCCCCAAGCATGGATAATAGAATGCCTAAAAATGTATAAAATACCTAGCGGGATCACCAATGTAATAGAAAATGCAATGAAAACATGGAGACAGGAACTGACAGCAGATGGACAACACATAACATAAATTAACATACAAAGGGCCATTTTCCAAGGAGACTCATTATCACTATTACTGTTCATCATAGCGATTATGTCCTTGAATATTATTCTGAGAAAGTGCCAAGCCGGATACAAGTTCCCCAATACAGAGGAAACATGAACAACCTGATGTACATGAACGATCTTAAACTTTTTGCCAGGACCGAAAAGGAGCTAGAGACACTAATTAACACTACCAGGATCATTAGCCAAGATATCCAAATGGAATTTAGAATGGAAAAGTGTGCACTACTTGTTATAAAAAAGGGAAAACTGGAAACGACAGAAGTCATGGAACTACCCAACCAAACACAAATGAGGGCACTAGGGGAACAAGACAACCATAAATACTTGGGAATTCTGGAAGCGGATAACATTAAAACAACAGAAATGAAAGAGAAAATTGGAAGTGGGATACCTCAGGAGAACAAAAAAACTTTTGGAAACTAAATTATATAGCAGAAACCTAATAAAAGTTATAAATGCATGGACAGTGTCACTAGTGAGGTACTCTGGACAGTTTATAGGATAGACAAACTGAGACAGCTCGACCAGAAAACCAGGAAACTCATGACCATGCATAATGCACTGCACCAAAACGATGATATTGAGAGACTCTACGTGAAAAGGAAAGACATCGGAAGAGGACTGATCTCTATAGAAGACTGTGTGAAGGACACAAAAAAGAACTAGAAAAAATACATAATGCAAATCAGTGAAAGGATAATTATGGAAGCGAAAGATACGGAGAAAACCAACAAAACAGAAAACAGAGAGACAAATGACAAAACGAAAAAAGAGAAATGGGAAGAGAAACAACTCAACAGAAGATTCTTAAGAATAACAAAAGATGAGAATAACGAAAACACCTGGTCATGGATGCGAAAAGGACATATAAACCGAGAAATTGAATCTCTAATAACCGCATCACATGATAACTCGAGAAGAACCAACCATATCAAAGCAAGGATCGATAAAACACAAGAAAACAACAAATGCAGACTCTTTGGACAAAGAGACGAAACGAGAAACCATATAGTAAGTGAATGCAGCAAACTTGCCTAAACGGAATACAAAAACAGGCATGACCATGCAGGGAGGGCAGTGCACTGCGAATTGTGCAAACGACTGCATATTGAGCACACATACAAATGGTACAATCATAAACCGGCAACAGCACTCGAAAACGAGAACCGCAAAATCCTATGGGATATGGATATACAGACGGGCAATCCCATCCAAGCAAGAAGACCTGATGTCGTAATAATTAACAAGACAGAGAAACCCTGTCAAATCGTAGACTTTGCTGTCCCAGCTGACGTAGGGTGAGTGTGAAAGAAAAAGACAAATAAGCAAATACACAGAACTAGCCAGAGAGTTAAAAGGGATTTGGATGATGAAGAAAATCAAAATAGTATCGATAATAGTAGGACCACTAGGAATAATCCCCCCAAAAAACTGGAAATAAGAATGGTAGAAATTGGAATCAAAGGAATAGCTCCAAAAATACAACGCCTAACGATAATGAAAACGGCTGAAATATTAAGGAAAACCCTTGACTGCGGAGAATAACACAAGACAATATAACGAAAAAGCGTTACAGTAAATGAAGACCACCGAAGCTGAAGATATACATGTTCTACACATCCCTTCATGCATCTCTCCATTGTTTCACCCCCGCCCCCCAAAAAAAAGTGATAACAAAGAACCGAGAAGGGTCAAGGAGGATGGAAATACCGAGGAGGGAGCACTGGTCAGACCTCCGCTGCACAAGTGCGAAGAGAACTGGGATCTCGGAGAGGCTTCGTGCCACTCAAATTCTAGTATAAACCAATGGCCACTGCCAGCGAGAAATCAATGGTAAGAGTCTGTTGCGATAATGCAAATTGATTTGCAAATGCTATCGAAGGAGGAGGAGAGAGAGCTTGACGTCTGGGGAGACTTGTTGTCACTCAGCTTCCAGAGAACACCACAGGTCTCCAATCAGATCGTTTGCTGACTCGTGTGAAAGCTCCATGTGAGCCAATAATGATGTTATATCTTTACTTTAAATAGGAATACAGCAATAAACACGGGGTTATGGGTGAAAGACAAAGAGGGTTATTTACATGGGAATACATGTGACATAAGAGTTACTCGACATATTTTCTTATTCTCTTCCTGTCTTTTTCCTTCTGCCTAAGTCACATGAAGAGGGCCAATATATCCATAGTTCATTTCATCTATGAAAGGATGTTAGGTTATTCCGTTACATTACCTTCCTCCCAGGCTAAATTCGTCCATAGAATTTTGCTTCTACCGTTTTTTTCTTTTTAGACTTTGTCCAAAATATTCAGTTCTTTTTCTTTTCCTTTCACTTTTCCTCACCATTTGTGTTTGCCGGTTTTTACTTTTGGAGAGTGACTGGATTTCTGAGTTACTGATACTTCCTTGTTTGGAGGTTGTATATGGAAAGTGTCATATAAAACTTCCATTGGTAACTCTTGGTTTCTGACTATTTCTACGTATCGGGGTCTAAGTTGGTTAATATATTTTTTGTGAAAGAAAATCTGCCCTTTTATAATGTAAACCATTCTCCCAATTTTTCTTGAGATTATGTCTTCTTCCCAAAAACTCTTGTCTGTACGATAATTTTTGAAGGAAACTTTATCCTTGATACATTTTTTACTTTTTCTCTTGGGGTTAACCGGTGGAACACCGAACGCACCTTCCTGGCAAACATAATTTCAGATGGGGATAATTTAACATTTGTATTTGGAGTCGGTGTTATCCTGTATATTGCTAAGAATTTGTTATACTTTTTTTCTCCCGTGAAGATGTTATTATTTTTAAAGCTCGTTTAAAAGTATCGACAAATCTCTCCGCTTGTCCGTTTGATCGAGGGTTAAAAGTTGGTGTTGTAATATGTTCACTGGCCTGTGTCTCACAGTAGTGCTTGAATTCCTGACCTATGAACATAGTGCCATTATCACTAACAATTTTTTTCGGAACACAGCACCGGCTAAATAGCTCGTCCAGCGGTTTTATTGTGTTTGCCGCTGTAGGGTGTTTGTATTTAAAAATTTCTGGCCATTTTGACATATTATCTACGATTACTAGGTAATAATATCCCTTCAGAGGTCCCGCGTAATCGATATGGATGTGTGCCCAGGGTACATCTGTTTTAGGCCAAGGATTCGTCCGTATGGGGGAGATCGCGCGGTTAGTTGGCAATCTTTACATAATTTCAGCATTTGCTCAATATCCAGATCTATTCTAGGTTAGTATGTGAATCCTCTCATTAGGGCCTTCATTCTGAAAATTCCAGAATGTCCCATGTGGATATCTTTTAGGATTTTCTTTTGTAATACTTGCGGTATTACCACTCTGTCTGCGTACATCAGAGTTTCATCACACATAGAAAATGGAAACACTTCTAATCCTTTTCTATTCTTTTCGTCTTGCCCCACTTGTTTTTTTATCTTGTTAATACATTTATCTGATTTCGATGCTTTTTTTATTTCCTCAAGTATAACAGGAAGATCCCTATCTGTACTTATTAATATATCTGTTATTTCATTTTCATCTTTTAGTGCTCCTATAACAGTTTCTTCAAATTCACTATTACTGGTAATCTATTTGTCGTATGAGTAGGAATCCCTTTTTTAACCAAAAATCGATAGTAATGGTTTATGGTCCGTCTCCAAATCGAAAGATCTTTCATAAATGAAGCTATGGAACTTTCTCATGGCATACACAATGGCAATACCCTCTTTTTCGATCTGATAGTACTTTCTTTCAGAGGGTAATAACACTCTCGAGGCGTGAGAAATTGGTTTAGCATGTACATCTTCTATTCTGTGTAGAAACACCACTCCTAGACCGTATTCGCTCGCATTTGCCGCTACAATTAAACCCCTTCTCGGATCGTAATGTGCTATCGCTCGATCTAATAACAAAAATCTTTTAATTTTTTGGAATGCTTCCTCACATATTTTTGTCTAGAGCCATTTTTTTTATTATTCTTCAATAATTCATTTAATGGTGCTCTTAGTTCGTGCATATTTCGAATATAGAATTATAGTAGTTTGTTAGACCAAAGAATGACTGTAACTTCACTACATTGTCTGGTGTAGGCATGTCTCTAATTTATTCTGTCCTATTTGGGTTAGGTCTTCTACCTTTCCAATCAATTATTCGTCCCAAATATTCAATCTTGTCCATACCAAAATTACATTTTCGAGAATCACTTTAAATACGTAGTCTTCTATTTTCTTGAATGCCGTACGAATATAGTTTTTATGTTCGTCAACATTTTTGCTTCTTATCAAAATGTGCTCCAAATAAGTCATCGCAAAATTCAAGCCTGATAGCATGGCATCCACAATTTGTTGGAATAAATTTGGTGCTACTTTCAACCAAAAAGGCAAACGTTTTAGGGGAAATAATCTTTTATTATTATTCATTGTCAGGTATTTAGAACAATATTCGTGGATTTTACGTGCAAATATGCTTCTCATAAGTCAATCTTTGTGAGAATTTTTCCTCCATTTATCTTAGAAAATATTTCCTCAGGGGTAGGAGTTGATAGTTATGATCCATTCAGTCCCGTCGGAAAATCCCCACATACCCTGATTGTTTTATTTTTTCTTTTTCACATAAACTGTGGATGATGCCCATTCAGAGTAGTCCACTTTTTTTATTACTCCGATTTCTTTGAGTCTGTCTAATTCTTTCTCGATTGTTTCTTATGCCGAACGCGAGACTTTCCTTTTGGGTTTAAACACCGCTTTCGCTTCATCGTTCAGTTCAAATTTCACTTCCGTTTTAGTGCAGCAACCCAGACCTTCAGAAAAATACATTTTTAAATCCTTCTTCAAATCCCCAACAAACCTTCCTGGCAGTTTGGGATTTTCAGATCCTGTAAAATTTACTCTTTTGCAAAATGAGTTTATTGGTTTCTCCAATAAATTGAAAACTATCATCAAATCTACACCGAATAGTTAGAATTTTTCCGGGTATCACATACCTTTTAGTTTTAACCGTATCTTCATTCAGCGTCACATTAGCATAAACTTCACCCTTAAATTTTAATTTATTTTCAGACATTCCTCTGGCATTTTTTTTTTTTTTTTTGTATTTTGCAGCTTTGGAGAACCAGTTCTTTCCATGTTGTTTTATCAATTAAGGATATGTCACTTCCAGTATCCAAAAGACTGTTTACTTTCCGGCCATTAATTCTAACTTCAATATATTTCCTTTTACCATACATGGACTCTTATTTGAATCAATAATCTTTATTTCAGGTTTACAGTATTTCTTTTTTTTTGCATACTGTGGACTTGTATCATTTACTCTCGCACTTATAGCATATTTTGTTTTTGAAGTAGCACGCATTTGTGAAGTGATTCTTTCCTCTACACGTCTTACAGTATGTTTTTACATAGTGGTCACCTTGCTTTACCTCTTGTATTTTGTCAACATTTTTCTCTTCGATACTAGTAGTATCCTGTTTATCATTTAACAGTTTCTGGTATTCCTCAGTAACTTTTTGTAAGGTTATTTCTTTGTTCATAATGGATAATATCATAGAACGAATCTCTTTACCCTTCGAGGATGTTAACCCTTTCACGAATATCAAGCATTTAAACATGCCCTCTTTTAGGTGTTTCAACTTAAATTACTCGCATTGAGCATTACTCTCACAGCATAGGTGATAAAGACTTCATCGTCTTGTTTCCAAATATTTAAACACCTACAACGAGTATAAAATAAGATATCCCGCTCCTCGAAAATGTTCGATAAAATTTCTATAGTCTCTTTAAAAGAAATATCTTCAGGTTACATTGGGAGTATAAAATTGGTATACTTGGTATTTTCACGAGAACCCAGATTTTGCAACAGTAAAATACTTTTTCTTCATGCGTCCAGGCTTGACATCGTTTGGAAAAAATATTTTCGTATCTACGATAATACGCTGGAAACGTTAAGCCATTACTTGGTTCATATAAAAATTCTGTCAGCGAATTTGCAATTCCTTCCGGAGTGAACCGACCATCCTTTTTCTTCTTGTTTCATTAATATTGTTTTTAATACTTATTTTTTTTAAACTGTTCTTTATTTGTAAAAATTCCATCTGGCAATGTTGGGTCGCCAGTGCGAACGGCATAGTTTTGTAAACTCAGTTAATTGTTCCATGTTGAAGATTTTTTTCTTTTTTTTTAAACAAAGTAATAAAACAAAAGGTTAACAGTAACTGCACAAATCATTAAATAAGTTCACTGAATAGTTTTTTTTTAACAGCAAAAAGAACAAACCTATTCTTTTGTAGACAAAGTTTTTGGAGGGGATTGCACACACAAAATTGACACCGAACCAACAGTTTCTTTCCGCCGTATTCTTTTCTTCTTATGAAACAAAAGAAATTTGAAATCAACAACTTTCTTCCGTTCCAAGAAAAATTGTTCTTTATGCATAAAAAATAAATTTGAAATAAACAAAGTTTTTCCCCGGAAAATTGTTATTTCAGTGCTTCGTGCAATGTCAATTTCTCTTTTTTTTCAGCAGGACTGTAACAGACTGAATTAAAAAAAAAACTTACTTTTTGTGTGTGTCTTAGCTTTTTTTCAGTAATTGATTTTTCCGCGCAGTTTTTTTTTCATTCGTTGTCCAATATCTTTTTGGCTTAATGTTTCTTTTTTGTGAATTCGAATCCTGTCGCCATTTGTTATATCCTTACCTAAATAAGAATACAGCAAAAACATGGGGTTATGGGTGAAAAACAAAGGAGTTTATTTACAAGGGAATACAAGCGACATAAGTGTTATTCGACATATTTTCTTATTCTCTTCCTGTCTTTTTTTTTCTTCTGCCTAATAATATTGATGGCTAATAAGTATTGATGGATAGCACAGGATTTTTTTGCTTAATAAATATTTTTTTTAGTAATTTTTCAATTTTTCGAATTGCCGTTCGTATTTCTCGCTGGAATCTGTGCAAGAAATTCTATCGTCGTCTTAGCCCAGCTTTATCTTGTTTTGGTTGTATTTTCGACTGAATTTCATCAGTCGTTTTCAGGCAGTTTTTCATTACTATTCGTTTAAAATTTGGATGATTTTATATGTTTTGTTTAAAATTATATTTAAATTTCTTAAACTAGTGAAGCGTCGCGTGTGTAAAAAAATATGTGGCTAAAATAAATGATGAAATATAACTTTTATATGAAAATATTATTACATTAAACAACGAAGAAAAAAATCACTACGAACCCAGGAATAAAATACATACTCCAAGCCGAATCTCTAAAAACAGCTTCGATAAAAAACAGAAGATCTGATACAATCATAATTAATAATATGAAAAAAGCAGCTAATTAACTTAAAGTCATTAAATATTATCGTTAGAAAAAGTGACATAGCTTACATATGTGTAATACGTAACAAATATGAACATTTTCAAAAACTAGAAATAATTTAGATGATAGTAAAAAATTAAAAAAAAACACTGAGCAGACACACTATAAATCAACTAAAAACTCGAGTCAATAAACACATAACTGTGAACACCGCTATAATAGGAAATCAAAAACTACTTAAAATAATTGGTGATTATAAACCCGGATATCTATATGGTAATGTAAAAACCCATAAACCCAACACTTCCCTTCACCCTATTATTTCACAAATAACAATACTTATCTATGAATTCACCAAAGCAATTAATGACTCATAACTCCCTTCTTACAAAGCAAACACAGAAAAAATCTACCGAGGAACTCATACAAAGTCTCCAAACAACAAAACTTAATAACAAAATCACTATCTCACTAGACGTAGAAAGCCTCTTTGCCAACGTCCAAGTTCCCAAAACTATTGATATCATGGACAAGATATACAATAGTCCTTCTTTCCCTTCACTGAAAATCAACCCTATAATCCTTTAAAAAAGTATTACTAATATGTACAACAGAGGTCTCCTTTTATGATCATAAAGGCAAAATTTACACACAAATCGATTGGATAGCATTCGGGTCCGTATGGGGACCTACCTTTAGCAACTTTTGTATGCCCATTGGAAAGTAAAATATTTTATACTATTAAAACACCGTCTATTTACGTTAGGTACGTCGACCTTATTTTTATTCTTGCTGACAATAATAGCGAAATAGAGAAACTAAATGATCGTTTTCAAATAAACTCCGTGCTACACTTCACTAAATTCAAAGAATAGTATTCCATTTCTCGACGTTCTCACAGAGTCCAACAAAGATGCGTTCATTACTTTTTCGTATAAAAGTTTATTGCTACCAATTTTTGTATCTTAAACTTCAAATGTTAATGTCCATACCAATACAAGTCCGCAATCATAACAAAAAAACTTATGAATCGAACCAAATTGATCTCCTCAAACAAAAAAATATTCTACGGCGAATTAAAGAATATCAAACAGGTCTTGTTTAATAACCAAGTCCCCAATTTCTTAACAGATAATCAATCTAAATTAACAATTAGAAACAAATAATAACTAAGTTGACAATCTCATCAATATATGATATCGGAAGCAGCTACACCCCTACTTTAAATCAGATGAAAAGGTCTTAAGAAATACAATACATTCATATTCAATCAATAATAATAAGATCCGATTTATCATCTACTAAACGCAATTAATAACTGCTACTCTTATAATTAAAAACAACAGTTCGCGGATAACAAAACCAGTCGATGTATCGACCAATTCAAATGCCCCTTGGAAGAATGCATCTCCAACGCCAAAAGCTACATTGGTCGGTCGTAGAAATTACCAGGTTAGTATGTGGAAGTGCATAATTTTACTGGGAGAGATGCACCACAAGTCTTCGTTAAGGCATACATCTAGGAAGAAAATCGGATATAAAACATATCGTCTACTGTATATTCTATCCTGTTGCAGTCATCTGCAATGACAAATCATGCCAACAATACAAAAAGTGTGTTGGTACTATCCAACGCCTCCGATTACAAATAAATAATGTTTGTGGATTTCCGAGGAACTTAGTTGTTGGGGGAGACGCTCTTACTTCGAAATCGACAGGAAAGTCTATCACACACACACACACACACACACACACACACATATATATAGTCTGTTTATACTACAAACATTACTGGTTGCATGTTTGCTGCCAGAGAATTATAAAAATGCACAATAACAAAATATTAAGATGACAATCGAAATATATTGGTTGGTTGTTTTTGTTTTACGGTATATCAACCTTTTTCAGGTTATTTAATGCCGAATCTAGTTATTTTGAGCAACGATTTTTTAATGGAGTATATTTCTTTTAAGTCAGATTCTATTTAACCCACTGTTGGGACCCTAAGAGGTACTTCCACTCCGGGTCAGAGTGGACCTGGGAGCAATGGCAATTAAAGGGTGGCTCCACACTCTCCAAGGCCCGCAAGGTGGGGCCTCACCATCGGGTATAGTTTTAGGTCATATCCAGGACCCGGACTAATATTGAATGATAATGATGAGAGAAAGAGCTGTAACTGTATAAAACCTACAAAACTATAATTGCCTCACATCTTCGTATACCAGGCTCAAAAATGCGCCCTAGAAATATGTAGCATAAAAAAAGCAGATTTTATGGTCACATACACTCAATGAACAATAAAACATATGCTATTGGTACCTTACTACTGGGGTCTAATTAAGGCGAACAAAAAAACTTTAATCGAATGGAAACTTTTAGACAGCCTAAAACACGTAATTTACTATGTTTAGCAGAGAAATATGAGATTCTTAGGTTTAAAGACCGAGAAAAATTATTAAATGTAAATTTTGAATCGGCTATAAGCTGCAAGCACTTTGGTAACTCTGCTTTGAATAAAGTGTAAAAGATGAATAGCGGCCATCCACAGTAGAAATCGTAAAATCATTACTCCTCACACCCAATATCTTAATTAATTAACAAATGAACTAAGGAAATTGAAAACTAAGTAGTCCGGATACACCACTAATTGATACTCACTATAACCCAATACCCTCCTAATTAATAAAGACACTCACCTAATCATTAAATAAGACACTAACATAAATCAACTTGGTTTATTTCAAGGTAAGAACAATCCCTGATTACCTTCCAGCTTGAGCTCCAACGTCTGCAAACTCACACCAAAATAACCGAGCAGCAATACATTTTGCCAACAATTATATTAAGGTGTGTTCACCTTATATCTTTAATAATTAAGCATTTGAAAACGTTTACATTAAATAGTGCAGGAGCCATGCATGTCCATAATTGAAATGTGTACAGGAATTGTTATAAAAATAAGAGTACATTATGAAACCGACCACACAAGTTACCCGAAATGATAACTCAACATTTTAACCAGTGAAATGATAACTTTACACTCTACAAGTGAAATAAATGAACTGAACACTCCACAAAGATGAATAAATATATTCTATTTATGCACCAATTTACAAGTGGATAGTCTAAAGATTCAATCCTTCGAACTAAGCACATTAACCTGACAAATATATACATATTTTAGCATAAAAGACATAGTAACTGCCCAATAAAAATAACAACCATCGAAAATTTATATATATATATATATATATATATATATATATATATATATATATATATATATATATATATATACTTGTTCGAGGATAGGCACCCTAAACATCACTTTATATGGAAAAATATAACTACCAATACGCCAAATTTATTTAATTACCATTATCTATATTTACTTAAATTAACTACTAACTTAACCATATATCTTATATATAAAAACAAAAAAATAAAAAGAAACCCGAAACTAAAAACAAATGAAAGAATGAAAATTTGCGAAAAATAAAACATTGAAAAAAAAAAAAAAGAAATTAATAGGAAGTCTCCAATAGTAAAGAAAGGACAATCAAAGTTACCTACCATATAGATAGTAGCGACTCTAGGAATATAACATTACTGTATATTAAAGCAAGAAAAGTAGTAGCCAGTAACTCCCTACTGTCAACAGCGTAACCGTGTAAAAAGGCACTATTCTCAGCAATTCTTTTCTCTGAAAAATAGAAAACTATAAACAAATTAGCGAATAAAAAATAAAAGAAAACGAAAGATAAAAATGAGAGATAAAAAAAAAATACCTATAAAATAAATGTAATACTTGTCCAAAAGAAATGAAAGTCAGCAACAATTACAGATATACAACCATAAAAAAGTACCTAAGGATCAGGAAATTTTAAATCAAGGGCAATTAATAAACATCGGACTAAAAGAATCACGTAACACCTCTTTACTAATGGCGGCTTAAACATGTGAAACAGCATCCCCCCTTCTCCACTACACCACCAAAAGCCTTACTGCTCACATTAACAAAGCATACAATACTGTTTTTCTCAGTATGTAGAAAGAACCCAGTTATCTTATAAAAATCAATGGGATCTTGTCCCCCGTTTTAATATCTATTAATCACACGAGTTCATTGGATTTACATCTAGGAAATCCAACTATACCACCGGTATATATATATATATATATATATATATATATATATATATATATATATATATATATATATATATATATATATATATATATATTATATATATATATATATAATTACATAAAATTTTTCTGTTTTATCTGTATTGTATCGTTGTATTTATTTAATGGATAAATTTTAAAAGCTAAACACAACGATTATTTTAAACAAAACAAGTTTCTTTGCTTATCTATATAATACTAAAACTCTGTCGTTCTTGATTGTTTGCTTGTTTGCTTGCGCACTATCCTCCTACTACTACTACTAGTATGGCTCCTCTTCTTGCTACTTCTATTACTTTTCCTCTTTACAACTACTACTACGCCTCCTTTTCCTCCTCTTACTACTACTACTACTACGTCTCCTCTTCCTTATCCTACTATTACTACTACTGGTTGACATGTATGTTCCCTACTACTACTCTACTACTTCTCCTACTACTACTGAAGAAGATGTTTTTCAAAAATACACAATTATAAACAGAATGACTCAGAGAAATCTATATTCTTTTTTTTATTTTGATATACTTTCATAGAAATGTTTCTGTTATGTCACAAAAAAACTATTTTCCTTACGTCACAAGTGTCATGCTCATACATTAATTCCATAGCTAATATAACACACTGACCCCTTAGGGGATATTTTGTCACTATTCTGTATTACAACTATACTGTCGCAATTTTCTCACAAATAAATCGATTTGACCTGTTGGCAACGTTTTTTTTTCTGTGTACGTTTTCAGTGGCCTAATTTTTTTTTGCGTTTTAAATTATCCAAATAAACAATTGTTAATACTTTCTGAATTTTTTACATCGTTCATTTCCGTATTACGTTTAAATTATTTTAACGCAATTTTCCTACAAATAAATCTACTATTTTACAATGCATTGTTTTACTGTGTATGTTTTCAGCGACACATTTTATTTTTCACATTTAAATTAAAAGATATTTCAAAATTTGAACTTAACTTTAAGTATTATGGTATCTGTTCAGTGCACATTTACTTATATGTATAGCAGACCACTTATAATTCTATGGCTGTAACTTGTTTTTCAAGAATAAACAATTATAAACAGAACCACTCATAGAAATCTATCTATATTCTTTTTTTTATTTTAATATACTTTCATATAAATGTTTCTGTTACGTCACAAAAAACTATTTTCTTTACGTCAAAAGTGTCAGGCTCATACATTAATTCCATAGTTAATATATACTGACCCAACAGGTCATGGGTAGTCTAGTATCAAATATATTTCGATGTTATCCTTCTCACTGAAGAGTCTTTTTTCTTCTTTTTATTAACTTCATAGTTGAATTCTGCGAGAAAAAAAGTAAAAATTAAAAAAAATAAATAAAAGTCATCAGCGGAGTAATTACGTTAGCCAACTGAAATAATAGAAGAAAAAATATTTTGTTATGCCTGCTCTTGGAGCGTTGTATATTAATAGGACATTGAAACTAAGAATAACATATATTAATGAATGCATCAAGAGAGTCAAAAACAATTTTTTAAATATAACATGTTTATTTGCTTATATCAGATACATTAAGAATTCTTACATAAAAAAATCGCACCGTTATCAAAACCCAAATACTTATATTTCTTTCGCCCTGGAGTAGTCTGTTTTTCCTTTTTGTCTTGACTGCATGGTGACTATTCAGTTTTTTTTTTAGTTTTTTTAAATCAGGCCGTTATCAAGACGCACCGACTTACAAACTCTCGCTTGAAGAATTTCACCTTGCAGTCAAAGAAAGGAAATGCAAAACAGAATCTTCATTGATAAGAATATATAAGATATATATCGGATATACGCAAATAAATATCTTCATTTAAACAAAAAATATGCGGTGTTCTTAGCCCTCTGAACGTATACATTTGTATACGCCATTCTTATTTCCAATGTTATATATATATATATATATATATATATATATATATATATATATATATATATATATATATATATATATATATATATTGTAACTTGGACATCAATTTTGACCCCTTTACATTTATTGTTTTGCGCTCAAATTCTAGTAAAAATATTTGACTAATGTCCAAGCAACCTACATCTTAAATTTCAAGTGTGAAAACCCAGAATTGGCGAAGGAGATTGGTAGTCTGCAAAGGTAAACTCTGTAAATTTGAGCTCTTGCTAGGGAAATTTTCGTCCCGAAACTGGTTAAAAAGCTTGCTGCATGTCTGAATCCTCTTTATGCTAAATGTCAAATATTTATACCAAAAATCGGTTAAATAGACGACAAAAGTTGTTTTTTTTAAACTTTGACCTATTGGAAGAAAAATTTCCAGCAAAAAAAAAATCACTGAAAATCTTGTCCTATGTTGGAATACACGTTATGTAAAAAATTGATTGCTGAGTACTTTCGTAGAGACCGCAGAGGTCAATTTAAAAAAAAATTGACCCCAATTATGATTCCTTAACATTTATGGTTTTTTGCTCAAATTTAATTATAAAGTAAGATTAATGTCCATGTAACCTATATCGAAAATTTCAAGTGTTTGGAACCAACATTATCAGAGGAGTTTGGCAGAGTTCTCAAAGGTCAAATCGTTGAACTTTGACCTCTTAACGGCCGAATTTCTGGCATAAAACGGATTAAAAAGATTTTCCCACGTCTCAATACTCCGTATGTCAAATCTCGAGTATCTAGACAGAGTTGTTTGGTAGAAAATTGTACACAGACACACACACACAGACACACATACATTTTCACTTTTTTAGATATATAGATATATAAAGTGGGTTGAAATATTCCAATGAAAGAAAGGTAAATATTTATATAAGAGAGGTCTCCAACAATTGTTATTTATTTTTTTTATACTTATTTTATTATTTCATATTTTTATTTTTATTTTTTTAAACTTATTTAGATCATTGTAATAATTCTTTTTAAATTATTTAAATAGTTTTTAACGCGTCTCAGACGTTCTGGTACGCGTCCTGTTAAGAAAGTATTAAAAAAGGTTAAATATTTAAAATATATTTAAAATATATAAGAACGATTCCACATGCGCAACCTCATTCGTCTTTTCGGCATCTTCTGGCAGGATCGACTCACAAACATAGTTGTCTTGTCCCAAGCTTGCATATGAATTATGTTTGCCATTCTAACTCAGAAACGTTTGCGTTGGTATGGTCATGTTTGCCGAATGGAAGCTGTGTTCAGCTAATCTCTCCAATTGTTTAACGCAACCTTCGATGATCTCTCTAGAAGTACACTTGGTGGGTGTAACCTTTGAAATGCTAGGATCAAAGGCTTTCTTCATCACATGACACATGTCCTTGGCATTTCCACTGTCCGCGGCTGTCTGAATTCCTTTGCATAATTTCACCCAGTTGTGTTTGCCGCACTTGCGAGAGATACTCCTGCCATTTTGCGATATTTGTCCGTGGGTAGTGTCTTATCGCAGGGCTGTCTTTTGTACTCCAAGAAAGCTACTCCTTTTGCAGTGATGGCAGGGTTCATTCTGCTCTTTCCCAGCCTCGAACCAGTCTTCGTTTTTCTTTGCCTATTTCCCAAAGATGGCAATGGCAAACTTATGCACAGCATCCCCGATAAAGTCCTACCGCGCCTGGACGTTGTCTCTGTAGCAATAATCCAGAACCTTGTCGATAGCCTTGGAAAAACGTTCACGGTATTCCTGCATCATCATTACTGATGTGTCAACACGGGGATAACGATTTTGCTTGGAGCGATGAATCGGCTGAGAATGAAGACACACCTTGCTGCTACTCAGAGAATGGTAATTGTAACACTCAGCACTGTGGTAATATCGTGTGAGAATCACTTGGTTAAGTATGGGTCTCCGGGTGATGATTACATCCAGCTGGTGTCAATGCTAAGATCTGGGAGGTCTTAAGAACAGTCTGTGGTGTAACGTAGTTTGGTAAGGCACAACTTTCTGTAAGAGCAGAGCTCCAGTAGCTGCCTGTCGTTCTCATTAAGCTTGCTAACACTAACTTGCCCAATGCAGTGTGGCCAAGATTGTGGTCTGCACCCACCATAGCGTTGAAGTTTCCAAGCAAGAGCACATTCTCATTTTCTAGGATTAGTTTGATCCTCGCATCAAGCTCCTCCTAGAAATCATCTTTGGCGTTGGGAGGAAGAAGAGAACGTGGAGACATAGATGCTGAAGATGTGTGTTAAGCGATGTGTATTGTGACGAGGCGCAGTGACAGGATGCGCCCAGTTCCTTGGAAAGGAGGTCCAATGACAGCAAAATTGAGTTACCCACTACAAAGGGTGTCTTCATGATTTTATCGACAGGTAAACACACACGCACATACATACATGCATACGCACATATATAAACCCACAGACAAACACACACACACATATATATATATACATATATAAAGAATAATAGAGAGAGCATTTCGACCGAATAGAACGATTAAAAAAGAAGCAAACCAAGTAATGTGTTCATCAGGGTTTCGTCTTTATTGCGAGAATTCCTTTAGATAAATGAAATTAAGAAAACAAAACACCAGTACAGATATTACATCAAAATGTATTTTTAAATATTTTTACTGGTATTTTGTTTTAGTTAATTTCATTCATCCAGAGCAAGTCTCGAAATAAAGACAAAACGTTGATGAACACATAACTTGTTTTTTTTTCCTTTTTCATCTCTCCCTCAATATATGGATTATTATATGAAATGAAGTTTGTGTTTCTGTGCATCTGTGTAGGTGTTAGTAAATTAGTTCCCTTTGGACTAAAAAAACAGGTAAATCAATTTTTATGAGATGTCACACAAAGCAAATTTATGTGTCTATTAGTGTTCTTGTATAAATTATATATCTTCGATAAGTATTGATAATCGATAATCGAATAAAGTCGATAAAAGAAGGAATCGGCGATTTTTGGCAAATTTAACATCTCACAAAGCCTTACATCACAAATGCATTTGAAAAGTTTTATAACCACAGAAACTGAAAGACGCAAAATATAAACTAAACAGTAAGTTCGTGGATATGAAAGAGGCGCGTTGAAAATGAATGTTTCAGATTGAAACACAATTAACCAATGATACTTGACTGTTTCATTTTAAACTAAAATTAAGGCCATTATCACCGCACAACGAATCTAAGACTAACAACAGTTGTTTGATATGACAACAGCATGTTCGAATGAATGTTTCTGTGTAAAGCACAACTGGAGAATGATACTTGACTTTTGGTTTTGAAACTTTATTACAATCTATTATATATAAATATTTTATAAAATCTACATTAGGTGTTCTGTAGTGCAGTTTAGACTACAATATATTGTCAACTTAGTGACTGCAGCGGGCAACTTTCTTTAAATGCATCGCTATGGATTCCCAATTAAAGCAGGCAATCAATCGATTAGATCATGGGCTATTTCATCGATTTCGATAGCAATGAAATCTTTCAACCCCGGGCGCAGTTGGGTCGCCCTACTAGTATATATATATATATATATATATATATATATATATATATATATATATATATATATATATATATACACATATATATAATTAGCGTACTCATAATACTACACTCATCTACATGATACTACGTTGCTGTAGACAGTTCGGACAATTTAAATCCCGGATCCAAGTAATCCATAACCATGAAAACAACGTAGAGTTACCTTTCGAAGTGCGATATACATACTATCACGTAGACCCGACATTGTTCGGGATTTAATGATTTTCAACGAATGTTTCACATTCTAGCATCGTTATTTTCATAGAAATCGATGAACACGTCTATTTTTCAGTAAAATAGTTTATAGTAAATATGATCAAACACTGGTATATTCACGAGCAAATAATTCCAAATTAATCAAATGTCAGAAATTGAATGAAACGTTTATATTATTTTTTTTCTTAATGGAAACCCTTAGTGAATGGGAATCGGAGAGGCTAGATTAGAGGTTTTTCATGCGACCTATAAACTAAATAAAGATAACTAATAATAATGTAATCAAAATGTAGTATTAGCAAAACTTAAGATGATTAAGAATAAAAATTTAGAAATCTGCCGTTTTCCACCTTTCATCGTGTTGTTTAAGATTAGTTATTGGAAAATAAACAAAAGGAAATACAAACTAATTTTCCAACCTGAAATCCTTCAAAGTAAGAAGCAAGAAGACAGACTTAGTTATTGTTATTTGGTTTTGAAATTGTACATCTCTCTCTCTCTCTCTCTATATATATATATATATATATATATATATATATATATATATGCATATATATATATATACGCATATATAAATAAATAAATATATATACATATATAAATATATATATATGCATATATAAATATATATATGCATATATATGCATATATAAATATATATATGCATATATAAATATATATATATATATGCATATATATGTGCAAATATATATATATATATAATATTTTTTATTTATATAGACAACTATTACATAGTCGCTTCGCTGAAACTGCTAATGTTTCGTACAATTAGTTGGCAAGTATCAAAAGTCCTCGTCAGGCGACATAATAAAGTTTATGTTCCAATAAACACATCTGGTCCTCAAATTGAAGGAATTAAATATATTCTTTATAAAAATAAAATGTTAAAATTTTGAATTTAAGCGGGAGGGGTGGTAGGGTTAGTGACATTTTAGACTCAAAACATCGAAAAGTGATAAAGGAGAAAGAGGAGAAATAAAAATGAAAAACGAAGGAAAACGCGAAAGAAAAAAACCTTAAAGAAAATGAAAGAGAAAAAAAAAAGAAATAAAATAGAGACTAGAGAAGGAAAAAAGAAGTCAGCATGATTACACTGCCAGAAGAAATGGAAGGGGGTGAAAGAATTTAAATCATCTTAGTTGGCAGTTACCATGTCAAAAACATGAGTTTTATATACCATAGAGGAAAGATATAGAAAGAAAGAGATCGGCGCAATAGATATTGTAAATATATTTTAGTCATAATGGCAATTACTGTAACAGGTGAAAAAAACTATTTGATGTTTATCATACATATCTAATAGTTGTTTATTTATTGATGTTAAACTCTAACAATTTGTTTCTTTTTAAAACTAGATATGTTTCCTGTTTTAATATGAATTATAACAGGCTAAATATTTCCGTTTTATTGTTAGGTACTTTAGGTTTCAGAACAGATATTTTTAGTAAATAACCTATTTCTGATAACGCACTTACAAAAGCAGTAATATTAGACTGATAGACGGACATACAAACATATGAATATTTATATAGATTTAAGACTGGTAGACTGATATATATATCGATAATTAGTTAGGGAATTAAAGCAAAATACTTCATTTTTCAAATAATCTTTTTTATAATTTAACTAATGATTCGTTCATTGATTCAATTACGGCGTTATCACTCCTGTCAGGTTTTACAGAATGATTCTCATTCAAATACCGAACACAAAGTACCTTTAAATGAATTTACTTAAAGAAATTAAAATTTAATTAATTATACAAAAATAACAGTGAATACCATTAAAATCTCTTTAGAATAAACAAAACTACGGTTACCAAGAAGTCATATAATTACAATGTTAATTTCCTTTCGCTGTTCTTTGTTATTTTGTAAAGTGCAGAGTTAACGCCCTTGTCTTTTCGAGTTCCGGTATTGGTCGATTCATGTGTAAGTTTGAATCCTTTTCCAACAAATCGATCATTGCTTTGTTTCAGCGAGACACGCAATGTGTGTGTCTTGGTCTGAAACGACCTAAGATGGTTAAAAGGCGCCAATTTGATTGGCAGCTGACTTCAACGCTTTCCTAAAATTGCATCCGGGTCAGATCGAAGGTGATAGGGAATCGATTTTTTGAGATTTTACAGTGTCGACTGATCAATACTAACATTTCGTTAAATACGCCAACGTAGCTCTGCGAGAGACTTCGTCCACAATATTGCACATCTATCACGTTTCAATTTGAAGTAGGAAATTTAATATAGAAATAATAAAAATTAAAAACTATTTCATCGTTTTATTATGAAATGTTACATTTTTTGTTGAAAAAAGAGGTCCCCTAAAATGAGAGAATTATCCGACTCTAAATTTATTCGGTGTTTATTAACGGATTGATGAATTTTTGTTAATTGTTCGAAATGTTTGTAAAGAATGCTGCTAATTAGTATTATTTGAAGGATTCTATTATTTCATCTCAACGTTTCGGCTGACGAGATATCAACCTTCCTTGTTTGCATCTTATTGAACACCGGGATCTACACACCATTCTGAACTGATAAAAAGATCACTCCGACAAAAATATACTCCAGTTCCACGTAATGATTTTTGAGTTCGTTTCAGTTGAAAAGATACATTTGATTTAGTCATTTTCTTTTCAGACCTTCACCACATGGAACATCTCTAGTAATTATAAAAAGAGGGGTTTATAAGGGAGATCAATTTACTTCAAAGGATTCCCTGTGGAGAAAACTAGTTGGTTTCGCCAGAGAAATAATTCCTTTTCAGATTAAACAATTGTCTTCCACGGTAGACAAAAGTCTTGTTTAAAGTTTTAACAATTTGTGGGCATGTCGATAAATAATTATTTTATTTGGAGCTTAGAACCTAGTATGTGCTTTTGTTTTATTGAGGTTTAGGACCAAGGAAACGAATTTTGTTTATGCAGGCAGAAAAGATATATCTATATAAAGTAGTAGCGTTCATGCGTGTCTGTCTGTGTGTACAAATACCCACAAACAAAGAAATAAATACATCCGTTATAGGCTATTTCTATAAAAGGAAATTGTAAATTAAATTTTATGCGTTGTTTTTATATATATGATTTTTCAAACGAAATCTCCATGACTGACCTTATTTGCATATTACATTACAGAAAATTTATTTTTAATAATTAAATATATCTTGTTTATTTTTTATTGTAACAGAATCGTTTTAATAGAATATTTAGAAACATTATTTAAAACTTATTTATCTTATTTTTAATTCAATTTATATTTGGTTTAATTTATTTTCAATGATTAATGTCGGAAAGAGTTGCGATTAAATACGGACATCTCACATTGAATTATGAGTTTTCCGGTTTTTGTTTGAAAACAGAGGCCACTTTTTTATTTGCAACTGGATTACGCAAATCACAGGTAGTTTTTTTTTTTATCGTAACAGTCTAACAGTTTTTTCTTTTATTTTTTAAGAAGTGTATTTACAATAAAATGTCATTGTGTTTTGCTATACAATTTTATGCAAGAAAATCTATCCGGCGTTAGTGGTGGTCGTAACTTTAATAGCGCAAATATTTTAAAAGGCTGCATTGCCCGAGAAAATAATATTAATATGTTTTGTACTTTTTTTTACCAAGGCATTGCCACTTATCAATGCCAAGAGGCCACTCGAGGATAAGGGTTAAAGAGTGTACAGTAGAAATTGGAAAATATAGTAACCTTTAGTAATGGATATTCGGTAAATTTGTTAATTATATGGAACGGCTCGTCAAAAACTTGTATATGTTAGACTTGCAGACAACAATATTGTAGTCAGCTGGAAAGCGGAAAAACGGAAGACAATTCCATAGGCGTTCAGGTATAAGAAAGAAGCTTTGCTCATGGGATCTACGCTTAGGTTTAGGCACAGATTAAGTGTGGGGGAAACTAGTGATAGTGTTTTCTGCTAGACGGGTGTTTCTTGTGAAAGTTTAGCGAGGGGGGCATAGAATGGAGCTCAGCAGAGCACTGGCCATGAAAATAACGATAAAGCAGAGACAAACTCGCAACATCTCTTCTGTGAGAAAGATTATTGTCCAATTTCTACTGTACACTCTTTAACCCTTATCCTTCAGTGGCCTCTTGGCCTTGATAATGAGTTGATACCTATGAAAAAAAGAAAAAGTCCAATGTGAAGAAGTTCTAATTGAATCATCCCCCTAAGTAATCAAAATTTCAAAATTCCCACTGTTTACTATGCTAAAATCACAATGACTAATGTATACCTATTAACCCTTATCCTCGAGTGGCCTCTGGGCCTTGATAAGTGGTGACACCCTTGTAAAAAAAAAAGGTTGCAGGAAAGAGAAAAAGTCATCCCCTACAAGGCTACGACGTCTATTTTGAACTCTGTCAATGCAGGATAAATCCTTTCTAGCAGCTCCTGGCCAGATGTGGCAACAATACTCCATATTTCGACGTACCTGACTCTTATATAGAAAGAAAATTGCATCAGCAGTGAGATATCTACTGGATCGATAGAAGGATCCCACCATTTTTCCAGCGGTTTTGGCAACGGATTTAATGTGTGTTCCATTTAAGATCAGGAGTAAAGATCAAGCCCATAAGCTTGTCAAAACATGAGGCCTTCCCAAGACGAGAGCCATTCATTTCAATTGATGCTAGATAGGGATCAGAGCGTTGATGATGTAAAGATAAAAGCTTGGTTTTAGATGCATTAAAAGTTACAAGCAACCTCTTTCCCCATTGTACCACTTGCTCAAGGTCAGAGGAGAGAGAATCAGAGAGAACTTGGTCGTTTACGGTCTTAGATGTTCTACCATAGATAGTAGTGTCATCAGCAAAGATGTATACGAATGATGTAAGGATGTGATTTGGAAGATCATTAATATAATTCAGAAAGAGAGTTGGGCCAAATATGGACCCCTGAGGGACTCTAGCATTAATACTGTAAGCTTCTGATTTTTGCCCATCACCCACTACTCTTATGAACCTATCAAAGAGAAAAGATTTAATAATTCAGAATACATTTCCAGCTATACCGTAGCTGGAGATTTTGTGAAGTAAACCTGTTTGCCCTATCAAGGGCCTTTGACATGTTAAGAGCAATTCCCCTAGAAAGGTAGCCTCCGTTGAGAGATTCGCTAATCCTATGTGATATAACTGTTAGCACATCTGCTGTAGATCTAGCAGAACGAAAACCATATTGCTTGTCACTAAGAAGTTTTTTTTATTTAAGACAACAGTTAAGCCCGGCTTTGCTAGGGCCCTATGTTCTGTTAGTAATTTTATGTGCATTATTGTATTTTAGCGTGGCCGATATGACAAATCGATTGGCCGCTTATATTTGCTTGAGTAAATTTTACTAGTTTGAACTTTCCTCAGACTTTAATTTTAATAGTGTTTATATTGGTCGATCAAAGATCGACCCCTTTTAGGCATTGTAGTATTTTTACTTGGTTAATAACTGTTGTTGAGTTTTTTCATGCAATAGAAATGAAGCAACGGTTAAAGTTTATTGTTCTTAACTAATAAAAATGTGTAAAAAAAATTATTATTGTTCTTAACTAATATCAATGTTCTTGTAAATGCCGAATGGTATGATTAAATGTAAAGAAAACATTGATTAAAAATTATTTTTAAAACATATCATTTATGAATTCATTTGCACACTTAACTTAAAAATAAATAGAATCTAAATATTAACCAAAACGGAATTCGTAAAATATATGGTTAATAAGTCTGCTTGATAGACGAAGAAAATAGTCATATCAGTCAAAAATTAAAAGAAAGGTATGCTGCAATTCAATTAATTATTTTTTTATCCGACGACAAAACGTATAGTGTTTCGTGATCGAACGTTATTTTTCAGGAATTAATTGTTATTTTAGTTACGTAAATTATTTCAAATTGAGTGTGTAATCAACGAGGCTATCCAAAATATTAAGAAAGGTATGTTGCAATTCAATACATTAGTTTTTATTCGACGACAAACGTATAGGTTTTCGGGGTCAAACGATATTTTTTCAGGAATGAATTCTTATTTGAGTCACAAAATTATTTCAAGTAAAACCTGTACCCAATGAATATTAGTAGTTGCAAAAGTAAAAAACAAACTTACAGTAATCCAGTTATCGCATGAATTAGTAAAAATAAGTGAAATTCAACTAACATTAACGTATATCTCTATTTGCGCGTGCCAAGGAAAGTTGTTTGTCTAGTTGCAATGTCATAATGTTTACCCCTTTGCAGCGATTTTAACTTACCGGGGAAAACAGCCCATAGATCACCAGTTCTATTTTAAATAATACATAGGTGAACAAAATTATTGTTCATGTTTTGTTTTGAAATTTTATCCTTGTTAATAATTTGCGTGATACAGTAGGATTAAAACTAACATTTTAATAAGAATAAGCAATTACATTTTTCGTAAGAATTTCAAATTGAAATAAACTGCACAAATCGAGTTAGCTCCTATTATTAGGTGAAAAGAAAATGACAGGAATGTCATTAAGTGACAAACCTCAGTTTAATTCATATTCTACTCATAAGTTACTATGAACATAACCAAAAATTTAAACAAAATTTAATACAAAAAGAAAGACAGAAGTAAATATATAGATAAAAAAACCTCTTGATAAAATCATGTGACTTTTTGGAATATGACGTTTTAGTTCCGTGTCGGGTATGTACATTAATTTTTACTTTATTGATGCATACATGGAACTTACAACATAGGAATTGTACAATTGTAAAGTTGTTAAAATAATTTAAAAAAATGTTTAAGTCATAGATTCATCTATAAATAACTAAGAACCGGAAAAAAGGCGATAGTCTGCAGGATATTACAATTACACACAAGCTCAAAGTTACGTGACTTTTGGAATGTGACGTTTTGGTTCTGTGTAAAGTACGCAAATAAAAAAAATTCTGATAAAAAACGATGATGATGATGAAAATATATATTAATTACGTGAAGTACATTGACATATAAGGTGCCACCAACATAACAAATGTGTACTTTGTGGAATTAAGAGGTAGGGTAAATTTACTAAACGGTAGTTTCTATGTCAATTGTATTTATTAACAAATTAATCTTATAATCTCTTACTAGAAAGACACATATCAATTATATACACACACATATATATATATAAATATATATGTATATATATATATATAATTATATATATATAGAAAGATCTATGTATTTAAAATGATACATATATATATAAAGATATATATATAGAGAGATATGTATATATAGAGATATATACAAAAATATATATAGATATATATATATGAGGATATATATATATATACAGATATACATATATAAATATATATATATGTACAAAGATATATATAAAAATATATATGTACAAAGATATATATAGAAATATATATATATGTATAAAGATGTATATATATAAATAGAAATATATTTATATAGATAAACATAGGTAAATATATATATATATATATTGATATATATATATTGATATATATACATTGATATATATATATATAGATATATATATCTATCAATATATATATATATATATATATAGTTAGATACATATATACCGATAAACACAGATATAGATATATAGATATATACATATATAGATAGATATAGAGATAAATATATATAGAGAAAGATATAGATATAAATATACAGATGTATATATAAACATATATATATATATATATATATATATATATATAGATATATATAGATATATATGAAGAGAGAGACACAGACATATATATAAATAAATATAGACATAGATATAGATATATATACAGAGGGAGAGATAGGGATATATATACATATATATATAAATATATATATATATATATATATATATATATATATATATAAATATACATATAGATATACATATATGTATATATAAATACATATAGATCTATAGATATATATATATATAAATATATATATGCATATATATAAATATATATATATATATATCAAGCTATATTTCCTATTTGGTATTATACGGCTTTTATATCTGGCTGAGATAATTTTAAAATTTTAATTCTTTATTATATATTATTTACTTTAATTTTGCCATCTAGGTTCATTTTGGTAAATTCAATTGTAATTTTACTTTTATACATACATATATATATATATATATATATATATATATATATATATATATATGAATAAATATATATATATATACATATATAAGTAGATATAGATATATATATACATATATATAAATATAGATATCAGTATATATGTATACAAATAGATATATATAGACTTATATATATATATATAGATATAGAGATGTATAGATATATATGCATATATATATATAGATATTTATGTATATCTATATATATATATAGTTCTTAATGTACCGATATATCTATATATATCTTGATGTATACATATATATATAATTATGTATATATATATACATATATCTTAATGTAAAGATATGTGTATATATATATACGAATATATGTATAGATATATAAATACATATATATATATATGGATATATATAGACATATGTAGATATATAAAGATATATATAGACTGCTATATATACATATATATAGATATATAGATATAAAGATATTTATATATACATATATGTAGATATATACATATATATAGATAAATATACACATATAGATATATATATATATAGATATAAATATAAATAGATTGACATATGCATATATATAGATATATTCAGATACATATATAGATATATATATATACATATATTTATATATATAGATAGTTGTATAGAGAGATATATAGATATATAAATAGCGAGATATATAGATATATACATAGACACATATATATAGATATATGTCAATATATAGATATAAACATATACATATATATATATAAATATATAGATATACATACATATATACATATATATATATATATATATATATATGGATATATATATATATAGATAGATATATATATAGAAAGATAGATAAAGATATATATAGATATAGATATACATATATATATAGATAGATATATTTATATAGATATACATATATATATAGACAATATATATAGATATATATATACATATATATATATATATATATATATAAATATATAGATTTATATGTATATAGATATAAACATAGATATATATAGCGATATATATAAACACATTATTATAAATATATATGTATGTATATATACATATATATAGATATAGATATATACGGATATAGATATATATTAAATAAAGATATATAAATATATATATATATATTTGGGTATAGATATATATATTATGATACATATATACAAATATATATATATATATAGATAGATATACATCTATATGGATATATATATATATATATATATATAAAAAGAGAAATATGTATGGGTATAGATATATATATATATATAAACATATATATGGATCCAGATATATATATATATATATATAGAACAAAATATATATATATACGTATAGATATATATATATATATATCTATATACATGTATATCTATATTTTTATATACATAAAGATATATATATGTATACATATACAGGTATATATATGTATATATAGATATAGGTATAGATATATAGATTTATAAATATATAGATAAATATAGATATCTAGATATAGATATATATAGATAGAGATATAGATATATGTATATATAGATAGAGATATAGATATATATAGAAACATATATAGATATATATAGATATTAATATATATAGATATAGATATATATATACATATATAGATATATTGATATTAATATATAGATATATACATATATATAGGTACATATGAAAATATATATATAGATAGAGATATAGATATATATATATATATATGGATACATAGATATATATATAAACATACATATATTTATAAACATACATATATAGATATGTATATATACATATTGATACATATATATATACATAAATATACATATTCATATATATAGATACATAGATATATATGTAGATATATAGATATCGATATATATATATAGATAATTAGAGATATATAGATATATACATATATATAGATGTCTCTCTCTCTCTATATATATAGATATATAGATGTATAGAGAGCGATATCTTGATATATATATTGATATATAAATATATAGATATATATATTGATATATAAATATATATATATATATATACATAAAATATATATACATATATAGATATAAGTATATATATAGATATATATATATATATAGAGAGAGAGAGGATATATATATAGATATATATGTAGATATAAATATATATAAATATATACTTTTAGATATAAAATATATATATATATAGATATATATATATATGTATAGATATATACATATATATATATAGATACATATAGATACATATATAGATAGATAGATATATATATATATAGATACATATATATAGAGAGAGGAAGATATAGATTTATATATATCGATATATATATATATACAAACATATATAGATGTATATATACATTTACAGATATATACAGATATATATATATATGTATAGATATATACATATATATATATATATAGATACATATAGATACATAAATAGATATTGTTGTGGTGGCAACCACTTATTTGCATATGCGAATAACATAACACTATAAATGGCAAGCCTAGGTTGGCCTTGGTTTGTCTTACTCAAATGCCACCGGAAGTGACGACGAAGAGCGTACATGTCCTCCCACCAAGACTCTCTTACTCGACACCGTCATTTGTACATATTGTCAATATACCTTTTCTTTAATACACTTATTATTGCGTTATCTTGTTGTTTGCGTCTTCATTGTATTTCCTTGCTAATTATTGTTCAACCTTGCAACTACAACAGTTGGCGACGAGTAATGAAGCGTCATATATAACAGTTTGACGAAGAACTATTTAAAAAAAAAAAGTACAACGCAAGGTTGACCATTTTTTTTTTTGAAATGCAAAGTGTTGACGAGCAAACGGATTTTACGCTAAAGAGAATTTCAACTCAAGTGAAACAAAACTCTAACGTGGCAAAAGCGACAATTTACGCCGTTTTCTGGGAATCCGACTTGCAAACGAATGTAAAAGTGAATTTTTGTTTTGTCGCTACACGACAAATCTTACTAAAGGACCAACTTGCAAACGAAAAGCGAACTTTGTGCTGTCGCAAAAACGACAGGTCTGACCCGTATAACGAAAAGCAAGGAAGTAACCTACGACAAGTTCACCAGTGGATTCTAATTACTGTTCTCCGTAAACAAAGCAACAACTAAAGGACTTTTTTAATTAATGTTTTGGCTGAAGTGAAAAAAAACAAAAAAAAAACCCAAACTTTTATTTTGTGGAAAGAGTTACTTATTAGTAAGTGCCTAAAAACGGAAAGTCAATTCCATTTCTTGATTCCAGATAAACCTGTTTTATTTTTTTTTTGCAGCGTGACTCGCAAAAAGAATATATTATTGCAAGCAGCGATATTATTATTGAAAACAGGAGCTTACAGCAATTCGCTTTTTTTGTTGTAACCCAAACCGGTGTATATTGTACATGGTACAATATTTTTCTAACTACACACTAAAAAAAAAAAAAACATGGAAGACTTATCAAAAATGTTCATGCAATTTTTACAGGCACAAGCTACACAAAAGGAGCTTTTGCAAACACAAATACAGGCACAGGCTGACCGCGAGGAAAAGAGAGAGGACAGATTATTGAAATGACAGCAGGAACAAGAAGAAAAGCAGAAAATCGCACAATGAAAGCAGAAAAACTGCAATTGGAACAGGAAGAAAGGCATAAGAAACTACAATTGGAATATGAAGAAAGACAAGATGAACGTTTTGCTAAAACACTGGAACTACTAAAGGGTAATCGAGAAAATGTCGATGGTGTTAATTTCTCCCATACAACTATTTTTAATAGCATGGACACATTTCATTATGTGCCTGAGGAAGAGAAGAATTTTGAAGCATACTACACAAGATACGAGGATGTTTTTCAACTGGACTGTAAAAATTGGCCAAATAGTCAGAAAGTGAGCCTCTTACTCAGAAAATTGGGTACATCAGAACACAGCAAATTCGTAGATTACATATTACATAAAAAACTGCGGAATTAGAGTTCATGAAAGCTGTAAAATTACTAAAAGAATTATTTAATCCAAATATATCTCTTTTTTATAAAAGATGGCTGTACATGAATCTAAGAAAGATGGACAACCAAGATTATTTTACATGCGCATCAGTTGTCAATAAAAACTGCGATAATTTTAAGCTTGCAGAACTAACGGTAGAAGATTTTAAATGTCTAATCTTCGCTCAAGGGTTAGTTTCCACGAAAAATGCAGAAATACGCAGACGAGTGTTGTCTAAGCTGGAATCTGAGCAAGATTTAACTCTCCAGAAACTAGCAGAGGACTGTGAAAGGGCCATTACACTAAAACAGGATTTAAAAAATATAGAAGAATCCGGAGTGGCATATTTAAGAAAAGTTAGAAAACCATACGCCCCAACCAAGAACTTTACAAAGAAAAGCAATGGAACGGGATATTCCAAAGATAATAACCATAAATATAGTACAGAATAAACAAGCCCCTTCCTAGATATAACTGTAAGAGATCTGCAGAAAAGCATTGGGAGTCAGATTGTCCTTATAAAAAGAAAAAAAATGCTACATTTGTAAGAAGGTGGGACACAAAAGCGATTGCTGCAGATATAAAGATTACACCAGAAAGAGAGTACAGCAAACAAAATCAAATACAAAATTAGACAAAGATCGGCGAAAATACGTAAAAGTGGAAATATTTAAAACATCAATAAAGTTACAACTCGACTCCGGCTCCGATGTTTCTATAATAAACCTGAATACGTGGAAAAAGTTGGGAAAACCGGCCATGATGAAAACTAGTAAAGCAGCCCGGACGGTAACTGGTGGTGGTATAAAATTTAAAGGAGTAGTTGTCCTTCCGATAAAATTGAAAGGGATTTCGAAGAAATTAAAAATATTCGTACTAAAAAATAGTGAAAATCTGTTTGGAATAGATTTAATTGAGAAATTTGGACTATGGGATAAGCCAATCAATACATTCTGTAAAAAATTAGAATGTTCTTCTCCAATAACAGTAAATATAAAAGACGATTTAAAAGAATTATTTCCTGAGGCATTCACGACTAACTTAGGTCGCTGCAATAAATTCAAGGCCTCGTTTGAACTTAAAGAAAACGCCAGCCCAATTTTTAGAAAAAAACGAAATGCTCCGTTCGCTGGGTTGGAAAAGATTGATAAATAATGAAATAGATTGGACCAGACGGGAATTCTATCAAAAATAGAACACAGCGAGTGGGCAGCCCCCACCGTATACGTAAAGAAAAAGAATGACGAAGTTAGAGTGTGCGCAGACTTTTCGACCGGGGTCAACTCCCTATTAAAAGATTACCATTACCCCCTACCAAGCCCAGAGGAAATATTCACGCAGTTGAATGGGGGTAATATCTTCTCCAATATAGACTTGAGATACGCGTATTTGCAAATACCGGTCGAGGAGAATTGCTCAAAAATACTATGCATCAATACGCATAAGGGATTATACAAATACAACCGATTACCTTTTGGCATCAAAGTAGCGCCTGCCATCTTTCAGCAAGCGATGGACACCATGCTAAGTTGTATTGAGTGCGCATGTGCATACCTGGACGACATTGTTGTACATACATGATGAAAGGTCCACAGATTATACATAAAAGGCACCTAAATCAGATAAAAAAACGTCATATCCAAGATGATGATGATACGACAACAGTGGAAAAGGATGACATCATACATATCATATACGAATCTTTTAATTTGGAACCGCCTCAAAATGCACCTGAACCCCGAAGATCAGGTAGGAAAAGAAAAGTGAATGAACCATTAATGGTAAACCCCAAAATAAAAAGATATTGAAATCAGTGTGACTTCAAATATTGGGAGGGGGGGTGTTGTGGTGGCAACCACTTATTTGCATATGCGAATAACATAACACTATAAATGGCAAGCCTAGGTTGGCCTTGGAGTGTCTTACTCAAATGCCACCGGAAGTGACGACGAAGAGCGTACATGTCCTCCCACAAAGACTCTCTGACTCGACAACGTCATTTGTACATATTGTAAATATACCTTTTCTTTAATACACTTATTATTGCGTTATCTTGTTGTTTGCGTCTTCATTGTATTTCCTTACTAATTATTGTTCCACTTGCAACCACAACAGCTATATATATAGATACATATCTTTAGAGAGAAAAAGATATAGATTTATACACACACACACACACACATATATATATATATATATATACAAACATATATAGATACATATATATATATAGAGAGAGAGAAAGATATAGATTAATATATATATATATATATATACAAACATATATAGATACATATATATATATATAGAGAGAGAAAGATATAGATTAATATATATATATATATACAAACATATATAGATACATATATATATATATAGAGAGAAAGATAAAGATTAATATATATATATATAT